>NC_060139.1:936118303-936423303 GCF_021461385.2 Schistocerca piceifrons | reverse complement strand
TTACTTCTTTTTTGCAGTGAACACATAGTGCGTAGTGGGGCGATCACTCTGTTGTAGACATAATTCAAAAGCCAAGATCGCTTAAATACTGTTTACTGGATAACCGGTTTCAACACACTGAAGGTGCCATCGTCGGATCTGAATGTAGCTTAACATTTGATTCGTGAAAATGATTTTATATCAGCTGGTCTGCCTCAAGTATCGTTATATCCAAATGGTTTATAAATGTTAATCTACATTCATATCCGATGATGGCTCCTGCATTGTGTTGAAACCGGTTGTCCAGTAAATAGTATTTAAGCGATCTTGGCTTTTGAATTATTTATATTACTTCCTCCCACACACGACTCGCGTAATGGCCATGAGGATAAAGTTCGAGAAATTAGAGCCAATACAGAGGCTTACCCACAATCATTCTCCCCACTCGCTATTCGCGAGAAGAGCACGGTTGGAGGGCTCAGTTACTGGTACAAAACGTACTCCCCGCCCCACACCATCAGCTGGCTTGTGGAGTATAAATGAGATGTAAAACAAATTACACGTACATTATAGTACTGAATAAAAGTCATGTTTTGTATTTCATTTCATCTATTTCGTCCCTTAGGCCCTATGTTTCTTCAAGATGCGGTACTTTTCGAAGCACTCACCCGGATGGAGTGCTGATTTTCTGAGACATGTGTTACAGTAGTAATTACTTTCCCTTCTACCACCTTCTATCTTCTTATTACTGCAAACAGCACAATCCCTAAAGTTACTCTTTCCATTGGAGTAAATCTTCTGTAGCTGCTTTAATAGTCTGCCCTCCTCATCGAAAGTAGATACCCTTCTCCTCTTTTTCCGTTTGTTTCGTACATTTCCAGCCACAGCTTTCAGAAATGCCACTCTTTCTTGTGGCTCAAATTGGGTTTCTGGTTGGAAATAGCAACCAGACTGTATAATACGAATCGATTGACTACTGGCACAGTTTTGTTACTATTGTCATCGCTCAAATCACTCACATCATTCACACTTTCATCCAATGTCTCCAGCATTCCTTTAGGATTGTCACGTAAATTCATCATTTTTGGTGTTGTGGTTCCGAACACTGCCTTCGGAGTGGACTAGAAAATTGAAAACGAAACAATAGCGGTATGGTTTCGACAAATGCGGATGGACGTCACTCCAGTACAACACACACGGTGGTGAGAGCCCCAACATACTAGTTAAAGCGAACTGAAGATTGCACCAGGGGTAGGGAGGGGGGGTTGGGGGAGGAGAGCAACATGCATGTCTATTGCGATATTTACGAGGTCGGGGTTGGCCCGCCACTCGAGCGCTAAGGCCTAAACTGATGTCGGAAATATTCATACCTGTCAGGACTTTCCTTCCTTGGAATAGGCTTCATTACACTACTGGCCATTAAAATTGCTGCATCACGAAGATGACGTGCCACAGACGCGAAATTTAACTGACAGGAAGAAGATGCTGTGATATGCAAATGATTAACTTTTCAGAGGTTGGCGCCGGTGGCGACACCTACAACGTGCTGACATGAGGAGAGTTTCCAACCGATTTCTCATACACAAACAGCACTTGACCGGCGTTGCCTGGTGAAACGTTATTGTGATGCCTCGTGTAAGGAGGAGAAATGCGTACCATCACGTTTCCGACTTTGATAAAGGCCGGATTGTAGCCTATCGCGATTGCGGTTTATCGTATCGCGACACTGCTGCTCGCGTTGGTCGAGATCCAATGACTATTAGCAAAATTGGAATCGGTGGGTTCAGGAGGGTAATACGGAACGCCGTGCTGGATCCCAATGGCCTCGGATCACTAGCAGTCGAGATGACAGCCTCTTATCCGCATGGCTGTAACGGATCGTGCAGCCACGTCTCGATCCCTGAGTCAACAGATGGGGTCGTTAGCAAGACAACAACCATCTGCACGAACAGTTCGACGACGTTTGCAGCAGCATGTGTTATCAGCTCGGAGACCACGGCTTCGGTTACCCTTGACGTTGCATCACAGACAGGAGCGCCTGCGATGGTGTACTCAACGACGAACCTGGGTGCACGAATGGCGAAACGTCATTTTTTCGGATGAATCCAGGTTCTGTTTACAGCATCATGATGGTCGCATCCGTGTTCGGCGACATCGCGGTGAACGCACATTGGAACCGTGTATTCGTCATCGACATACTGGCGTATCACCTGGCGTGATGGTATGGGGTGCCATTGGTTACACGTCTCGGTCACCTCTTGTTCGCATCGACGGCACTTTGAACAGTGGACGTTACATTTCAGATGTGTTACGACCCGTGGCTCTACCCTTCATTCGATCCCTGCGAAACCCTACATTTCAGCAGGATAATGCACGACCGCATGTTGCAGGTCCTGTACGGGCCTTTCTGGATACAGAAAATGTTCGACTGCTGCCCTGGCCAGCACATTCTCCAGATCTCTCACCAACTGAAAACGTCTGGTCAATGGTGGCCGAGCAACTGGCTCGTCACAAGTCGCCAATCACTACTCTTGATGAACTGTGGTATCGTGTTGAAGCTGCATGGGCAGCTGTAACTGTACACGCCATCCAAGCTCTGTTTGACTCAATGCCCAGGCGTATCAAGGCCGTTATTACGGCCAGAAGTAGTTGTTCTGGGTACTGATTTCTCAGGATCCATGTACCCAAATCGCGTGAAAATGTAATCACACGTCTGTTCTAGTATAATATATTTGTCCAATGAATACCCGTTTATCATCTGCATTTCCTCTTGGTGTAGCAATTTTAATGGCCAGTACTGTACATTCATCTTAAAGTCTGACCGATGCATAGGACTATCATGCTGGCGAAGCGCTGAGTGCTTGCCGATTGCCCCGTCAGAAACTTGTCCATTACTCACCAAGCAGCAATCGCTCCAAGGGAAGTGAAAATACATGTCAGTGGTGGCGGCAGCCCTGCGGACTCCTTTCCTCGAGCAGAACAGAGCGGAAACAAAGTGTCAGCCGTGAGAAATGGTGGATGAGGTGAGGTGCCGTGCCTGGCCCACACCTGGAGAGCACTCAGTGATGCGTCCGATCGATAGACTGCCTTTGCTGCGTGCGGGCTTCTGCGCTCATATTCTGTTCCTCCAGGAGGCCCTCCAAGTCAGCAGCGGTCGAGGTACGGAGCGGCGAACGACAACTCGCTTTCCAATGAGTTCGAGATTTTCCTAAACGCCCGATACGCTATCGACATTGTTAGAACAGTGACGCGACGTTTGACTCGAGCAGCAAGGAATATCCGAGGAACAACGAACTAGCCTCAACAAGCTGCGTAAAATTTTGTAGTTTCGCGAAACACAAGGCTAAGTACGCCGAAGAGCCAAAGAAACTGGTACACATGCCTAATATTGTATAGCGCGACTACGAACACGCGGGAGTACCGCAACAAGACGTGGCACGGACTCTACTAATTTCTGAAGTAGTGCTGGAGGGAACTGACACCATGAATCCTGCAGGACTGTCCATAACTCCGTAATACTATGAGAGGTGGAGATCTCTTCTGAATAGCACGTTGCGACGCATCCCAGATATGCCCAAAATGTTCATGTCTCAGCCACTCTGTAGCAATTCTGGACGTGTGGAGTGTCGCATGGTCCTGCTGGAACGGCCAAAGTCCGTCGGAAGGCACAATAGGCATGAATGGATGCAGGTGATCAGACAGGATGCTCACGTACGTGTCACTTGTCAGAGAAGTATCTAGACGTATCAGGGGTCCCCGTCACTCCAACTGCACACCCCCCACACCATTACAGAGCCTCCAGCAACTTGAACAGTCCCATGCTGACAGGTTGTCTCCATACCCGTACACGTCGATTCACTCGATACAATTTAAACGAGACTCGTCCAACGAGGCAACATGTTTCCGGTGATCAACAGTCCAATGTCGGTGTTGACAGGCCCAGGCGAGGCGTAAAGCTTTGTGATGGCCGTAATCAAGGGTACACGAGTGAGCCTTCGGCTCCGAAAGCTGATATCGATGGTGGTGGTGGTGGTGTGTTGGGGCTTATGGGCGCTCAACATTGAGGTCATCAGCGCCCTGACACACATTAAAAGGAACGAATGTGGACAGACCTAAGAAAACTAAAGCACACACTCAAACAAAGCAAGAAAAGAAGGAAAATGCTACATAAGAAAGTAAAACCTAAGGAAAGGGGAAGCATAGCAACAAGAATGTCACAGGAAATTGTTATTGGCTGGCCACTTACATAAAATATGGGCGAGCTTGTCACACAGTGCACAAATTAAAATCCTCTCCCTAAAATCTTTGTAAAAACATTTGACAGGGCACAGAACTTTAAAACTTTAACCACATTCGTCCGAGTGTTGCCTAAAAGAGATGACAGGTCCGCTGGCAAGTCAGTCGCGACCCGCTGGTCAGAAAATAAAACGCAATCCAATAAAACGTGGCGCACAGTGACCTGGACGCCGCAAGCACCACACACTGGAGGGTCCTCTCGCCGGAGCAGGAAGCCGTGCGTCATAGGGCTGTGGCCTATTCGAAGCCGAGTGAGGAGAACCTCGTCCCGTCGATGGGGCTGAAAGGAAGTACACCACACACGCGTTGTGGGCTTGACTATACGGAGCTTATTGTCAGTCACTTACAGCCACTCATCCTCCCACCGACGCATGACCCGTGAGCTCAACAGCGAGGTGAGTGCGTGCAAGGGGATAGCACACTGAGATACTTGTGGGGCGAGACACGCCTCCTTGGCTGCGAGATCTGCCCTTTCATTCCCAGCAATGCCAACATGCCCCGGAACCCAGCAGAAAGCTACAACCTTCTTCAGTCACTGTAGTCGGAGGAGGGCATCCTGGATGGTCTGGACAATTTTGTCTGCCGGATACAAACGTTACAATGAGTGAAGGGCACTGAGTGAATCGGAACAGACAAGAAATTTAGGAGAGGAAAAATGTCTCATGTGCTCCAGTGCCCGCAAGATCGCAAACAATTCTGCATCAAAGACAGTAAAAGTCTGAGGCAGTCGGACCTTGAGGACACGACATGGAAAAACAACTGAGCAACCAACAGAATCCCCTTGTTTCGACCCATCCGTAAAAACAGCTACATAGTCGTGGCGCTCAGATAAAATGGCAGAAAATGCTGCATTAAAAACGGTGGCAGGAGTGCAATCTCTCTTGTACTCTGGGCCTCTTCAGTAACCAGGGTGGCAGGCGGTTAAAACCTTGGATTTGGGGTTGTACAGACTCCACACCGAGGGACTCTAGTACACGTTGCACACGGATCCCAAACGGCAACGTAGTCCGGGGACGGCGGGAAAAAAGGAGGTCCAGAGGTGGATGGGCAACAAGATGGTGAGCAGGCGATCTGGGAGCTGCAAGAAACTTACAAGCCTGGCGCACCAGCAGGAGCTGCCGCTGTTTCGTTGAATGGTTCGCACACTGACACTTGTTGATGGCCCTGCTTCGAAATCTGCAGCAATTTGCGGAAGGATTGCAGTTCTGTCACGGTGAACGGTTCCTTTCAATCATCGTTGGTCCAGTTCTTGCCGGATCTTTTTCCGGCCGCACAGATGTCAGAGCTTTGATGTTTTACCTAATTCCTGATGTTCACGGTACACTCGTGAAGTAGTCGTACGGGAAAATCCCCACTTCATCGCTATCTCCGAGATAGTGTGTCGCATCGCTCGTGCGCCGACTGTAACACCACGTTCAGAGCCACTTAAATCTTGATAACCTGCCATTCTAGCAGCAGTAACCGATCTAACAACTGCGCCAAGCACTTGTCGTCTTATATAGGCATTGCCGACCGCAGCGCCGTATTCTGCCTGTTTATATATCTCCGTATTTGAATACGTATGCCTATACCAGTTTGTTTGGCGCTTAAGTGTAGATCAAATTCTTGTCGGGTCTTCGGCTGGATAAAACTGTCATTTGCACACAGTATTTCTGCTGTCCACCTGGCCACCATCATCAGGTGAGAAAAGCTAAGCCTCTCTCGCCGATAACTGATTAAAACCGTGAACGACAGAACCTTTATATGCAGCGAAAATACGAAAGCGCCTGAGCTAAAGTAATGCAAGAGAAGTTGCTGCGATTCTAGTGTTAAAACTGTTGAAAAATAATATATCGCTAAAAATTGTTACTCATAATCGGCTGAGATGCCGATGTTTCTTCATATCTTATAAAACAGGATTCCAAGTTTTACTTAGCGGGTATCAATTATCACAGTCAATGACATTATCTGTTGGTCTGATTTCGATAGACTCTTTCAAAACACAATCCCGGTAACGCGAGGCGCTTGCAACCACTTCTGTCTCATTGTATAACGCCCTATGTCCCTCTGCAAGACACGTGTTCAGTCATTGCAGATTTGTCAGGTTGTCATAATTGCGTATGGCGATGATTTTCAACTCGTCTGTCATTGACGGTACGAACAGTTTGGCCAATTTATATTTTACCGCACTCACATGGTATTTTGTGAAAGCCAGGCTTCCTCAAGAGCTAAGAAGTATTCTAATCGTAGCTGGCGGACGGAACACACATCTGATTTAATATTTCTTCAAAACTCTACCTATCTTGGCAGACATAGTCCCAGCATATGGAAGGAAAGCCACAGAACTAAAAGTGTCTCCAGCTGGTTTAGGTATGGTCCAAACTGAAAAGCGTGTCACAAATCAAACGAAACAATTGTTTTAAGTAACATAATTTTGTGAAAACGGTATTGGCTTACTTTTAAAAATTTTATTGGGAATTAACATATCGCATGTAGTTGCAATAGCAATGTACGATACCGTTCCGTCCTCCATAACATTCATATTTTAAATCTTCAGATAAAATCTCCTATGTACAGCCTAAAACGAACGTTAGGGCAAATTTATTATGTACTGGCGAACAAATAAGAATAAGAAATAATTATCTAAAAGAAAGACTAGTTCGTTGCACGTAGCATGTTGTGTATGACAGAAATTGAAATAAAAAGCCTGTACAGAGTCGTAAAAAATTTATACACTGGAACGTCCAAATCATATCCATGAAAGCACATCAAACAAAAGCTTTCGGTCGAGCAATGGTCTAAAACTTGAGCAGAAATACATCGCGTAATCATTAAATAGAGACAAAATTCCTGGTCTCAACTATTGAGGAGCGCCGGAACAAAACCTGATATATCCACTTTTGCTGTATTCGCGTGTTTGAACTGTAGGGGAGATATGGGAGCAATAATACATGCTGCCACAAAATAATTTTCAGCACAACGCGACATCAAGTGTTTTATGGTGTGTTTCTTCTTTTTATAGCTTGTGGAGCCGTTTAGAGATCACTATTTGTTACTTTCTGTGTTGACAGCAAATGCGCATTTATCGGTTTTTGTTCCGGCGCTCCTCAAATGTGAAGGCAAGCGCGTTACGGTCAAGAAACAACATTCGCGGTAAAGTAATTACGTACGTAACAGACATTGCCATATGCCAGGTTAAGTAAGAAAATTTACCAACAGTCGCGGCCGCGCTATAAGCCACAACCAAGCAACTTAAACTAGAGCGCTCACTTACAGCTTGTTAACTTTGATCACCTTAACGTCACTTGCAACTATTGATTATTTTTCCTTCATGTAGAGTCACAGAAGCGTAAAACTTGCGGGAAGATATGACCGCCATTTGACTGTACGATATGTTTTATTATACGATCTAGATTTCATCCTTAGGCCATTTTCAAGTGTTACAACTGAAATAAGTGAACGCAATAAAAGTACAAATAGCAGAAAAATACGGCGAAAATATAATTAATGTATAGATTACACGATGTTTTTTTTTTACTTACGTGTCAAAAATCATTTGCAATCTTCGATAATATAAACCTGTAGTTAAAGTGAAAACATTTTTGTGATATATTAATTGGCTGGCGAATTGCATAACGTATGATAAGGCTGTGAAATAAAATATATGACCAAAGGTTTGCACTTCGTTTCACTGTGTCTAAGCAGCAACCAACGTAAACATAAGTAATACGATCGTCAAAGATCGTCACAGAGACATCACGGTCTGAACCATGTAATCTAAAGTACGAGGGTGAGTCAAATGAAAACCTTAAATATTTTTTTAAATATTTATTCTGCAAAAGTGGTACAAAGCTGTATCACTTTTCAACATAATCTCCCCCACGCTCAATGCAAGCCCTCCTGTGGTGTCACCGCCAGACACCACACTTGCTAGGTGGTAGCTTTAAATCGGCCGCGGTCCACTAGTACATGTCGGACCCGCGTGTCGCCACTGTGTGATCGCAAACCGAGCGCCACCACAAGGCAGGTCTCGAGATACGGACTAGCACTCGACCCAGTTGTACGACGACTTTGCTAGCGACTACACTGACGAAGCCTTTCTCTCATTTGCCGAGAGACAGTTAGAATAGCCTTCAGCTACGTCAATGGCTACGACCTAGCAAGGCGCCATTAACCATATTAAGATAGAGTCTCACTTGTATCATCAAGGAATGCTGTATACAAATGATGGATTAAAAGTTAAGTATTATAGCAGCTACGTACTTTTCTTGCTACCATTCATTACTTATCCTGTTTCAGACCTCTCTCTAGCCTACGTGAGATTAACGCGTGCCTTTCGGCTACTTCAGTGTGGCGTAGCTGTCTTGTTACGCCACAACACCTCCAGAGCTTACAAAGTGCAGAAATTAATTTAGAAATAAATTCTTTTGGTAGTCCGTGCAACCACTCATGTAACGCGTGGCGCCCTTCTTCATCAGAACGGAACTTCTTTCCTCCCATTGCGGTTTTGAATGGTCCAAACATATGGAAATCACTTGGGGTAAGGTCTGGGGAGTATGGTGGGTGAGGAAGTGATTGGTGGAAGTGAACCCAGGTTTGGTCCCCAGAAACGATTCTTGCAAGGAAGCCATCACCTTCTCATTAAAAGCGCCGAAGAAGTTCTTCACAAGCATCAACAAGTCGTTCTATCATTTCAGGACTCAGCTGCCATGGCACCCATCTTGCAGAGACTTTGTGAAACTGGAGCACATCATGCACAATGTAGTGTGCTGACCCATGACTAAACTGTAAACATGCTGCAATGTCATTCAGTGTCACTCGGCGGTTTTCCTTCACTATGGCTTCAACTGCTGCAATGTTCTGTGGAGTCACAACTCGTTGTGCCTGACCTGGGTGAGGAGCGTCTTTCATTGAAGTTGTAACTAACCACGTTACTACGGGTTATTCCTTATTATTGGGAATGGAAATACTTATTGCTTATGAAATCAACGTGAGAAGAATAGGGTCGCCACAGACTCAAACCATACAACTAATCAAAGATTTGGTCGAGTCGGAAAATAAATTAATTTGATCACAGACCAAAAACTCACAAAAATGCATACGTTGTGAGGTCGCTCACAGCGGATACGATGTAATTAATAGTATTGCCCGTGCGCTGTTCACGACAATCAAACATTTAAAATAAAATAGAAAATGCATGAACACTGCATAAGATCAGCTCCCAGCAACACACCTGAAAATATGACTTAATCTAAAGCATTTGTTATAAAATACAAGAGGAGACTAATCACTGGACCTGTGCATAAGGAAACGCATTGGATGTGCTAATGGGAAAGCTACGAGGTGAGTGGCTTAGGCGCAAAAACGTAATCTCGGAACACAAGAGAAAATTGTAGATAAAATCATTTATTCCTAAACTAAGGATGTAAGGCATGTACACGATTCCTGATAACACGTGGTTTGTGGAGGCACAATTTCTAGGTATAGTGCCAAATTCCAACAATATCACATCATACAATCATGTTAACATTTTCTAAAACAAACATGCGATCGGACAGTTAGTGATGCCGGTAGCCCAACAACTATAATGTTCTACCACGTGGTTGGCTCCCCACGGACGAAAGACACGGAAAGTAAGGAAAATTTACGAGAAGGCAAGGCTCTAAATATTTAGAAAGGTGAAAGCTTATACAGGCACAGCTGAAGGCAAACAGACATTCATACAGAAGCGAATGCTCACTTCTTATCGACACCTTTGTGTGGCGCTCTTCCGGCGGATCCAAGTCTGCTACAGAAATTTGCTAAAAGAAAAATCTGCCAAAGTTTTGCATTCCTTGCTGCGACAAGGCAAAGCAATCTTCCAGATTTGAAAAGCGAGACCAAAGGCTAACAGCTCTCCCCTCGCCAAGTAACAACGCGTCACGCGGTCAGTCTAACTCACCCTTCTTCGACTGGAGCACAGCGGTGGACGCTTCCCGTACCGGCGGCAGACTGCCTCCCGCTTCTCCAGCCTCTTCCACGCTCCGCGTGGACCGGAAAACCCCAAGATGCCATTTCCGCCACCAACCTAACGCAGGTGGATTTCTCACATGTAGCGGAAACCTCTTTGCCGACTTGACCGCTACGAGAGTTGGCTATTCTGTGCAACTGCTGCTGAATCTGTACGACTATCGCAGACTTTCTGCAGCAGACTACGCCACCGTCTAGCAACGTGACACACAACCACATTCATTCAATCACATTACTAAGAGAGTAAAGAGAATAGAGAAACAAGGAAAAGAAAGAGAAATGGTAATGAAAATGGGCTACCGGACTAATGAAAGGTGGCTACAGGACCCTTTCAAAGTCACACGATTTGCGCACTTCCTTCTCCGTTAGTAGACTTGCTGCTGTGACAAACGTGCATCACCGTACTGAACCTTCATTCGTTGATGAATTTCAATAGGTTTCACACCTTCACTACGCAAAAACCGAATAACAGAACGCTGTTCTTCCCTGGTGCAAGTCGCAAGTGGGGCGGCTATCTTTATACTGATACTGCGACGGTATGTGTGCATCTGCACTATGCTGCCACCTACAGGCCATTCTGACGCTGTTTGTAGCACGCTTACCAACTAACAGGATAACGGCGCGAAATTTTGCTTTATTGTTACTAATTTAAGATTTTCATTTGACTTACCCTCGTATGTCAAGGAACAAGGTTGTGTAACTGCGTATATAACAAGCTGGTTACATTATCTTTACAACAGGTGCAACATGCCTATGTTTACACTATATGGCATGGAGAACCAACTTCACAGTTTGTTATGCCGGAGCCAAGGTAGCCCCTGAGGGCCGGCAACCCATATTACACCACAGAGGACGGCGTTGTCTATGTTCAAGACGTTCCAAAAGCACCATGGTAAACACTGGCTATTTACATATAAGATAATGGAATTAGATATTCCGAGCACTACTGCCTGCAGGGGGAGCTCGAGCCACAGCCTGCAGGAAGTATCACTACGCCAAAACCTGACTGGCTGGAGACAGCTGTTTAGGGGCTAGAACCAGGCCCGAAGTTCAGTTCACTCCGGATGCCGACCTTGTGGACTTCGGCCGCTGAAGATTACGTCTCCGTCTCTGAATTGGAGTTTTTCTAGTGAGTGTGTTACCACGAACCTTTGTAGAAAATTAAAAGTGAACTTTTACTAACATCGTTATTGTTACCGTTCGTTTGTCTTTCAGTCATTAACCTTGTAAACTTACGTAAACAAAAGTTTGTGAAAAATTCCGAACTGTCAGTCACAACACAGCGCATGTCCACAGTGCGTGTAGATCGCGACATACGCCTTCGTAATTTAAGAGATATGGAAGTTCAACCTTGTGAGATTGTTAAATATTTGATACATGGTCCATTACAAAAATAAATTGTTATAAACATCGTTAAGGATTACAAACATCTTATACAAGAGCGTGTTTGGCACATTATGTTTATAATTCTCGTTAGAAGTTACATCCTTCTTTACCAAATAAAGCATATCATACAGTCAAATGGCGCTTATATTTTTCCGTAAAACTTAGTACTACGCCAGTAGTCACTTATAAGATATCACGCAACTGCCAGGCGATAATGCTCTTATGCTAATCGGAACCAGCTACTCTAGGCTTCCGGTTTAGACCGGAGACTTGACCCCTTTGTTGACAAACAAGCATACGGCGATACGCTTAGTAGTTCAAATGGCTCTGAGCACTATGGGACTTAACATCTATGGTCATCAGTCACGCTTAGTAGTAATCCGCGCCCTAAGACCAAATGGCTCTGAGCACTATGGGACTTAATTTCTGAGGTCATCAGTCCCCTAGAACTTAGAACCACTTAAACCTAACTAACTTAAGGACAGCACACACATCCATGCCCGAGGCAGGATTCGAACCTGCGACCGGCTCTGAGACAATTTACCGCTAAAATAATTACAACAGTTCTCGCTTTAGGTTTTTCATAATAAGAGTTCAGCATAGCCAATGAAAAATGCTGACAACCTCGACCACGAACGCAGTTCCGTTGGTCATTACATGCGCCACAAGGGGATAATTTAAACACACGCATGTGTGCACAACAAACAGAACCAACAAGGACATGAAAGGTTCACATACCACAGCTACCAAGGACGTTGTTCCTTACAACCAACCAAAACTCAATGGCAAAACCCGAGGACAACTTTAAATAAACACGCAGACGTGTGTTCAATACACAGTACCAAAAACACGACGAGAATATTCAACGCAAACAAACCAGCACAAGGCAAGGACCTGACCAGATGCGCACACGTTTGTTCAATACAGAGACAGCAAAAAAGAGTAACATAAATTGATAAAACAGAAAAATCCTAACTTAATGGTCGCTCAGATACGGCTCTCACAAACCACACGTTCTCTGACAATCCCACCGAGCGACAATTTAATCCACATTAGTACAAAGCAGCAACAGCTGCTATAGATTCCGCGCAATATACTTGGTGGTCCATTGTGACCGGGCCAAATATCTCACGAAATAAGCATTTATTGCATTAATGTGGTATTTACAGGTAATCACGCTGTAACAGCATGCGTTCTCAGAAATGATAAGTTCACAAAAAAAATCACATTTGAACAACCGAAGTAAAATGTTCAAATGTACCTACGTTCTGTATTTTAATTTAAAAAACCTACCTGTTACCAGTTTTTCGTCTAAAATTGTGAGCCATATGTTTGTGACTATTACAGCGCCATCTATCACAAAGCGAAAAAAGTGGTCCAACTAAAACATTCACATTTCTTTACGCGCTACACGAATATGTAATAAAAATGGGGGGTCCTATTTAAAAAAACGCAGTTGATATCCGTTTGACCTATGGCAGCGCCATCTAGCGGGTCAACCACAGTGCCATCTGGTTTCCCCCTTCAAGCTAGACGAGTTTCGTTCTTTGTAGTTTTTCCGTTTGACGTTTATTTCGTGAGATATTTGGCCCGGTCACGATCAATGGACCACCAATTGCAAACGAGACTTACTGGTCCTTTCCTCTAGAATGACGTGCAAAACTCATATCCCCACCCATAAACTCACCATTCGTGTCACACAATCACTGGTATAGTGAACCAGTTCTGCTTTTCAATTGGATTCCACAAGCATATCAAAATCACCATAGCCAATACAAGAAGCCAGACTAGCAATAATCGATCTACCACTCCTCTTGCGTGAGACAAAGCAAACAAAACGCAACTGTACCTTATCAGCAATCACAAGTCGTTGCGAAAACACTCGCAAGCGAGCCAAACCCAATAATACATAATTAACCGGAAACATATACGCTCACCAAACTCGCCGCAGGGTCATTAGGAGGTCAGCCTGCCGGTTGCCGCAATAGGAAACAAACACTCCACTGCTGCTGATATATCATGACTCATTCTAGCCGGTGTCTTCACAATTCGTACCTGAGTTACCAAGCCAAGTGACAGTAGAGAGGAGCATCTAAAAAACTTCAACTTCCAAGAGCATACTGCATAGTATCTATCTCGATGCATATTCCACTGCACATCACTAAACTCACTACCCGAATGGTGCAACCACTGATGTACTACATCACTACAATAAATAAATCAATTCCACCAGGTCAAAGATATAAAATGACAGTTGACGTCACGCAGCATCAGACAACAAATTAGTGGTCCCTGATCTTCAACATGTTCCGCATCCAAGGAAAATGTTAATGTCCCTGTTTAGCAATCACAATGTTTCCCCATTGTGGAAACACTCGAAAGCGAGACAGAACCAATTTCCCTAGACGTGATGCCTAAACTCACCAAGAGTACAAACGCTGACCGGTGCAGAACATCGGAGTGACAGTTATTAATAAACCTCGGGAATGGAGGATATGCCAGCTTGTGATGTTTTATGGTTTGAGTTGACAATGCACATGTGCAGTTTGTTTTTAAGTTGTGACGAGGTCTAGTGGCATAAGGAAATGGTTAACCACTTGAAAATGGAATAATGCTCTCCCGACACTTGTTGAGGCATTAATCACCGATTGGCAACTGGGCTGAATGACAATATTGATGTTCTATCAATTCGCAACTAAGTAGCTACACGGTCGTACGACTGATCAACATAAGCTAAGCACTACCGCCACTTGGCAGAACATTGAATAGTATGAATCTCCACTCTGCTGCCCATGATGGTGTGATAGAAACTTGCCACAACAACATCGACGTAATGATTTCACGCCTCAGCGACTCAAGAAGGAAAAGCCTGTCACCACAGCCGCTACGGCCCATACGGCTGATTCGTTTCGCTAAACTGCACATCTCATCGCGGATGAAGATCCCCGTCTCTGGCCGCTGCAAGCCTCAGTCGCGAAAAGAGACGCCAGGGATCATAACTTTGACAGACAGCGCCGCGCACGCGATAAGGCGGGATTTTAAAGTCCTCGGAAGGCAGCTGTGTATAACTCCAATCCCTAGGTATTTAGTTGAATCGACAACCTTTAAATTTGTATAATTTGTCATGTAACCGAAATTTATCGTTATTCTTTTAGCACTCATACGGAGGACCTCGCATTCACCACATGCAGATATTTAGTCTAAATCAGTTTTAAATTTCGTTTTAAATTTCTAGGTGGTAGACTACAGTAGCATTTGCAAAGAATTCAAGAGGACTCCTCAAATTGCCTCCTAAGCCATTTTAAGAACTGCAGAGAATCTACAACACTTTCTTGAGGAACCTCAGATCGGTTTCAGAAGATGACTTCCATTTTGTTATAACGAACTGCGAACTTCATGACGAAATCACGAATCCAGACACGAAACTGAGACGATACTCCATGTTGTTGTTGTTGTTGTTGTTGTTGTTTGTGGTCTTCAGTCCAGAGACTGGTTTGATGCAGCTCTCCATGCTAACTCTATCCTGTGCAAGCTTCTTCATCTCCCAGTACATCTGTTTAGTATATTCATCTCTTGGTCTCCTTCTACGATTTTTACCCTCCAAACTGCCCTCCAATACTAAACTGGTGATCCCTTGATGCCTTAGAATATGCCCTACCAACCGATCCCTTCTTCTAGTCAAGTTGTGCCACAAGCTCCTCTTCTCTCCATTTCTATTCAATACCTCCTCATTAGTTATGTGATCTACCCATCTAATCTTCAGCATTCTTCTGTAGCACCACATTTCGGTAGCTTCTATTCTCTTCTTGTCCAAACTATTTATCGTCCACGTTTCACTTCCATACATGGCTACACACCATACAAATACTTTCAGAAACGAATTCCAGACACTGAATTTTATACTCGATGTTAACAAATTTCTCTTATTCAGAAACGCTTTCCTTGCCATTGCCAGTCTTCATTTTATATCCTCTCTGCTCTGATCTGGCCTTGTAACACTAACCAAAACGGCCTTGCTGTGCTGGTACTGCGAACGGCTGAAAGCAAGGGGAAACTACGGCCGTAATTTTTCCCGAGGGCATGCAGCTTTACTGTATGGATAAATGGTAATGGCGTCCTCTTGGGTAAAATATTCGGGAGGTAAAATAGTCCCCCATTCGGATCTCCGGGCGGGGACTACTCAGGAGGACGTTGTTGTCAGGAGAAAGAAAACTGGCGTTCTACGATACTCCATAGCCACACAATTTGACTAAAAGCCACTTGTGAGGAACGGTGACAAAAGATTTCTGGAAATCTGTAATTATGGGATTAATCTGAGATTCCCTGTCGATAAAACTGAGAACTTCGTGCGAATAAAGAACCAGTTGTGTTTTACAAGAACTATATTTTCTGAAACCGTGCTAGTTATGTGTCAGAAGATCTTTTTCTCCGAGGGATTTCAGAATATGTGTGTTCTAAAACCCCACTGCAAATCGATTTCAGTGATATGGATACGTAATTCAGCGGATTATTTCAATTCGCTTTCATCTGTCATGGTGTCACCAGTGAAACTTTCTGGTATTCAGGTACGGATCTTTCATCGAGCGAGCGGTTGTACATAACTGCTAAAATTGGAGCTATTTCATCAAAATACTCTGAAAGGAATCTGATTGGTATACGATACGGAACAGAAGACTTTATTAAGTGATTTAAGTTGCTTCACAACAACAAGAGAATCTGTTTGCATATTACGCGTGCCTTATTCGTTCCTTATGAAACAGTGTCCTGACCTGTTTTTGTAGCATGCCAGATCTGTTAGACGTCTCATGAATTTACTTGGAGCGATACTCCCAATTGGAGTCCGTACCATTTCTTTGAATTCAAGCCACATTTGGCGGCGCTTAAGCAGTCGATAAGGAATAAATGACGAGTGTTTCTTAGGAAGGCGTCAAGAGAATATTTATCTCCTTTTTTTGGTTGGTTCAAATGGCTCTGAGCACTATGGGACTCAACTTCTGAGGTCATTAGTCCCCTAGAACTTAGAACTAGTTAAACCTAACTAACCTAAGGACATCACAAACATCCATGCCCGAGGCAGGATTCGAACCTGCGACCGTAGCGGTCTTGCGGTTCCAGACTGCAGCGCCTTTAACCGTACGGCCACTTCGGCCAGCCTGCTTTTTTTAATGATATATTTTGCGTTCGTTTTGGTGGACTTGAACGTTACGGTATTCAGTCTCGCTGCGCTAATTCCTGTGTTTGTCAACAGGCTCTATGTTTGCTAGTTCGTCGCTAAGAGGTATAGCACGTTTTAGCAACTATTTGTACTTCGTATGGACTCCTGAACTGCTTCAATTGTTTCAAGAATGTTTCAAGAAATTGAAGGTTTTTTATCGGGACGATAGATCGATTTGAGGCATTTGAGGAGAAAGACATATATTTAAAAAATTATGAATTTTTAATCACAAGCGTCGCTTTTGAAAATAATCCTCGTCCCATTATTGTTTCCTGTTACCGCGACAGCGAGGTACAACCTTTGCAAAACTAAACAGTTTCGCTTCGTCTGACGGTGACTGGATATTTTTTCATTTCAAAATAGGACACGAGAAAACATGTAAGCTCTAAATAGCAATTGATGTAGTTGCGGCATTCAGATTTGCCAAGGCAATTATGCCCTGGGGCCAAACGCAAGTGTTTGTTCGTGGGCGATTGCAGGAAATCTGAAATGTCAATAACATTTTGAATAGTAGTGACAAACACTTTCTGAACTACTAGGCGGCCTTCAGAACCGACGACGTGGAGAGATGAGACCTGTGATTGTTTTCATTAACCACAGTGCGGACTCAGCAGCTTCATCCAGGCAATGCAGAACTCTGGGTGCCAACTTCCCATACCCGCCCCCCATCCCATACATCGTCCCTCACCCCCTTTCCCATACACCTTTTTGACCTCATAGAACACGGAATGAAGTTGCTTGCACCTCAGTATTTTAAATATGGTAACGTACTGAAAACTTTATTTCTGGACTCGCTGATCCCAGACAGCAGAAATCTTTGCAGATGATTTAAAATAGTTTTTCTCAAAATACGTTACCAGGCTGTCCATCATTGGATGAATTAAAAAATCCCTTTATTTCATTTTCATTTTTGCACAGTTTCGATCGGGAGGCAAGTTTCACATAGTTTGGATCAGACAACTCACCACAATGTCCATCATCGTCAGAGTCGAAGAACTCGCTAGGTTCCACATGTAATAATATACACTACTGGCCATTAAAGTTGCTACACTACGAAGACGAAGTGCTACAGACGCGAAATTTAACCGACAGGAAGAAGATGCTGTGATATGCAAACGATTAGCTTTTCAGAGCATTCACACAAGGTTGGCGCCGGTGGCTACACCCACAACGTGCTGACATGAGGAAAATTTCCAACCGATTTCTCATACACAGACAGCAGTTGACCGGCGTTGCCTGGTGAAACGTTGTTGTGATGCCTCGTGTAAGGAGGAAAAATGCGTACCATCATGTTTCCCACTTTGATAAAGGTCGGATTGTAGCCTATCGCGATTGCGGTTTATCGTATCGCGACATTGCTGCTCGCGTTGGTCGAGATCCAATGACTGTTAGCAGAATATGGAATCGGTGGGTTCAGGAAGGTAATACGGAACGCCGTGCTGGATCCCAACGGCCTCGTATCACTAGCAGTCGAGATCACAGGCATCTTATCCGCATGGCTGTAACGGATTGTGCAGCCACGTGTCGATCCCTGAGTCAACAGATGGGGACGTTTGCAAGACAACAACCATCTGCACGAACAGTTCGACGACGTTTGCAGCAGCATGGACTCTCAGCTCGGAGACCATGGCAGCGGTTACCCTTGACGCTGCATCGCAGACAGGAGCCCCTGCGATGGTGTACTCAACGACGAACCTGGGTGCACGAATGGCGAAACGTCATTTTTTCGAATGAATCCAGGTTCTGTTTATAGCATCATGATGGTCGCATCCGTGTTTGGCGACATCACGGTGAGCGCACATTGGAAGCGTGTATTCGTCATCGTCATACTGGCGAATCACCCGGCGTGATGGTATGGGGTGCCATTGGTTACAGGTCTCGGTCACCTCTTGCTCGCATTGACGACACTTTGAACAGTGGACGTTACATTTCAGATGTTTTACGACCCGTGGCTTTACCCTTCATTCGATCCCTGCGAAACCCTACATTTCAGCAGGATAATGCACGACCGCATGTTGCAGGTCCTGTACGGGTCTTTCTGGATACAGAAAATGTTCGACTGCTGCCCTGGCCAGCACATTCTCCAGATCTCTCACCAATTGAAAACGTCTGGTCAATGGTGGCCGAGCAACTGGCTCGTCACAATAAGCCAGTCACTACTCTTGATGAACTGTGGTATCGTGTTGGAGCTGCATGGGCAGCTGTACCTGTAAACACCATCCAAGCTTTGTTTGACTCAATGCCCAGGCGTATCAAGGCCGTTATTACGGCCGGAGGTGGTTGTTCTGGGTACTGATTTCTCAGGATCTATGCACCCAAGTTGCGTGAAAATGTAATCACATGTCAGTTATAGTATAATATATTTGTCCAATGAATACATGTTTATCATCTGCATTGCTTGTCCGTATAGCAATTTTAATGGCCAGTAGTGTAGTTCCGGGTACCTTACCAGACTGCATGTATAAGGAATTTCGCAAATCCCGACAGGCATACATTTTCAGGAAAACTCTGTGCGTTTCTTCGTTTATTTGTCGATGGCTATAAATATGTTTGTTCTAATAATTAAATTTATTTAAAAATAGTAAGTAGTCAAATAAAGTGAAATTCACTAAAACTTCATGCATATACATGTGTTTTTTTTAAAATTATATTACCTCTCAAATGTCATAAATTAAATAATATAACCAGTGATGAAAAAAATAGTTTAGAAATTAAGTTTGTGCGGGAGTCGAATCGTCGCCTCTCACAGGTTCATCTTCTGTAGCTCTAACGCTAACCACTTTTTTTTAATTATTTGTTCGGGGCCGACGTCCCATGTCAACCGTTCAAGTACATCGTTGATCCATTCGCTCAGTTTTGTTTATTACAAATGGCAGCTAATCCTCTGACTGAACACGCTGAGCTGCCTTGCCGGCAACCACTGACCTGAACTTCAAATCCGTGCAATGATACATAAGCCACATAACAGACGCGTAAAACTTCTCTTGCGATTTTCTCGGAATTTCCTGAGTAGTGTTCCTTACTATGTTATGGTACTATGTTATGTTATTTTAACGGGCTACTAAAGCTGTACAAAGTTTGAAGTAAATCAGTGATCCCAAAGTATGGGCTCCCCCTGTGAAGTGTTGTTTTTATCTCATTCTCCCTCGCCCCATATGGGCGGGGAAAGGGGGGAGGGGGGCTGCCAGCGATACATTCAACCTACTCTTCAGCCAACTGACAAGTAAAATTGAATGAATTAAAAAACGTTAACCCAAAGGTGAGATAGTTACAAGTGATTTCAAAAAAGTTGAAGGGCGAAAGTGATATAAGCATTTCTATGTATAAGAAACATAGCTTTGTTCATGTTTGTTTTAGAACAATAATAATAAAAGGGTGAAACGAAAGACAAAGACATTTAAAACATGTTGAAGAAAACATTGATCTTAAAAACAAGCTCTTCACTGTTAGAAAAGAGGAAGGAGCTGCCATGGAATAGGTTGTCGTTTAAAAGTGAAAAGGTTCGTCGTTGAAGGTAGGAGGGTGGTCATGTAAGGACGGGCGACAGGTGCGTGGTATCGACGGGGCTAGGGAAAGAAAGAGTAACGAGAAAAGGGGTAAGGAAATGTGGAAGAAGGAGAAATGGACCGTTGGTGACGTGGATTTGAAGGGTAAATGTCAGGAGGTAGTTCATGGTCTGCGAGGGTAAAATAGTGAGATTTCTTTGGAAGAGAATGTGGACGGAATTGGTGGATTGTGTCGATAGAGCCACGGCAGGGTATTATTAGTGTTGTGTTGGCAGAAGAGCCAACACCGTGTTATGAATGGAGGCCGAAATGTACGCGTTTTACCTCACGCAGTCTGGCGTGAGGAGGGAAGGACTATACTGACGCGAGGTCTGGAACATGACAAGGAATTATAATTCAGAAAGCCAACGGAATTAGATTGATACTTAACTTTAATCCATTAATGATAAACGTCGCTCTTGACGGTACACGATTCACAATATTATTTGTTCAGAATACAGTCTTGAAGTAATTAGTTGCAGTAACTGAATATGGCGACTTGCTAGGTCGTAGCAAATGACGTAGCTGAAGGCTATGCTAAACTGTCGTCTCTGCAAATGAGAGCGTAAGTAGACAGTGAACCATCGCTAGAAAAGTCGGCTGTATAACTGAGCGAGTGTTAGGGCGTCTCACTAGACTAGACCTGCCGTGTGGCGGCGCTCGGTCTGCAATCACTGATAGTGGTGACACGCGGGTCCGACGTATACTAACGGACCGCGGCCAATTTAAAGGCTACCACCTAGCAAGTGTGGAGTCTGGCGGTGACACCACAATTAGGATTGGAAATTTGAGAGGGAACTGAAGGAGTATTGGAGTTCAGATTGAGGATGGTGTAGGTTCTTCGGAGATGTTGTGTTAGAAATGTTGGTGAAACGGTAAAGGATCCTGGAGGGGGGGCAAGGGATAAACGGATGCGGAAAGCGACGCCAGAGTGTATGATGAAGTTCAACGATCTGGAGGGACTTCTGGAAGTTGGGTTGGGCAAATATCCCTGCAACATTGGCATAGGGATGGGTCGAATCAAGGAAGCAGAGCTCTGAGTGCGGCGGGTTGAAATACGCGCAGTCCGATCACTAATGCAGACAGTGAGGTGATGCGAATTCGGCGTCCTCTGGTGGCGTGCGTAGCGTGAGCCCTCTCAAGCAGGGACTCACACCGACCGATTAAATGTTTCTTCTGCGGAGATGAATGCGGCTCGCGAAGCGCCGAGTGCCGTTGATGCAGACACCGTCGATGTTGCACTCATAGATTTGGTGTATACAATTCACGATCCCCTTTTCCATTTGTTTACTCTTAAACAAGCGGAAAAGGGGGTCATGAATAAAACACACCATTTCTGAGCACTTTCCTGAAACTTTATCTCAAAAATTATAGTCCTCGTCTTTGTTTCCCTAAATTGAGCATCAAGCCGGGTTGGGACACTTATGGTACTTCACCACTTTCTCCTGGGGTGTAAAAGCAGACTGCCTCCAAGTGGTACACCTCGGGCAATGCCGAAAGGTAGCTAAAAGTCTACTACTATCGTGGCGCTGCACTATGAGTGTGAACTCATCTCGCGGCTTAAAAGTGCAAATGGAAGCAAACAATAAAATGAATGGGTCTTCTCGAAACCCAATGACAAGAGACCTCGGCCCATCAGTCCGAGTACTGCAAATTAACATAGAAGGTATAAGTAAGACTAAATGTGATATCCTCTCAAGACCAGCACGGAATAACAATATACATGTTATACTGGTCCAAGGAACACATGTAAATCACGAGGCAGGTCTCATGAAAAGAGTTCTCATAAGTGGATACACCGTTGCTGGAGCTATTCACCATGAAAACTATATATCTGCTATATACGTGCGTAGTGACATTGATAACTGGGCTCCAATAAAAATAAGTTCTTCGGATAACATATTTTTAATAGAAACACTAGTGAGTAACCTCACAATAGTCAATGTATATAAGCCTCCTAACATCCAATGACCAAAAGAAGCACTCCCTGAAACAAAATACCCTACCCTCCTAATGGGCGGTTTAAATAGCCACCACAGTTTATGGGGCTATAGTGAGAACGATGATAATGGTCAAGCCCTACTTGAGTGGGCAGATATTGTAGACCTGCAACTAATATATGATGCTAAAGAGAGACACACCTTCTGGTCAGCTAGATGGCAACGCCGTTTCAACCCAGATCTGTGCTTTGTTAGTAAAGACCACAAGAGTAAAGGCTACCCATCAAGCAGGAAAGTATTAACTAACTTCCCACATAGCCAGCATTGACCTGTCATTGTCCACATTGGAATACAAGTCCCTCTTATAAAATCAGCTCCAAAACCAGGATAGAATTTTGAAAAGGCTGATTGGGAGTCATACGCAAAACGTGCCGATGCCACTGTACGATGGATAAAGCCAATCATTAACAACTATGAACGGTTAAGTAAAGCTCTTATTGCATCAGCTAAGAAAACTATACCACGCGCTTTCAGGAAAGAATAAACACCTGCCTGGAATGAAACAACTGAACGCCTCTATCACGAGTTCAAAGAATCGGGAGACAGGGAAGTGGCAGAGGAACTTATCGAGTCACTTGACAGCGCCCGAAGAGAAAAGTGGAAAAAAAACGTGGAAGGTATAGACTTTAGAAAGTCCAGTCGAAAAGCGTGGGCCCTGCTCAGGAAACTAGAATCTGGTGCATACAATTCCTGTGAAAGAGCAAAAACCACTCCCAACGCAATTGCAGGTCGTATAGCCAATATGTCCAGGGCACCTCTTGACAAAGAAACCGCCAGAAACATTAAGAAACTAATTAAAACACGGTGGAGACAAGCTACTGAAAGATCACATCCTGCAGCACCTTTCACAGTGGAAGAACTAAAAACGGCTGTCTCGAACATCAAAACAAGGAAGGCAGCTGGGCCAGATGAGCTATACCCAGAATTTATTAAGTATAGTGGGAAAAATGTTATCAACTGGCTCGTGAACTTCTATAATAACATCCTTGAAGAAGGCTGAGTGCCTAAGATATTCAAAGGATCTAAAGTATTGCCAATATTAAAAACTGGGAAAACACCAGACAAGCCTGAACATTTTAGACCAATCTCTCTCCTGAGCACCTGCTTCAAACTCTTGGAGAGACTCTTGTATACTCGGTGGCCGTGCGGTTCTGGCGCTGCAGTCCGGAACCGCGGGACTGCTACGGTCGCAGGTTCGAATCCTGCCTCGGGCATGGGTGTGTGTGATGTCCTTAGGTTAGTTAGGTTTAAGTAGTTCTAAGTTCTAGGGGACTTATGACCTAAGATGTTGAGTCCCATAGTGCTCAGAGCCATTTGAACCATTTGAACTCTTGTATAATCGTATTGGGACGACTTTGAATGAAAGAATCCCCATCGAGCAGGCTGGTTTTCGACCGCAACGTAACTGTTGCGACCAAGTACTGACTTTAACAACACATATCGAGAACGGTTATGAACAGAAACTTAAAACAGTTGTTGCATTTGTAGATTTAACCGTTACATACGATACTGTGTGGAGGCATGGTCTTCTTAGCAAGATACTTGAGATTATCCCTTGCCAGACCTTGTACAAATTACTAAGTGATATGCTCAGCAATAGAACCCTTGAAGTTCATTTAGAAGGAAAGAAGAGTCGAACCATTGTTTCAATCAACGGCTTACCACAAGGTTTCTGTATTGGCACCATTACTTTTCAATGTGTACATAAGCGACATACCAACAACAAATGCGCGGAAGTTCTGTTACGCAGATGACATGGCCCTGGCTGTGCAACAAGAAAGTTTTGAACAGTGTGAAAACTCCCTTAACCAAGACGTCGGAGTAATGGGTAAATATTTCAGATCTTGGAGATTAATTCCTAACCCAATAAAGTCAGAAGTTACAGTGTTTCATTTAAACAACCAACAGGCAACCCGATCCCTTGACGTTAGCTTTGCTGGTAGAAAGTTAAAGCATAACCCAAACCCATAATATCTTGGTATTAAATTGGATAGATCGCTTACATTCAAACC
The DNA here is from genome assembly GCF_021461385.2 of Schistocerca piceifrons. NCBI lineage: Eukaryota > Metazoa > Arthropoda > Insecta > Orthoptera > Acrididae > Schistocerca > Schistocerca piceifrons. The sequence goes on along the minus strand of NC_060139.1, from coordinate 936,398,882 downwards.
ACACCTAATAGATACTGCTGCTGAGATACGTACAAGAAATAATATTATTCAAAAGCTAGCCAATACTAGCTGGGGAGCTGATGTACATGCTCTGAAGATTTCTTCTGTAGCGCTGGTATACTCTGTTGCGGAATATTGCAGCCCTGTTTGGCTTAACAGCAGCCACACGTCTAAAGTGGATACTCAACTAAACAATACCATGGGAACCATAAGTGGGACCATTAAATCCACCCGACTACCTTGGCTTCCTGTTCTCTGCAGTACAGCTCCACCACATCTTAGGCGGCAAACCGCCTTAGTTAATGAATGGCGTAAAATCTCCTCCAATACCAACCTTCCAATCCATCAGGACATTGCCCCAAATCTTTCCCGACTAAGATCTAGAAGACCACCATGGAGAACAGCTCAAAACCTTATGGCTACGTCCTACGATGCTATGGATTCATGGAAAAATGAATGGTCTCAGACTGGACTATCCAAGAACTGCAATGAAATATCACCTGGTGGAAACCTACCTGGTAGAGACTTGCCAGGAAGAACTTGGGTTATACTCAATAGACTCAGAACTGGTCATGGCAGAAGTGGCGAGATGCTCTGTAGATGGGGCATACGAGATTCACCACAGTGCGATTGTGGACATCCATAGCAAACGATCCAGTACATCATTCAGGAGTGCCCTAAACGTGCGTTTAAAGGATCCATTCGAGAACTTTATGCAGCCTCCCCTGCAGCCGTCGAGTGGATGGGAAACCTAGACATAGAACTTTAAAGAGACTCTATAGATTCCATATATGTGATTGCTGAATGACCTTATAGCAACAATTTCTATATGATAATTTTATCTTATCTGTGACAAGATACCTTATTGTAACAACCTGTGTATACCTACTTTATCCTTAATTGAATGTCCATAAGACGAGACATTATTTATGTGTTATAATGTATGTTGATTTTATCTTTATCTGTCTGTATGTATTTAAACATGAAACCATTTGTACTTGAAAACCACATACGCTAAATAATAACCACCTTCTCCTCTCTTTCCACCATTCTTCTTCTTCTATAACTGATATGTTCTTAAACTAATCTCCGCTGATTCAATTCGTCTGGCTCTAGGCCTCCCTCGTGCCCTCAAACTTGGTCTCCATCAGTTGCATTGATATTCTTCGATATCCTATTCTCATTGCACGTTCAAACCGTTTTAGCCCGTTCTTCTCAGTTGACTCATTCAGCTTTTCGAATCCAATTTCGTTCCCAACATGTTTATATCTCCCTCTGTCTCTTCTCGACTTCCCTAGCATTCTTCTTAGGATATCATTTCAGTGGCTTGGAGTTCACTCTGCTCTTATTGACACTGTTCACGTCTCCAATGCATAAGTCAGAATGGCTGTGAAATACGCTTTGCACAACACTTCGTTGCACTTCACTGGCAATGACAAAATGTTGCTCCCTTTTGCTAACTCCTGCCTCTATTCTTGCATTCTCCACCATCGCAGTTTCTCGATATTTGAATTTGAGTACCTTGTCCTTTAATATTAATTTGTCCCCTGCCTTTTCTGACTCATCTCGTTACCACCATAGTCTTCATTTTCTCCACACTGCATTTCATTCCAAATTTTCCGATTTTTCATTTAAGATGGCTGTGTGTTCTTGTACATCTTTACCTTTGGTTCCTCACACCACAATACCATCGAAAAATAGCAATAACTTAATCTCCCTTCCTATACGAGTTTCTTTTGTCTGCATACGATCGTTACTACCACAACATGTAACTTTTGTACCATGATGTGTAGGATATCTGATAATGGCAATGTCTGAAATGCGTGATATTGAAACAATAAAGTGAGCTTGCAGCCAGTCAATGACTTTTACCTCAACGACCTATTCAGCATTCTGCAGACTTTATTTATTGTGTCACTTTAACAGTTTCATCCCCCACCGTTGTGTTTTTCAAACTGTTGCATCCTTGAGCCCTCGCTTCGCGATGTACGACTAGCTGTTACAGAGGTCAAGGATCACACTTTATTAATAATTATAGTACAATGTAATATCTCCAATTATAGTTACATTTTCAGCTAGTAAACCGAGTCCTTTCGTCCATACGTGTATTTTTTCATCATTACTAACTTTTCTACAAGAGCGTGTATACAATGTAAATGGCATATATTACTATATACATATCTAGGGCTAGTTCGGGTCTTGGGATCTATACCACAATGCCAGGTCTTTTAGCCGATGACATCTCGATCGGCGAAGGATTCCAGTCCAGGAAGGGAGGCATATTCACAACGAACAATGGCCAGAGTAAACCAACCAGTACCAGAATTTCCGGTAGCGACATCGAGGGTAAAATTAACCCTGCAGCCACGAAAGAAAATAGGTTCATTCAATATAACTGCTTGGGCAGCTCCATTTTGTCCAAGTTTATTTTCGAGGCTAATAATATGCTTGTAGACAGGCATGCAGTGGCGACGTAGACGATACAGACGTCGACGAGGCATAGTGCTTGAATGCTGTTGCACATAGAGCTCACAGCGGAATGGTTCCGCTGGCGTGCGTAGAGAATGTTCCACAAAATTTTGCAAGAATTACTGGATGCCTGCAACTTGCTGCCACGATATTTCAGCGCAGAGTCTTCTAGCCATCTTCAGGTGAATACTAACGAAAACGCACCGAGCTCGCGTATTTAAGACCCCGCCAGCGTGGTGTACCCAGATGGTGTTTCACATGCGCTTCTGTTGCAAGTCTGAAAGCTGCCCCGCGCGCCTTCTGTGCTGAAAGCTCGCCTCATCGATATCAAATCGACTGTCATCGTACAGTAAAATCGCAGAACGACGCGACTGCGCCGATCCCGAACTTTTTCTACAACCGGATTCCATACGGAATTTAACTGGAAACCGCCGTCTCGATTAGTGAGGTACTCAGTCGTATTTCCACTGATTCATTGGTGCAGGAGTTCCAAAATTTTGAGGTTTCGGCCACAATTTTTGTTTCATTGCATTTCTGGATACACCATGCATGTGTTGGCGGCGTATTAAATGCGGGAGCTCAGTGCAGAAGACTCTGCGCCCAAATATCGTGGCAGCTAGTTGCAGTCATCCGACAGTTGTCCCGAAGTTTTATGGAGCAATATTGTAACTGCTTTTTTCCTTACATTTCGAATCGCATTTGAAATATCGCCTAAAAATGTTTCAACCATCTCTTCGCAGTCTCTATTTTTTACATTCTTTTTCTTGTAATGTTCGTGGGACCCTATCGGGAAATGAGGTATTTTGCGGCACAGTTGTATACACTATACACTGAGGTGACAAAAGTCATGGGATAGCTATATGTCCAGATGGTAGTACTATCTCTTACAGAGAATATAAAAGGACAGTGCATTTCTGGAGCTGTCATTTGTATACAGGTGACTAATGTAGAAAAGTTTCCAACGGAATTGTGGCCGCACAACGGGAGTTAACAGACTTGGAAAGCGGAATGTTAGTGTCAAGAGTGTGCGAGAATACCAAATTCCAGGCTTTACCTCTCACCATACGCCGTGGCCGACAGCCTTCACTTAATCACCGAAAGCAGTGCTAACATACAAGCAGCACTGCGTGAAATAACGACAGAAATCAATGTGGGACACACTGCAAACGAATGTGTTAGGACAGTGCGGCGAAATGGTGTGTTAATGGACACGACCAACGCGAGTGCCTTTGCTAACAGCATGATATCGCCTGCAGCGCCTCTCGTGGGCTAGACGACTGGAAAACCGTGGCCTGGTGAGATAATCCCGATTTCAGTTGGTAAGAACTGATGGTAGGGTTCAAGTGTAGCGCAGACCCACGAAGTCATGGAGCCAAGTTGTCAACGAGGCGCTGCGCAGGCTGCTGGTGGCTCCGTAATGGTGTGGCTGTCTTCTCATGGCATAGACTGACTCTTCTGGCCCAACTGAACCGATCACTGACTGCAAATCGTTTTATGTTCGGGTTCTTGCAGGCCATCTGCAACCATTCACAGACTTCACGTTCTCAAAGAACGATGTTATGTCACCAGACCACAACCGTTCCCAATTGGTTTGAAAAAAACATTTTGGACAGTTCGGGCGAATGATTTGGCCACCCAGATCGCCCGAAATAGATCCCATCGAGCTACTATGGGACATAATCCAAAGGTCAGTTCGTGCACAAAATCCTGCACCAACAGCAGTTTCGCATTTATGGATGGCCATAGATGTATCATGGCTCGGAACATCCAGCGGCTTGTTGAGTCCATGCCACTGCGCATTGCTGCCTAAGACGGTAAAAAGGAGGTCCGACACAATATTACGAGATATCATCTCAGAGTAGGGTTTTAATGTGGTCATGTGTCCGCTCCTCCACCACCCCTGAAGCAACTAAAACTTGCTGTTATGTAGAACCAAAGGGAAACTCGTGGGGTTTGTGAACGTCGTCCGTGGCAGAAATCCGCTCGTCTGCGCCAACCCGGGGTACGTAGGACCGCCGGTTTCGTCAACTGCGGCTAATGGACTCCCCGTGGCCCCTCCACAATCGCACAGGTTAGGAACCTGGTTGTTCCAGAATCCGTCGGGATCATCCGAGGTCGTCACTGCGTGGCCAGCCGTTGGCGAGAAACCTTCCAGTGGGCGCTTCTGAGAACCTTTGGCGTGCAGATTATTTCCGAGTCGCTAACACATGTTTCCTTTTCTGTTGCAGGCTGTGATTTTCGATGAGATCGACCTGACGGACCTGAGCTTCGCCGAGTGCAGCATCAAGAACGCGAACCACAGTTTCCAGGTGAGCACACTGGCGTAATTAGAGCGCGAGGCGAGGCGAGTAAATAAGAGGCGGGCCAGTCCGATGAAACAGCGGACGGTGTGGCGCAACTGCGCCCAGCCCTGGCCCTGCTCTCCGACTAATTGCTGGGCTGGCGTGGCGTGTCGTGGCTGTCCACGTGACCGGCGCTGCCGTCGCTCGTAAACCCCAGCGCCGCCACGCGGCAGATCACTCACATTAATGCCCACTCCGTCACTCCGGCCAGTCCACTGTCGCGACGCTGCCGAGATAAACGCCCCGTCGGATAATTACACCAGGCGACCTGGCGCTCAGCCGCAGGCGTCACATTAATACTCGGCAGATGGAGCGTCCAAAATTCACGTCTGGACACCTCAATTCATACACTGACGGAAAATAACATCGCAACAGCAAAAGAGACATAATTTAGAGTAATGAAATTTAGGTGAAATGTGGTAATGGTAATGACACACCAAAATCACGATAGTAATCCGTTGTAGTTGCTACATATTTTATTACAAACAAAAGCATTATAAAATCACAATCACAGTAATACAGGAGACTGCCTGACAAGGCAAGATCACTTCGACAAATAACAAATAAATTTGTTTAACCGGAACAAGTCCCATAAAATATGAAATCTGAATGTGTCTAGGTAAATATACTCAGGATAAGCTTCACTTAAATAGTACAAATGTCCATACAATTCCCATCAGAACTCTCATTACTTCCAATCAGCTGAGGAACAGATTAAGGGTAAGAACACAGATCTTTTAAAGTTTGGCTAACCAACTTTCGTAAATAAAACTAGATACAAATGACTAAAACAATTAAGGAGGTGCTTTAATTTTGACCAAGCCAATCTTCAAATTTACTTAGTTGATTAATCAACAATATTCTTAGAATGATTACAACTAGAACATGACCATATGACAATACCCCTAAAATGAGGTTGCTTCAATACTGCGTGTGAATTAGCGATAGACGCGAGCAGATCAAGGATTCAAATCAATACGAGAGATCCACGAGACAGTAAATGACATAGAAATGTAGTCAACTTTGCACTGCAATGGAAGTTCGGACTCTATAATTGGCTCTGAGCACTATGGGACTTAACTTCTGAGGTCATCAGTCCCCTAGAACTTAGAACTACTTAAACCTAACTAACCTGACATCACACACATCTATGCCCGAGGCGGGATTCGAACCTGCGACCGTAGCAGCCGCGTGGTTCCAAACTGTAGCGCAAGAGGACGAGTCGGACAACGAAGGAGCGGGGCCAGCGGCTACGGCGTGTTGAGTCGTGAGGGCAGATTCACCGCCCATGGTTCAAAAAATGGTTCAAATGGCTCTGAGCACTATGGGACTTAACTTCTGAGGTCATCAGTCCCCTAGAACTTAGAACTACTTAAACATAACTAACCTAAGGACATCACAAACATGCATGCCCGAGGCAGGATTCGAACCTGCGACCGTAGCGGCCGCGTGGTTCCAAACTGTAGCGCAAGAGGACGAGTCGGACAACGAAGGAGCGGGGCCAGCGGCTACGACGTGTTGAGTCGTGAGGGCAATCCACCACCCATGGTTCAAAAAATGGTTCAAATGGCTCTGAGCACTATGGGACTTAACTTCTGAGGTCATCAGTCCCCTAGAACTCAGAACTACTTAAACCTAACTAACCTGACATCACACACATCCATGCCCGAGGCAGGATTCGAACCTGCGACCGTAGCGGCCGCGTGGTTCCAAACTGTAGCGCAAGAGGACGAGTCGGACAACGAAGGAGCGGGGCCAGCGGCTACGACGTGTTGAGTCGTGAGGGCAATCCACCACCCATGGTTCAAAAAATGGTTCAAATGGCTCTGAGCACTATGGGACTTAACTTCTGAGGTCATCAGTCCCCTAGAACTCAGAACTACTTAAACCTAACTAACCTGACATCACACACATCCATGCCCGAGGCAGGATTCGAACCTGCGACCGTAGCGGCCGCGTGGTTCCAAACTGTAGCGCAAGAGGACGAGTCGGACAACGAAGGAGCGGGGCCAGCGGCTACGACGTGTTGAGTCGTGAGGGCAATCCACCACCCATGGTTCAAAAAATGGTTCAAATGGCTTTGAGCACTATGGGACTTAACTTCTGAGGTCATCAGTCCCCTAGAACTCAGAACTACTTAAACCTAACTAACCTGACATCACACACATCCATGCCCGAGGCAGGATTCGAAACTGCGACCGTAGCGGCCGCGTGGTTCCAAACTGTAGCGCAAGAGGACGAGTCGGACAACGAAGGAGCGGGGCCAGCGGCTACGACGTGTTGAGTCGTGAGGGCAATCCACCACCCATGGTTCAAATAATGGTTCAAATGGCTCTGAGCACTATGGGACTTAACTTCTGAGGTCATCAGTCCCCTAGAACTCAGAACTACTTAAACCTAACTAACCTGACATCACACACATCCATGCCCGAGGCAGGATTCGAACCTGCGACCGTAGCGGCCGCGTGGTTCCAAACTGTAGCGCAAGAGGACGAGTCGGACAACGAAGGAGCTTGGCCAGCGGCTACGACGTGTTGAGTCGTGAGGGCAATCCACCACCCATGGTTCAAAAAATGGTTCAAATGGCTCTGAGCACTATGGGACTTAACTTCTGAGGTCATCAGTCCCCTAGAACTCAGAACTACTTAAACCTAACTAACCTGACATCACACACATCCATGCCCGAGGCAGGATTCGAACCTGCGACCGTAGCGGCCGCGTGGTTCCAAACTGTAGCGCAAGAGGACGAGTCGGACAACGAAGGAGCGGGGCCAGCGGCTACGACGTGTTGAGTCGTGAGGGCAATCCACCACCCATGGTTCAAAAAATGGTTCAAATGGCTCTGAGCACTATGGGACTTAACTTCTGAGGTCATCAGTCCCCTAGAACTTAGAACTACTTAAACATAACTGACCTAAGGACATCACACAAGTCCATGCCCGAGGCAGGATTCGAACCTTCGACCGTAGCGGTCGTGTGGTTCCAGCCGGTCAAATGGAGACCCTCAATGGTGATAACACTATTGAGAAGAGCGTGAGACAGGTGTGTAGCCTATTCCCTATGGAGTGAAACTAAAGTGTTCCTTTTTCCCACGCGCCATTCGAAAGTGGAATGGTAGAGAAGTAGTATGAAAATGGTTCGATGAACGCTCTGCCAGGCACTTAGGTGTGAATTGCAGAGTAACCATGTAGATGTAGTTGTAAAAGTCCTGCGAGAAGAAATAAAAATTTGGGGGTTTGATGATGAAAACTGTAGTTTAGTCGGAGATGGAAAATGCCTGGGGGGAATAGTTGAGCAGAATGGATAGTGTCTTAACAGGAAGTTATACGATCAACAAAAACATAACTTTGGTAACAGAATGTAGTCGAATTAATTCAGGCGATGCTGAGAGACTTAGATTGGGATATGGGACTCTAAAAGCGGTAGATGGATTTTTCTATTTAGTTAGCAAAAGTAACTAATGTTGGCTGAAGCAGGGTAGAGCGAGAAAAGTATTTTTGAGAAAGAGGAATTTGTTAAAAATGGAGTATAAATATAAGTGCTGTCAAGTCTTTTCTGAGTGTACACAACTCTCATCTATCCGCAAGGATCAATGTCCGCGACGAAGAACACCCTTTCCGACAGGCAGCTGAACACACTCCGTTGAATATCCCAACCACCCTGTTTACACTGACACTTTTTTGGAGGCATAACATTTTCTTGTACGGATGTGAAACGTGGACGACAATATTTTTAGAGAGAAAGAGAATAGAAGCTTTTGAAGTGTGGTGCTACAGAAGAACGCTGAAGCCTAGATGGGTCGATCGTGTAACAGCTGAGTAGTTACTGGATGGAACTGGGGAGAAAAGAAATTTGTTGCGTTACTTGACTAAAAGAGTGGATCGCTTGATAGGACACATTCTGAGACGTGAAGCAATCATCAGTGTAGTATTTGTGGGGAGTGTGTGTGTGGGTGTGGGGGGGTAAAAATTGTAGAGAGGGACCAAGGCTTGAATTTAGTAATGGTTCAAATGGCTCTGAGCACTATGGGACTTAACTTCTGAGGCCATCAGTCCCCTAGACTTAGAACTAGGTAAACCTAACTAATCTAAGGACATCACGCATATCCATGCCCGAGGTAGTATTCGAACCTGCGACCGTAGCAGCAGCGCGGTTCTGGACTGAAGCGCCTATAACTGCTCGGCCACAGCGGCCGGCAAGGAAGAATATCCAGCTTCTCATAGCCCTATTAATCTATCTCGTCCAAACTCAGTGAATTTTTAAAGCATACCTGATTTACACCCTCATAGTAGCACTACGAAGCGCCACTCTTATCCGATTGGCGTGAATAGAAACACGTCTACCAACTTTAGTTTATGCCGCACAACTCCTCCTTTGTGTTGCGAATTTTCTCCGTCAGTGTAGCTGATCCCTGACAGTTTCAGTGGGCTGGGCGGAGCAGCCTCCCCGCCTACCTCAACCAGTATCGTCACAATTTTGTAAACGACTCCGTGGCAACGTCTCAGTGTGGTCGCAGCTCTCTGGCCGGCTACTGTTTTCGTTTTCTCCCGTTTGCCCTTCGCATCTGAAACCTTGCAACAGCGCTGCGAGCTGTAAGGGTTCTTAATAATAAATGAAAAGCACCAGTCTGCTTTTGTTCTACAAAAGCAAACTGGTGCTTTTCATTTATTATTATAATGTTGTTCTACCAAGAACCGACGGAAGATTCTGTTAATATGTAAGGGTTCTTCTTATGTACTCATGACTGCAGGCTCACCGTTGCTTGTCTCAATCATTTCAGCAGAATGGCTACTTCATGGGCGTCGCAGCCAACTTCTCTCCCAATAGTTGTCCAGTAGCGTTATTCTTATTTTCTAAGATGCATTTTTTTTCTTTGTGCAACCTCAGAGTTTGGTTCCATTGTACCAAAACATGAGTTGTATATAATATGGACGTAGTAGGAAAAGGTGCAAGATGTTCTAAATTATGAGAAAAATAGGAGTAAGCAACGGTAAAAGGTGGGTGATATACACTGAAGAGCCAAAGAAACAGATAGACCTACCTAATATTGTGTAGGGTCCCCGCGACCACGCAGAAATGCCGCCACATGATGTGTCATGGACTCGACTAACCTTTGAAGTAGTGCTGGACACCATGAATCCTGCAGGGTTGACCATAAATCCGTAAGAGTACGAGGGGGTTGAGATCTCTTCTGACAGCACTTTGCACCAGATATGCTCAATAATGTACAAGTCTGGAGAATCTGGTCGCCAGAGGAATTGTTTAAACTAGAAGAGTGCTCCTGGAGCCAGTCCGTAGCATTCTGGACGTGCGAGGTGTCGCATTGTCCTGCTGGAGTTGCCCAAGTCCTTCGGAATACACAATGGACATGAATGGATGCAGGTGATCAGAAAAGATGGCGACGTACGTGTTACCTGTCAGAGACGTATCTAGACGTATCAGGGGTCCCATATTACCCCAATTGCACACGCCCCACACCATTACAGAGCCTCCACCAGCTTGAACAGTCCCCTGCTGTCATACAGGGTCCATGGATTCATGAGGTGTCTCCGTATTCGTACACGTCCATCCACTCGGTACAATTTAGAACGAGATTTGTCCGACCGGGCAACATGTTTCCGGTGATCAACAGTCCAATGTCGGTGTTGACGGGCCCAATGACGCGTAAAGTTTTGTGTCCTGCAGTCATCAAGAGTACACAAGTGGGCCTTCGGTTCCGAAAGCCCATATCGATGATGATTCGTGGAAGGGTTCGCAGACTGTCACTTGTTGATGGCCCAGCATTGAAATCTGCAGCAATTTTTCGAGGGGTTACACTTCTGTCACGTTGAACGATTCTCTTCAGCCGTCGTTGGTTCCGTTCGTGAAGGATATTTTTCCGGTCGCAGCGATGTTTAGTGTTTTGTCGGATTCCTGATACTCACGGTACAGTCGTGAAATGGTCATACGGGAAAATCACCACTTCATCGCCACCTCGGAGATGCTCTGTCCCATCGCTCGTGAGCCTATTATAACACCACGTTCAAACACATTTAAATCTTGATATCTGCCATTGTAGCAACAGTAACCGATCTAACAACTGGACCAGCCACTTGTTGTCTTATATAGGCGTTGCCGACCGCAGCGCCGTATTATGCCTGTTTACATATCTCTGTATTTTAATACGCTTGCCTAATGAGCGAAGAATGTGGAATGAGAACTAATCGGAGAAAGACATAAGTAACATGACGGACACAGCAAGGATGACAGAAAACACTGGCACATGCAAAGAGAGGATTCGTGGCTAAGAGACGTCTGCTAGTATCAAACGATGCCTTAAACTGAGGAAGAAATTTCTGAGGGTGTACGTTTGGAGCACTGCATTGTACGGCAGCGAATCATGGACAGTGGGAAGACCGGACCAGAAGACGAGTCCAAGCGTTTCAGATATGGTACTACAGCAGAATGTTGAAAATCAATTGGACAGATAAGGTTAGGAATGAGGAGGTTCTCCGCAGAATTGGCGAAGAAAAGGACATATGTCCGACGTGATTATAACAGCACGGCGGAAGTTAACAGTCATTGAACACGGAATGGTGGTTGGGGCTAGACACATGGCACATTCCATTTCGGAAATCCAAAGGGAATTCAATATTCTGAATCCACAGTATCGAGAGTGTTCCAAGAATACCAACCTTGAGGCTTCATCTCTAACCAAGGACAACGCAGTGACCAACGGCCTTCACTTAACGAACGAGAGCAGCGCCGTTTGCGTAGAGTTGTCAGTGCTAACAGACAAGCAACACTGCGTGAAAAAACGGCACAAGTCAATATGGGACGTACGACGAGAGTATCTGTTAGGACAGTGTGGCGAAATTTGGTGTTAATGTGCCATGGCAACAGACGATCGACCCGAGCGCCTTTGCTAACATCGCCTGCAGTGCCACTCCTGGGCTCGATTGGACCTTTGACGATTGGAAAACCGTGACCTGGTGAGAGGAGTGAGTACCAGTTTCAGTTGGCAAGAGCTGATGGGAGTGTCCGTGTGTAGCGCAGATCCCACGAAGCCATGGAGCCAAGTTGTCAACAAGGCGCTGCGCAGGCTTGTGGTGGCACCGTAATGGTGTGTGCTGCCTTTACGTGGAATAGGCTTGGTCTAACTGAGCCGATCATTGACTGCAACTGGTTATGTTGGGCTACTTGGAGACCATTTCTAGCCGTCAATGGACTTCATGTACCAATACAACGATGGAATTACACTACTGGCCATTACAATTGCTACACCAAGAAGAAATGCAGATAATAAACGGGTATTTATTGGACAATTATATTATACTAGAACTTACATGTGATTACATTTTCACGCAGTTTGGGTGAATAGATCCTGAGAAATCAGTACCCAGAACAACTACCTCTGGCCGTAATTACGGCCTTGATACGCCTGGGTATTGAGTGAAACACAGCTTGGATGGCGTGTACAGGTACAGCTGCCCAGGCAGCTTCAACACGATACCACAGTTCATCAAGAGTGGTGACTGGCGTATTGTGACGAGCCAGTTGCTCAGCCACCATTGACCAGACGTTTTCAATTGGTGAGAGATCTGGAGAATGTACTGGCCAGGGTAGCAGTCGAACATTTCTGTATCCAGAAAGGCTCGTACAGGACCTGCAACATGCGGTCGTGCGTTATCCTGCTGAAATGTACGGTTTCGCAGGGATCGAATGAAGGGTAGAGCCACGGGTCGTAACACATCTGAAATGAAACGTCCTCTGTTCAGAGTGGCGTCAATGCGAACAAGAGGTGACAGAGACGTGTAACCAATGGCACCCCATACCATCACGCCGGGTGATACGCCAGTATGTCGATGACGAAAACACGCACCGCGATGTCGCCAAACACGTATGCGACCATTATGATGCTGTAAATAGAACCTGGATTCATTCGAAAAAATGACGTTTTGCCATTCGTGCACCCAGGTTCGTCGTTGAGTATACCATCACAGGCGCTCCTGTCTGTGATGCAGCCTCAAGGGTAACCCCAGCCATGGTCTCCGAGCTGATAGTCCATGCTGCTGCAAACGTCGTCGTACTGTTCGTGCAGATGGTTGCTGTCTTGAACGTCCCCGTCTGTTGACTCAGGGTTCGAGACGTGGCTGCACGATCCGTTACAGCCATGCGGATAAGATGCCTGTCATCTCGACTGCTAGTGATACGAGGCCGTTGGGATCCAGCACGGTGTTCCATATTACGATCCTGAACCCACCGATTCCATATTCTGCTAACAGTCATTGGATCTCGACCAACGCGAGCAGCAATGTCGCGATACGATAAACCGCAATCGCGATAGGCTACAATCCGACCTTTATCAAAGTCGGAAACTTGATGGTACGCATTTCTCCTCCTTACACGAGGCATCACAACAACGTTTCACCAGGCAACACCAGTCAGCTGCAGTTTGTGTATCAGAAATCGGTTGGAAACTTTCCTCATGTCAGCACGTTGTAGGTGTCGCCACCGGCGCCAAGCTTGTGTGAATGCTCTGAAAAGCTAATCATTTGCATATCACAGCATCTTCTTCCTGTCGGTTAAATTTCGCGTCTGTAGCACGTCATCTTCGTGGTGTAGCAATTTTAATGGCCAGTAGTGTATTATGGATGACAAAGCGCCACGTTACCAGGCCACAACTGTTCGCGATTGGCTTGAAGAACATTCTGGATAATTCCAGTGAATGATCTGGCCACCCGGATTTCCCGATATAAATCCCATCGAACATTTATTGGAAATAATAGAGAGTTCAGTTCGTGCACAAAAACCTGCACTGGTAACACTTTCGCAGTTATGGACGGCTATAGAGGCAGCATCGCTCAATATCTCTGCCGGGGACTTCCAACGACTTGTTGAGTTCAGTCCATATCGAGTTGCTGCAGTACGCCGGGCAAACGGAGGTCCGACACGATATTAGAAGGTATCCCATCACTTTTGTCACGCCAGTATATTAACTCGCTTTCTGCCTGCTGCATACACGCTGCTGCTTCCAGTGTGATGGAGATAGAGTCGTGTTCAAGGATAGCGGCAATTTCTGCGTTGCAGCTGTTCACTGAGCAACATATCTAAAATCTTCAAGCGACAGCGTACAACTGAGAGCCAGAGATCGGTTCTCTGTGCTTTTTTTTCCGCCACCACCCCACAGTATGCTTCCGCGGAAGGGGAAGAGGTGCCCATAGCCAATAACTGGGGGCCGCAGACAGGCGATGCGGCTCGGGCGTTTGAACTTTGGTGAAACGGCAGAGAGCTAGGTTGGTCAGTGGTAAGGTACTGGATCAAACAAACTTATACAGTTTCAGTTTGTTTATTTAACAATGAGCTCAAATATAAAAAGTACAAAAAGTTTTAGCTCTCTTGAAGTTCCAGATGGACACTTCGTCCTATTAAGTTTTCCGTTCTGGTAAGGACTCAGAATACTGAAGGTACAAATAATAAAATATGAAAAAACTGCGCTGGCCTGAGTGACCGCGCGGTTCTAGGCGCTACAGTCTGGAACCGCGCGACCGCTACGGTCGCAGGTTTGAAACTGCCCCGGGCATGGATGTGTGTGTTGTCCTTAGGTTAGTTAGGTTTAAGTAGTTCTAAGTTATAGGGGACTGATGATGGTTCAAATGGCTCTGAGCACTATGGGACTCAACTGCTGTGGTCATAAGTCCCCTAGAACTTAGAACTACTTAAAGCTAACTAACCTAAGGACATCACACACATCCATGCCCGAGGCAGGTTTCGAACCTGCGACCGTAGCGGTCGTGCGGTTCCAGACTGTAGCACCTTTAACCGCTCGGCCACTCCGGCCGGCTGGGACTGATGACCTCAGAAGTTAAGTCCCATAGTGCTTAGAGCCATTTGAACCATTTTTTGAAAAAAATTGCATCTATTAGCCACCTTAAAAGGCAATAGAATAAAGAAACTACGTAATTAACTAAGCGCCTTCACGGCGACCAGTGTGTTTAAATACAATTTAAAAACATCCACAGTTAGTAGCTCGCCCTAGTCGACAACCAAGATAAACAATATTTTAAAAGATCACGTTTGACAACTAATGTTGACAGCAGTCAGTTTAAATTACCAAAACAAAGAACATCAGAATTTAACTATCTGCGGGAGGAGGACAACTACATCTCCAGTGAGCTACCAAAACTTAAATTCCTTAAATTGTCAAGGCCCATAAACAGCAAGAGGCTGCCTGAAACACATCAAAAGTCTTTAAGATTTAAAATTCGACAAGCAGACACAATTAAACCTGGATTTAAAATAAAAATGTAGATCAAATATTTAGTCTTCAGACAGCGAAATAAAAATAAAGAATATACCAAAGAGCAACCGCCAAACGGCCAACAGTGTGAGGGGCCACAAGAATCAAAATATGAATACCAGTTAACGTTGAAGGGTCACGAAACGAGTCGAAATCCAAGTAATAATAAATGAGAGCAGTATTTCTTTCAATACCACCTGCCTCATGCAGTTTTACATACAATGCAAAAACAAATGAAATAGATTGCCTACTGCTAACTGTGAGGCAGAACTTTATAAAAATTTAACGAGAGGTAAGAAACGTGCTTATTACAAGAACAGACAAAACCAGTGCACTCTGTGACGTCCCCTCTCCGCCGCGTGCTGGTGTTGTCGATGCCGTGGAGCTGTTACTGCTACAGCTCGGTCGGTGGAGTCGAGACGCGATGCGCGATGGTGGGTGTCTCCGTCGGTTAACGAGAGACAAGATCTGAAAAAGCTCTTAACAAATCGTTCCTCGCGTAATGATTAAAGTTTGATTGCGAGTCCGCACAGTTTCCTTATTAATGCAAACTGCGCACTCTGTTTGTCTCTTATGGTTTGAAGTTGAATTATTATGTGCTCAGTTAACATTTTAGTGCAGTAATTGATGAATCTTTGCTCATGCGCATCGTCCACATCACCAAGAGCGAGGAAAAAGTTCAATTGCAGATCGTATTGGTCGTTGTTTGTTCGTTGCTAAGTAAAATTGTTCGCTCTATATGACGTGAGATCCACAGATATTCTTTAACAATGTCTTAATTATCTTGCGTCGTAATGTTATGTGTGTCCAAACCCTCCTCGTCACAACTAACAGTCCACGAATTTACTTCCAAGTTAAATAGTCACTGTTCATTAACTTTTGATGAGCGATTACCAAATATCCGTCGAATGATGGAGGTGACACGCTGAATTTCCACTTTTGATGAACAATTTTATTGTTCCTTTTCGCTAGATACTTCATAAACATCACGCCCCATGCACACACGGTTAATCAGCACTGGCAGTTCTGTTAGTTTCAAGTATCGTGACAATTACGACATCTTTAACGCTCGGCGTAATTGTATCTCCTTCATGTATTCGTGTCAATGTCTCCTACTCGAGACTAAACGTGCATTATAGTCTTTTGAAACTTTGCCCATTCCTCTCTTTGTATGAATGTTGAGTCCAATATTGCCTGCTTCCATTAATAAAGTCCAACAACTCGGTATACACAGTCAGCATACTATCTCGGTTCAAGTCTCTAGTCTGAATATCAGTTCACAAAATCTGTGCGTCTACATCACGCAACAACGACTCTTGAAAGTAAAACAATCTCGTCCGCTGAACTATGGCAAGAGCTGCTCTCGTATGACTTGATAGCACGATAGCTAGCAAGCAACTCTTTTTCCGTGAGTGAGTATTGTAGACGCATTGAATTTCTTCGTTGCGTTTACAACTCTCTTCCACATAAAAGTTATCTCTGACCGACATTTCTTTGGACTTATCTTTCATGGTACTAATTTGCAATTATTACTTAGATGTTTGGCAAATTGCTAAAGATGACCTTTCTTTCTTTTTCCTTTCTGCTAAAACACACTCTGTAATGCTTAATGTTGGTGTTTATCAAGACTTTCTGGTGTTACATCATCAGCAAAGTTGTGGTACCTGTCAGGATAGCTTTTCCCTACTTTACATCGTGATGGTCTTTTCTAATTGGGTTTTGGGGTCCATTAGGGTGTTACAACCCACGCAGGTGGGGAGCGCACAATATCACAGCGCAATGTGTCTCGATAATCAGGATGGCAGAACGTTACGGCACATCATAGGGATTTTCCAAAATTTTCTCTTCCCAACACCCGATGGCTGTAAAGCAGATGCCCGCCGTAGTTTCCACGATGTTCCTGCATGAAATTAAAACAGCCACATGTGCCCCGTCCACCAGCAAGGCAGAGTTTTCAGGGACTCTGAGACTTCATTCTGCCACTCGCCGCTGCTCAAGCAGGAAGCAAACAGCCATTTCCATCAGCGTGGCAGCCCCCGCCAACATTCAACGCTACCGCCTCGATCCTTCAGTTTGATCCAACAACCGAAGCCACTCCCTTGACTGTTACATGCAGCCGTCAACCAAATGTCGCCCACAAGTCGCAGTACTGCAGGGGGACGGTCAACCAACCTCCTTGCCGTTAATTCATGCGAGCGCGTTTATCCTCACTAAGCACTACGTCGCTGCCCCTAGCG
The DNA here is from genome assembly GCF_021461385.2 of Schistocerca piceifrons. Classification (NCBI taxonomy): domain Eukaryota; kingdom Metazoa; phylum Arthropoda; class Insecta; order Orthoptera; family Acrididae; genus Schistocerca; species Schistocerca piceifrons. The sequence goes on along the minus strand of NC_060139.1, from coordinate 936,381,555 downwards.
GAACGCTCGAGCCGCATTGCCATACAACGAGTCAGAGGAGTTACGCTGCAGCGCCAGGTATTGATAACGGTTTTCGCACGAATCACTTGCGTTTCAGGATCTGTTTCGGTGCAGTTCTTCGAATGCACAGGCAATTCGTGACCCTATGTGTCCTTGTGCCATCTACATCTACACATATACTCCGCTAGCCACCAAGCGGTGTGTAGCGGAGGGCACAATTCGCATCAAAGTCATATTTCCCCCCCCCCCCCCCCCATTGTTCCACTCGCGGATCGCGCGAGGGAAAAACGACTGTCTGAACGCCTCAGTACGAGCTCTTATTTCCTTTATCTTTGAATGGTGATCATTGCGCGATTTGAAAGTTGGTGGTAATAATATGTGCTCTATATCCTCGGTGAAGATCGGAATTTAGTGAGTAGCCCATTCCGCTTAGCGCGCCGTCTATCTGCAAATGTGTCCCGCTTCAAACTTTCAATGAGATTTGTAACGCTCTCGCAATGGCTAAATGTACCAGTCACGAATCTTGCCGCTCTTCTTTGGACCTTCTCAATCTCTTGAATGAGACCCAGCTGGTAATGGTCCCATGCAGACGAACAATACTCGAAGACTGGACGAACTAACGTATTGTAAGCTATTTCCTTTGTTGAAGGACTGCGTCGTTTCAGCATTCTACAAATAAACCGCAATCTAGTGTTCGCCTTACCTGTTACTTGTGTAATCTGATCATTCCATTTGAGATCATTTCGAACAGTCACGCCCAGATACTTGACTGATGTTACCGTTTCCAAAGACTGATCTTCTATTTTTTTCTCATACATTAATGGGGATTCGCCTTGTTATACGCAGTAGGTTACACTTACTAATATTGAGAGATAACTGCCAATCATTACATCAAGTATTTATTTTCTGCAAATCCTCATTAATTTGTTCACAGCTTTCGTGTGATACTACTTTCCTGTAGACTACTGCATCATCGGCAAACAGTCTAAGGCCGCTGTCAATACCATCAACCAGATCGGTTATGTAAATCGTAAAAAGCAGAGGACCTATTACGGTGCCCTGGGGCACACCTGAAGTTACTCTTGTTTCTGTCCGTTCAGGACAACATTGTGCTGCCTGCCTGTTAGAAAACTTTCTATCCAACCGCATATGTCACTGGATAGACCGTAAGCCCTCTGATCAAGTATGAAAGTAACGGCTCCAACTTTAAGAAAACTCACAATCTTGAGTGATTTTAATATTAATTGAATGGTTGAAGGGGGAAAAACGTTTACTCCTCTCAGCCCTGTAGTCCGCCATGCAGGCATGACGTCGGTGGCATTTGTTGGCTGTAGAAAATTAGTTTTGATACGCAAATTGGTTGACATAATTAGCGAGCTTTTTAATTGCGTAGTTGATAGGTCCGTGCTCAGACTCAATAAACTCGCCGTCTCGTCAGCATCATGAATCTGTAATCATATATTCTGAATTAATTTTATTTCACTCTCTCTCTCTCTCTCTCTCTCTCTCTCTCTCTCTCTCTCTCTCTCTCTATCTATCTATTTATCTATCTATCAATCTATATATCATGGGTAACTGAAAAATGATATCACACAAGCAGTATGATCTGTGAAATGAGGACGCATTTATTTAAGGAGACTGAAGTAAAAGTCGTGTCTCCAAAAAAATGTCAATGCCACAGGGTGGCTGGGATATCCAAAAAAGTGTGTTGAACCGCCTGTCGGAAAGGGTGTTCTTCCTCTGCGGACGTTGTCCCCTACCGTGCAGATAGGTGAGACTTGTGTCGCATGTGTATTTGTAGCGTATATACACTACTGGCCATTAAAATTGCTACACCACGAAGATGACGTGCTACAGACCCGAAATTTAACCTACAGGAAGAAGATGCTGTGATATGCAAATGATAAGCTTTTCAGAGCATTCACACAATGTTGGCGCCGGTGGCGACACCTACAACGTGCTGACATGAGGAAAGTTTCCAACCGATTTCTTATACACAAACAGCAGTTGACCGGAGTTGCCTGGTGAAACGTTGTTCTGATGCCTCGTGCAAGGAGGAGAAATGCGTACCATCACGTTTCCGACATTGATAAAGGTCGGATTGTAGCCTATCGCGATTGCGGTTTATCGTATCGCAACATTGCTGCTCGCGTTGGTCGAGATCCAATGACTGTTGGCAGAATATGGAATCGGTTGGTTCAGGGGGGTAATACGGAACGCCGTGCTGGATCCCAACGGCCTCGTATCACTAGCAGTCGAGATGACACACATCTTATCCGGATCGTGCAGCCACGTCTCGATCCCTGAATAAACAGATGGGGACGTTTGCAAGACAACAACCATCTGCACGAACAGTTCGACGACGTTTGCAGCAGCATGGACTATCAGCTAGGAGACCATGGCTGCGGTTACGTTGACGCTGCATCACAGACAGGAGCGCCTGCGACGGTGTACTCGACGACGAACCTGGGTGCACGAATGGCGAAACGTCATTTTTTCGGATGAATCCAAGTTCTGTTTATAGCATCATGATTGTCGCATCGCGGTGAACGCACATTGGAAGCGTGTATTCGTCATCGCCATACTGGCGTATCACCCGGCGTGATGGTATGGGGTGCCATTGGTTACTCGTCTCGGTCACCTTTTGTTCGCATTGATGGCACTTTGAACAGTGGACGTTACGTTTCAGATGTGTTACGACCCGTGGCTCTACCCTTCATTCGATCCCTGCGAAACCCTACATTTCAGCAGGATAATGCACGACCGCATGTCACAGGTCCTCTACGGGTCTTTCTGGATACAGAAAATGTTCCACTGCTGCCCTGGCCAGTACATTCTCCAGATCTCTCACCAATTGAAAACGTCTGGTCAATGGTGGCCGAGCGACTGGCTCGTCACAATACGCCAGTCACTACTCTTGATGAACTGTGGTGCATGGGCAGCTCTACCTGTACACGCCATTCAAGCTCTGTTTGACTCAATGCCCTACCGTATCAAGGCCGTTATTACGGCCAGAGGTGGTTGTTCTGGGTACTGATTTCTCAGGATATATGCATCCAAACTGCGTGAAAATGTAATCACATATCAGTTCTAGTATAATATATTTCTCCAATGAATACCCGTTTATCATCTGCATTTCTTCTTGGAGTAGCAATTTTAATGGCCAGTAGTATAATATAGTGCTATGTTTACGTAGCATGATGATGATGATGATGATGACATTCAAGCCTTGGTACACCTGCACAATTTTTACCCCTCCCCCCCCCCCCCCCACACACACACACTTCCCACGAAAACTACACTGATGATTGCTTGGCGTCTCAGAATGTGTCCTATCAAGCGGTCCACTCTTTTAGTCAAGTAACGCAACAAATTTCTTCTCTCCCCAATTCCACTCTAACTACTCAGCTGTTATACGATCGACCCATCTAGGCTACAGCGTTCTTCTGTAGCACCACATTTCAAAAGCTTCTATTCTCTTTCTGTCTAAAAATCTTGTCGTCCACGTTTCACATCCGTACAAGAAAATGTTATGCCTACAAAAAAGTGTCAGTGTAAACAGGGCGGTTGGGATATTCAACGGAATGTGTTCACCTGCCTGTCGGAAAGGGTGTTCTTCGTCGCGGACATTGACCCTTTTCCTTGCGGATAGATGAGAGTTGTGTACATTCAGAAAAGACTTGACAACACTTATATTTATACTCCATTTTAACAAATTCCTCTTTCTCAAAAATACTTTTCTCGCTCTACCCTACTTCAGCCAACATTAGTTACTTTTGCTAACTAAATAGAAAAATCCATCTACTACTTTTAGAGTCCCATATCCCAATCTAAGTCTCTCAGCATCGCCTCAATTAATTCGGCTACATTCTGTTACCCTAGTTATGTTTTTGTTGATCGTATAACCTCCTGTTAAGACACTATCCATTCTGCTCAACTATTCCCCCAAGTCATTTTCCATCTCCGATTAAACTACAGTTTTCATCATCAAACCCCCAAATTTTTATTTCTTCTCGCAGGAGTTTTATAACTACATCTACATGGTTACTCTGCAATTCCCACTTAAATGCCTGGCAGAGGGTTCATGAAACCATTTTCATACTACTTCTCTACCATTCCACTTTCGAATGGCGCGTGGGAAAAAGGAACACTTAATTTCACTCCATAGGGAATAGGCTACAAACCTGTCTCACGCTCTTCTCAGTAGTGTTATCAGCATTGTGGATCTCCATTTGACCGGCTGGAACCACGCGACCGCTACGGTCGCAGGTTCGAATCCTGCCTCGGGCATGGATTTGTGTGATGTCCTTACGTTAGTTATGTTTAAGTAGTTCTAAGTTCTAGGGGACTGATGACCTCAGATGTTAAGTCCTATAGCGCTCAGAGCCATTTGAACTAATTGACCGGCTGGTCGAATCGTGCTATAGCCAGATTTGTGGGGCATTAGGATATGACAGTGACCTGATGCTAGACTGCATGGGAGTGTCGCATTACCCATACTCAGTGTGATACCGTAGATCAGTACCACACGCACCGACGTCTCACAGTTGGCAACAGAAATGCTGATAGTGGTCACGTGGTAACCCAGTGGATCCAATGACGTGTGCCCGCTGAGCCACGCCTTCCGTGGCTCTGCCTTCAGAAGCCCTCTGCCGCCATAATATAGGATATCTGGCGCCAGCTACATGGCCCACTCTGTCGCAGTCATCCACAGTCTTTAATCTTAGCCTTCAACAGCTCGCTCATCCATTAGCAGTGGGAACCTACACTGCCTGACACTCTCTAGTTTGCTTCTTGTAATAGCTGGACTTTATAATTGTTTGTTCATTTGTAAATTTTCTTCGGAACACTTGGAGAAAATACACTACTGACCATTAAATTTGCTACACCAAGAAGAAGAGCAGATGATAAACAGGCATTCATTGGACAAATATATTGTACTAGAACTGACACGTGATTACATTTTCACGCAATTTGGGTGAATAGATCCTGAGAAATCAGTACCCAGAACAACCACCTCTGGCCGTAATAACGGCCTTGATACACCTGGGCATTGAGTCAGAGCTTGGATGACGTGTACAGGTACAGCTGCCCATGCAACTTCAACACGATACCACAGTTCATCAAGAGTAGTGACTGGCGTATTGTGACGAGCCAGTTGCTCGGCCACCATTGACCAGACGTTTTCAATTGGTGAGATCTCTGGAGAATGTACTGGCCAGGGTAGCAGTCGAACATTTTCTGTATCCAGAAAGGCTCGTACAGGACCTGCAACATTCGGTCGTGCATTATCCTGCTGAAATGTACGGTTTCGCAGGGACTGAATGAAGGGTAGAGCCATGGGTCGTAATACATCTGAAATGAAACGTCCTCTGTTAAAAGTGCCATCAACGCGAACAAGAGGTAACAGAGACGTGTAAGCAATGGCACCCCATACCACCACGCCGGGTGATACGCCAGTATGGCGATGACGAATACACGCTTCCAATGTGCGTTCACCGCGATGTCTCCAAACACGGATGCGACCATCATGATGTTGTAAACAGAACAGCTGTTTTTGTATGAGAAATCGGTTGGAAACTTTCCTCGTGTCAGCACGTTGTAGGTGTCACCACCGGCGCCAACCTTGTGTGAATGCTCTGAAAAGCTAATCATTTGCATATCACAGCATCTTCTTCCTGTCGGTTAAATTTCGCATCTGTAGCACGTCATCTTCGTGGTGTAGCAATTTTAATGTCCAGTAGTGTACAAGCAAAACTTCTGTTTACTGTATTTACTTGATCGATAATCGTTTTTTCTCCTGTCCAACTTCCCTACGACGACAGCTACTGGTCTGTAGCCCACCTCTCCTTACCGTTCAGAGTCAAGTAGTAAACACACTCGTCGTCACGGTTCCTGTCGACCACGTCCGACCTCCACACGGGAGGATCGCGGTGTTGTTCATAAAGCACATCTTAACCCCTTCACACCTGTGCCTTTAATCCGAGAACAAGTTACAGATTCCCTGTAACATTCCGTGTCGTGCTGCACTATTGGTCATAAACTAGCAACAGCTGCGCTAGGGAATACCCGTCCCATGGATAGGCTGCCGTTAAAACCGCAACACAAATGACTGCGTTTGAAATGGTGCTATAACCGGCAAACGTCAAGCTCTGGCGTATGGCATTGCAATGTATTCAGAGATGAATCGTGGTTCTGTATTATACCAGATGATAATCGTCGGCGAGTATGGCGGCGATCTGGTTAGAGGCACCCTTTCTCCCAATGTTTTGGAGAGGTACAGCAGTATTAATCCGGACGTCAGTGTGGGTGCCATCGGGATTGAATTCAGCTCATGGCTGGTAATTACTTACATTCTGAGAACTAGTCTCATGCGACAGTTATGTGTTGCAAGTTTTAAACAGGATAATACTCGAAACTTCCTGGCAGATCAAAACGGTGTGCCGGACCGAGACTCGAACTTGGGACCTTTGCCTTTCGCGGGCAAGTGCTCTACCATCTGAGCTACCCAAGCACGACTCACGCCCCGCCCTCACAGCTGTAATTCCGCCAGTACCTCGTCTCCTACCTTCCAAACTTCACAGAAGCTCGATATCCTTTCTTCCAGGAGTGCTAGTTCTGCAAGGTTCGCAGGAGAGCTTCTGTGAAGTTTGGAAGGTAGGAGACGAGGTACTGGCGGAATTAAAGCTGTGAGGACGGGGCGTGAGTCATGCTTGGGTAGCTCAGTTGGTAGAGCACTTGCCTGCGAAAGGCAAAGGTCCCGAGTTCGAGTCTCGGTCCGGCACACCGTTTTAATCTGCGAGGAAGTTTCATATCAGCGCACACTCCGCTGTAGAGTGAAATTTTCATTCTAGGATAATACTCATCCAAACAGGGCACATGTCCCTGTGAAATGTCTGCGTGAAGTTGAGGTACCCCTGTGGCCAGGAGATTTGGAAATTGGAAATCTGCGGTAAGGTCTTACGGGACAAAACTGCTGAGGTCATCGGTCCCTAGGCTTACACATTTGATCTAACTTAAATTAACTTACCTAAGGACGACACACACACACACACACACACACACACACACACACACACACACACACACCCATGCCCGAGGGAGGACTCGAACCTCCGACGGGGGGAGCCGCGCAGACCGTGACAAGGCGCCACAGACTGCGCGGCTACCCAAAGCTTTCTACATACAAGGCCTACGCACAGCGGTTATATTGGCAAGTGACGTCGCAAACTGTTGGCCATCTTATCTGTAGTCGGCAGTCCTGTTGGCGTCTATGTTATGTTGAAAGTGTGTGCCACGTGAAAGTGATATATATTTTATAAGGTATTCGCCTACAGTTCTTCGAAGTATGGTATACAAGTGTTGCGTTCCCTTTTGGCAGGGAAATTATAAATCCCAAAAAGGCATGAAAGTGCACGTTTCTATTTCCGAAATGTGTGAAGTTGAGAAATCGCTGGATGGCAGCTATTCCGAGACAGGAATTTGTGTCTACTTATCATTCAAGGGTAAGTAAATGACAAAAAATTTATATCGTGTTATTTGTTTCCATTGCACCTCATTTGCCAATTGTTTTTAAAAGCAGTTATGTTCAAAAATGGCTCTGAGCACTATGGGACTTAACTTCTTAGGTCATCAGTCCCCTAGAACTTAGAACTACTTAAAACTAACTAACCTAAGGACATCACACACATCCATTCCCGAGGCAGGATTCGAACCTGCGACCGTAGCGGTCGCGCGGTTCCAGACTGTAGCGCCTAGAACCGCTGGGCCACTCCGGCCGGCAGCAGTTATGTATCATGTACCAGTATAATTTGTTTCTTAATTCTGGACCATTGCTGCGAGGTTAATACGAAGCAACTATTGTCACACAGAATAGTTATGTTAATAAGTGTGACTCGAAAAATGTTTAGTATTCCTTATCATTGCTACCAGATTATTGAGTTTCCAGTACTTTTATTTGGAAGAGCTACAGAATGATTTTGTTTAGTTTTACATATACAGCTATTCGGAAATAATTTCAGTTTTGAGTAAACTACCTTAGAAAATTGCTTTAATGAATTCAGTGTTCGACAGATTAAGCAGTATAGAAAGCAGAATTTCGATGTAAGAGCATTGTGATTAAATTAACAGCACTCCGTGACACGAATTTCAGTGAAGGATATAGGAGAAACTATCTTTTCATGTTTAAGGTTCTAAAGTTCAGGAGAAAAGGGAAATAAAATATTATTTCAGGTTTTTTGATTTATGAAACATTACGTCAGGAGGTGCTCAATTTCGTCGAATGATTTGAGTTTCTGTTGAGGTCAGCAAATTTTTAAGAAAAATTTACGAAAATAACCGTGGAAGCAAATTCTTAAATTCTGTAGGAGCTCCAGCTGCTTTATTTAAGACCGAAAACGTCGGCATATTGCCGATTTCTTACTAAAAGAAAACAGCTCCTGAGGTAAAAGACAGAATTTAAAATTACGGTTTGTATTCGAGCCTAGAAACGCGTATTTAAGGCAAATCGCCAAAATAATTTTACATCTTGAAATATTATAGGGCAGTTTTGTTCAGTTACTCTACGCAATGATATAAATTTTTATACTTTCATTACAAGGCCGTGCAGAAGAGGAAAGCACGAGAATCCCTATGCGGTCTCAGCTCTAAAACTCGTATGGTTGGTATAGCTTAGCAGGAGCGTTCCGATACAGACCGGGCCATCAGTATGTGACGTCACAACTGTGCGCGCAGGCCTGTAGTCTAGGTGGTGTCGGGCTACCCCGCGCGACGCGGCCAGAAGGACCGCAGGTTTTGTCTCCGATAGAATTTGTGTAGGACCAGCTCGGGTGTCATCTCAGCCCAGTGTCCGAAGTATCAAGGGCCTGTTACAACAGTTGCGGACAAGCTTGCCACAGAAGTGGATAGAATTGCTGTCCGAATTTGTACATGCTTCCAGGCCAGACGTTGTGCAACGTCATAGTGATATGTGGAATCATACTGCCAAGTTCTTTGTAAATTCGACTCGATTTTGTGGTCACTGAAATAAGACTGAAAAGTTTCATCTCGTTTTCTTCTCCCCTTCTGAGTGCTTCGCCGTTTTTATCAGGCAGTGTACTCATACTATTTGAAACGTTCGAGATAGTCACCACTAATCTTGTATCTTTTATCTATTCAAATTTAAGGACAGTTGTCATTAATTTCGTCAAGAGAAGTTTTGCCCTATGCTATGCCCGCTTCCTTTCGAACGTCCAACCATAATAGTTTCCTCCGACAGCAACTTTTTTGCGAACAATCTGACAGTGCTGCTAACGCTATCTGGCGAACTGTTCTTGTGTAACGAGAGAATCAGGGTTTCTATTAGGCTACAACTGGATGAACCCGTTGTTACTTTCATTTTGTCCAGTGTACATTATTAGCCCAAAATTTCATAGAGCGAAAAGCATATGCCAATCCGTATGATCATAAGAGAGGACAGTTAGGCCGGTTAAAACAGCATGTTCTCGCTCATATGCTGGTGTCCACAGCTTGCGACCTGGCTTCTCCACGGCGCGCATGCGCACTCCTCAGCTTGTTTCTCCGGCAGGGGGCTCTCGGTATCACGGTGTCAGACCCACAAGGTACGACGCTTTAGCACCGTCTCCAGGAACCAGCTCATTTCTAGAGAACCAACGTACCTGAAGATGACGAGCAATTGACTCGAAGTATATTATGCAGTTTCCACAACAGCGTCCGGCGCAAACGTCAGAGTACATTTCAGGCATCCTTGTTCATGCTCGAGGCAATCCGAATGAGTGGGATGGTAATAACACGAAAAATGTCCCCCAAAACGTTGCAGAACCATCTCCAGCGTGAAGTACACCCTCCACACACTGCAAGCTAAACGTCTCATTCGATCGTCGGGACACTCGACGCTTAGCATTTAAAAAGGGACTTCATCGAGACTCGCCGGACCAAACTACACACCACCAGTCAGATACCGCCCAGTTTCTGTGTTGTTTGGTGCACTGTAGGCGTAAGTCTTCACTTGCCACTATCAGCAATGAACTTCTCTGCGGTTCTCCATTCCGAATGTCCGTTTTATGCAGTTCACTTCGTAATGTTCGTTCGAAAATTGGTTAAGACGTACCTACATTCACTGTGAAACAGTCCGGCGCCATGCTTCATAATTAAATAACTCCCAACTAGCGCTCCCTGCACGACGTGAAATCGATAGGCAGGTGGTCAATAATCTGCGCGACTTGGAGTATCATATCTTGTTAGTTCAGGTACCTTGACTGGTGCAATCCCGCGTGAGGGCAGGCCTCCAAATTCAGTTGTACCGACTTGCTCTCAACGGAGGAAACTACGGTATTGCGCCTCGTTCCCGTTCTGGCGTAGTTTGGATTTCTGCAGGAATATGATGGTGTTTGTGTGCTTCAGCACACTGTTTAGCACAAATGGGTAAACACGCTGCTTGCTGCAGATGGTAGCCACGACATTCGTTCGTGGTCTATTTGAGGTTCTCGTGTTTTAAACATACATTTCTAATGGCGGTCGTTCCAAGTACATTGTGCAACTGAATTAAAGGATCGCTTTTTCTAAACCCCGTAAATCCCACCCGTTGCGATACATAAGCTTGAAATTTGGCTCAAAGGTGCCTACAACCTCCCTCTCTAATACTGCAACAGCTAATCGTCCTGCGACGTCACTCTCGGACTCTGCGATGCTTCAGACTGCAAGGTATGAACACGTGTGAAAAGAACGCCACAGCTCAGGCGTTCATGTGACGTGTAAGGTGAGCTAATGATGTCACATTGGCCACAATTCTGCCCAAAGCCACTATGGTCGTGTCATACGGTGGAAAGGTCATCACATCCGATGTTATCCACATTTCACCACTCTTCTGACGCCTCTGCGAAGGAGGGTTAAAAACGCGACGCCCAGCGCTGAAATCACTCGATTTTCTTACGGGTGGCCGAGGAAAACATTACAGGGACATCGGTGCTCCGAATAGGAATCGGGGTTGGCATAAAGGGCATCAATAAACCCACCACTTTCCCTGGGACGTTGATTCCCACACATTTCATAACGAGCAACAGAGGGACGTTGTTGTCAACTTTGGACACTGCTGACACTGTCAGACATTTCAACCCTTCTCTAAGAACGTTATGAGGGTGCATCACCATTAAACATAATCTGACGCGTTTGGAAGGCAGCACGACGGAAATTTTTGCTCTCGTGTACAGGTTGTAATCACTAGGAACCGATCAAAACCATTCTACGAAATATCAACGTGGTTGGAAAGGGTACTTAAGCTTTTTCACCCTTCATTTTTCGCGCCCTCCTCTGGCGTGATCACGATGGGGGCAATATGAAGATGTGCATGAATAAAACAGCATACTGTCCCTCTAAGACCATCATTTCGGCAACACCCTGGCAGCCACCTACTCACCTTAGGTGAGCACGTTACCTATCTACCAGTCTGAAACTTCTACACACGTTAAGCTTCATGGCTCCTCTAGCACCTGAAGATTATGCAACCCTTTCGACATAGGTGGGGTTTGCCTACCTTCAGGCGCTACAGCAGCGGCAAGGTGTAATGTTTGCCGAAGTTTCAGGCAGGTATATTAGTAACGTGCTCAGCAAAGATGCGTGAGTTTAATTCTGATTTGCAGTGTATTTTCTCGAAAGCCGCGTTTGACAATTCCCTACAGAACTTTGTTGTATCTTTGTGTGCTTTCAGAAGCCACGTGCACGCATGGATGAGGTTATTCAATTACAACTTCTTCATCCATGAGGGGAAGTTGCTTATGATACTTCTCACTCTTCACTTCGTAAAAGGCGCTGTAAACATTTTGTCGCTTTCATTGTGGATTCGTGAACTGGTGCGCCAGTTGATTGGTGATATAAGCTCTCTAATATCTGTACTATTTTTTTTCAAACATTATTGTAGATTTTTCGTACGAATATTTATTGAAGTGGGAAATTTTCGTTTGTCAGCTCATATAGCCACGTGGCTTCATTCGTTCAAACTGTCACGAGGCGGCCTATTGGCACCTTTTCCTGTGAAGTTTATCTTGAAATCAAAGCATCCATTTGTTTTGCAATGCGCTCACCTGCTTTTTTTCGCAAGATGTTACAGATATCCGGTAGGTGCACCGTGATACAGATTATGAGAGGCAACTTGGAGTAGCAATTTGACAGTTTTCAGGTCCATCACATATCACTGTTTAGAAATTTTGAGCTGATGTGCATAACAAATGGTAAGAACACTTGTCCCGCATGAATCGATTCCTTAAGGCAAGATTACTTACATCTCGTTCCACTTGCGAAGAGTCTACCTCGTCTGTACCTCAGTTTTAACATGTCAGGTTTCGTTATCTAGGGCTCCATGCTTGAAAATTGATAATTGTTCAAAATTTGATTGAATACGGACTAAACTTTTACAAGATGGGCACGCTCAACTGAAAGCAGCAATTCCTATCAGTTTTGAAGCTTGTCTCCCGCCTCTGTCATTTAGCATCTTTTTGCTACAACTGTTGCCACACAGTGTTACTCGTACGTGGCTGCAACTGTTTCACTACTCCATTTACGCGCGCTGCACATTCCGCCTTTGTACACCAATAAATCAGTACAATTCACTGACGGTGTGGTCATGGGCACGTCACCTCTCCACGTCAACCCATATTATTGCACAGATTGCATACTACAACGTACTGTCACGTACGTACTACTTCACTGCCATGACTTTCGTTAGTGGAAGAACCCTAGACTGCCCTTACCAGTTCTGCATCATGTATGGCGCTCCAAAGTAGCCTGTGTGCGGTTTTAAGGAGATGCTTCATACGCGGTGGACAAAACAAAACTGGCCTAGAAAATATTTGATTCGCCTTAAGACGGGAAACCCAACTTACATCTTCTGCACATGGAATAATTATGAAAGTTTAGTTGCCTATCTTAAGGCTCACACTGTATTTTATCTGGTGAGTTTTTATACTCCAGAAGACACAGTACGGTGTGTGGCGGAGGGCGCCTCATATTATTATTACAGATTATCAGCTCTGTTCCATGACTGTCTATATGCCGCTATATGCATCCTTACTTCGCTTAGTTTACTCACACGATCCCTCAGCAGGTACGATGGTGGCAGCAGAACTCGTATATTTCTCACTGAAATCGAATTCTCGAAATTCACATAACACGTTTCACGAGAACTACTTCGCGCTATTCGTCCACGAGACTCAGAGGGCCATAGACACGGGTTCCCAGGTAGATGCCGTGTTTCTTGACTTCCGCAAGGCGTTCGATACAGTTCCCCACAACCGTTTAATGAACAAAGTAAGAGCATATGGACTATCAGACCAACTGTGTGATTGGATTAAAGAGTTCCTAGATAACAGAACGCAGCATGTCATTCTCAATGGAGAGAAGTCTTCCGAAGTAAGACTGATTTCAGGTGTGCCGCAGGGGAGTGTCGTAGGACAGTTGCTATTCACAATATACATAAATGACCTTGTGGATAACATCGAAAGTTCATTGAGGCTTTTTGCGGATGATGCTGTAGTATATCGAGAGTTTGTAACAATGGAAAATTGTACTGAAATGCAAGAGGATCTGCAACGAATTGACGCATGGTGCAGGGAATGGCAATTGAATCTCAATTTAGACAAGTGTAATGTGCTGCGAATACATAGAAAGAAAGATACTTTATCATTTAGCTACAATATAGCAGGTCAGCAACTAGAAGCAGTTAATTCCATAAATTATCTGGGAGTAGGCATTAGGAGTGATTTAAAATGGAATGACTATATGAAATTAATCGTCGGTAAAGCAGATGCCAGACTGAGATTCATTGGAAGAATCCTAAAGAAATGCAATCCGAAAACAAAGGAAGTAGGTTACAGTACACTTGTTCGCCCACTGCTTGAATACTGCTCACCAGTGTGGGATCCGTACCAGATAGGGCTGATAGAAGAGATATAGAAGATCCAACGGAGAGCAGCGCGCTTCGTTACAGGATCATTTAGTAATCGCGAAAGCGTTACGCAGATGATAGATAAACTCCAGTGGAAGATTCTCCAGGAGAGACGCTCAGTAGCTCGGTACGGGCTTTTGTTGAAGTTTCGAGAACATACCTTCACCGAAGAGTCAAGCAGTATATTGCTCCCTCCTACGTATATCTCGCGAAGAGACCATGAGGATAAAACCAGAGAGATCAGAGCCCACAGAGAGGCATACCGACAATCTTTCTTTCCACGAACAATATGAGACTGGAATAGAAGTATCCTCCGTCACGCACCGTCAGGTGGCTTGCGGAGTGTGGATGTAGATGTAGATGTAGATGTATTTCTTACAAGCTTTCCCATTTAAATTTGTCTAGCGTGCTTCAACTGAATGCCAATAAGGAGTCTCCATACCCTGTGCCAAAAAGGGATTACGTGCATGTGACGTAGATGGCGTCCTCCCATCTCACTGGTTTACGTTCATACACAAATTCAAAATATGCGCCATGCTTGATGTTACTCCACACGTCCGGAAAGACTCCCCTCTATGCTTTTTCCAAGCTCTGACGTCAGAAACTCGGCATGCTCGACTCTGAAGTTCGATGCACGGTCCGTGTGACAACAGCTTGAGTGAGGTCAGTCGTGTACCCTATTCCTCTGTGAATCGTGTAAATTTTGTCCTCTGTGTTACTGTACTTTAAATGATTGCGTATTGGGTCCTCTGAGCGAAATATTGAGACGAGTCCATCATTTGCCTAAATGAGCGTCGGAAACAGCCTGAAAAACTCTGGTTGGCCGGTGTACCAGACCAACGGTCATTAATCCGCCGCGCGGAATCGATCTGTGTCTGGCTTAACTTACTAATTACACTGGGTGGGCAAGATAGATGCATTTCCGTACGCTCGGCAGAATTCACGCCGCACAGCTGTATCCGAATTGCACCTGTTGAAAGAAAGAACGTTAAACTCCTTCTTTCTCCTTTGTTATCTCCATTTCAACAACTGACGCCGAGGTAAAATTTTTGTTTTCATGCGTAAGTTATAATGTACCCCAAGTTTCCACATTCATTCATGTAAAATGTGTAGTTCTATGAAATTAGATGGACCTTTTTGAAATACCTTGTAGAGTTCTTCAATCGTGCTTGGAGACGACAATACAGGTGTGTGCCACAGTACTGTTTGTTGGCATACCACTTTTGTTCCATCTTTTTTCGCAGCTGAATAAGAAGAAATGAAATGATCGTGCGGCATTATTGGCGGTAGACACGTCTGGGCTGGTTCGGTTTACTGGAGTAAGTCCATCCATTTGACGCCACTTTGGCGACTTGCGCGTTGATCAGGTTGAGACGAAATTATTAGGACAAAACAGACATCCAGTCCCCTAGCGGAGAAAGTCTCCGACCCGTCTGGGAACCGAACTCGGGATACCGGGAAGCGCCACTGACCACTAGACCACGACCTGCGCAAACTGAACAAGAAATACTGCCAGTAATCAAGACCGGGTCAGACACTGTCTGTTAATGAACCGCACGTCGTGAGTGGGAAACGGGAGTGGAAATCGCACCGGGCAGTGTAGCTGACGAGTGCATAGAGTTGAATATCCTTTTGTTGCCAGTAAAAGCTCATCTGACACCGAAAAATATTTATCATAAATGGCAATAAACCTCTGTATAATGAGGTATCAAAGTCCTAGAGCTGAACGTACAACCTTCCTGTTGCCCTGGAAAAAGATGTAGGATTGCAGTGTAGTCGCAGATTATCTACATCTGCATCTCCGAAAGCGACCTTACGGTGTCTCGCGGAGGGTGCTTCTTGTACCATCTCCTCCTTATGAGCTTAATGTGTCTAATTTTTTGGTGGTGGTCATTTCGCAAGACGTATGTGTCAGGAAGAAATATGTTTCCCGACCAGTCTTCGAACTACGCTCTTAGAATTTTAACAGTAACCGTCCCCACGATACACAACGCTTCCGCCGTTCCGACTGCCACAGGATTTTGTTGAACACTTCCGTAACGCTCTCTCGTCGACTCAACGATCCCGTGACGAATCTTGCCGCTCGCCGATGGATCTTCTCTATCTCTTCAGTTAATTCTACTTGGTTAATTCACACACGGATGAACTATTCTCAAGAATCGCTCGAGTGTCGTACAAGCTGAATCTTAAAACTTAACGTAGCGGTTTGATGAAGATCGTTTAAACCCATTAATACGCAACTCCACGTCAGATTTCTCTAGAAGTGGCAAATGTGATGGAATGTGATCATTCCACCAGCGTGCGACATTTTCAGGGAGTGGAGAAGGTTCAAAAATCGGTTATATGGGTACCGCATGTAGGGAAGCAGCCTACTCGCGCCATATAGAATTCACATACTTTCCATTGTGTGCCAGCCTAGTCAGCTGTAACTAGCTATGACGTCACGAATGTTTCGCAATACCTTAAAAGTAAAGTAAATAATCCGAAAAGTTAATAGCATATCAGGAATGATGCTAAAATGATAATGTGTTAAGTTTCAGGTTAATAACTTTAACAGTTTTCGAAATTTGGAAGTTTTACGTAAAAATCATAGGCGCAACAGGAAGGAGCTAGAAACTTCAAAATCTATATTCGGATTCCTTTTTCATTGTAATTTAATAGAAACAGCATGATGGATCTCACAAAGCAATATTTTGGTTGAAATTCATGATTTTCTGTTTTTGTGTCCTAAAAGTACGGAAGCAAGATAGATTAAGTAAGTGATTAGATAAAGCTAGGATGTTTAGATTTAGGTAGAATAAAGATGCGCTATAATAACAAAGATGTGAGAAGTTTTCAAAAGGTAGCTATAAAACTATAGCTGTAGCGTCTCTCCAAAGGGCATGTTCAGAGCTCATCTGCTGCGTGCCGTGCGTGCCGTGCAACTAAAATAATTCTCTCGCCAGAAGTATTTAACTTAGTCACATCGGAATTTTATTACAGATACTTACCTGTGTGCTGATAGCACAATTAAATTGAGAGCTTCATTGGGCTTCAGAGAATGAAGCAATTAATTATTTAGTAACTGGAAGCGGTGTTCTGCTAGCCCCAGCGTCTAGCCAGGAAGGCAAATGTCGACTGCGCCTTTGGCGGTCCGCACCGCGGCTATATAAATAATAGCGCTGCGAGCTAAGTCAGGCCCCAGTTCTCTTCTAGATTCGTATCAGCGGGCACTCCGTGTCGGAAGCCGCGTCGCGTTTGTGCAGTTGCAAGGAACAGCCTTGGATGCCGTATTACATAACTCGGTATGCACGTAACAATGAGTTCGCATTGTGGTAAAGTGTTAATTGCGGAACGACTTCAGTGATTAATTCTCAGTTTGCGTATGTCGTATTTTCACGTGTCGCCGCAGGACAGACCTTCTATCATTACTAGCATGGCGTTTGATGAGTATTAACATCAAATTTTGGCGAACATTCACTTTGAACATTTACATCGACAACGGTTATTGAACTGTTTCGTTATCTAGGGATAATAGGATCCGCGCAATAGACTCTGAACAGCTCTGATAGTACAATAGTTGATAGTAGCATTGCTTGGTTAAACATTTATCTGGAATTTTACACTTAATCGTTTTCAGAATGTAGTGAAAATTGTTATATTAAACTGCGTTTTCTATTAATCCCAGACATCCTAAATCTTCAGAGTAATTAACTTCAATGATCAATAATTTTATTTCTCCATCAGAATGGGCACAGTGAACTTTAATTACAGGCACACGTTTTTGCTAATCACTTTCTGGTTGCCAACATTGTAGTTACAGAGCCTGTGTTGAGAACGGTAAACAATAGAAATAAATTTTCCATCCGCCGCCCCACACGCATGCTCTCAGGCAAAATCACAAAAATCAGTTCGTCATCAGTTGGCTTGTGAACAAAACGGACCATTCCTATCCTGAACCTTTCCTGATGACGAGAAATTGTGTCTTTATGTTAATAACAGAAAGGAATGCTTGATCTCAAACAAAGCAGCAACTCCCCATTCAAAGACCTGCGTGCATCCACAAAGGGTAATGTTATGCATCTGGTGGAACAGCGACGGTGTGGTGTCCTACGAATTGCTTCCCCGAGATATAACGGTCACTCCTTACATTTCTTGTCAACAACGCAATCCCAGAACAACGACCAGGAAGAATGCGCGAAGTGATGCTACTCCACCATAACGCCTGCCCGTGTTCTGCTAGACCGACAAAAACCACTATAAAAAAGATGCATCGGGAAGTCATTCCTCACCCACCTTATTCTCCTGACCTTGCGCTAACAGATTTTCACCTTTTCCGTTCTCTGTCAAAAAACCTTCGAGGAACGTCCTTTCCGGATGAAAATGCGCTCCGAACATGACTCGACGAGTTTTTCGCCTCAAAACCATGTGATTTCTACAGTAACGGAATGGGAAAGTTACCTCAGCTTTGGCAGACTGTCAAAAATAGTCAAGGAGAATATATTATTGATTACTACAGTCTCTGTTATGTGTATGTTTTGTGTTCATTAAACTTATGGAGAAACGCTACGAATTTATGCACCAGCCTGATAGTCAAATTCGTTAAAGTACTTAAAGAATAGAACACAGATGTGCAAACCTGCACAAAACGTCTGATTACTTCAGAAACGAGTGAAATCATTAAATATTTGACCGATGAGCACGTAAAACATTTATGGTTGAAGACATTCCATTTTAAGGAATATTACGCTAAATTTCTATGACGTCATAACTCCTCGTACAATGATATAATTTTTCATGTATATTCAGTGGTATATGTTGACACAGTGTGCAAAATGTGTTCCAGAGACAGCTAGCAATAAAGAAGTAATAAATTAAAATGTCATGCCTGTTGCTGAAAATTTTGCTGCACGAACAGCGAAAATTTAATAAGCGACAAACTTTTTTTCTTTTAATTGTTTTGTTTGTGTGTTTCTGAAGGGGGGCGGGGTCAGCGAGAAAGGTTTGAAATCATGAATATGAAGTTTGAATCCATAAAGCACTCTCATTCCCAAATATTGGATGAATTTAGTCTGGGTTATTTACGCTATCACAGGACGTCCGCACAGTTTCTGACTTTAAGATTTCTATGAAGAGAGTGTGATAGCGTGTAAATTTTTTAAGTCGGACAGTAATTATATAAAATACTGAAAATCGTTTTATTGTCGTTAGAGTCCACGTCATAGGCAACGGGCAATTGGGACTATAGGACCGATTTAGGCATTTCGTAACATAGGATAACTCTGAATGGTCTGAGGTAACTATTTATATATTTATAATTGCGGAGGATTCCGCGGCCATAGTCAGTCCACATAGAGGTTTTCTGGGTATGACACCGCGTCATAATGTATAAAACTACTGCTGCTGGAGAAAATCCAACTTTTCGGTCACGGTTGCAGCGGCCTTCTTCTGGGTCTAATGCTCATTTGTATATTGCTGTCTGATCGCAATAACAACGCATAAAACAGTCCCCTGTTTTAAAAACAGCGCCTTTTGTGCATAAGGAGAAACGTAGTGGGAAAAAAGCGCCAGTAAAATCTAAGGTGGATGCATTAAAATGGTCGGCTCACAGAATACACTCATTGACAGCAGAGGTAGATGTTTGTATGGGAGAGCCGAAAAGCCTGACCCTGCTGCTGGCACTAATGGCCGGCGCACTTCAGCCCACCAGAGAGAAGAGGGAAAGAAAACTCACGCCAATAAAAGGCTCGCACATTTCAGCGAACATGAATGGAATCAAAAGTCACGTGGGCCAGCTAAAACGCTCGGTACACAAGAGGTCATTATGTAAGTGCATACAAAAGACGCATTTTAAAACTTAGGATTTCCCCGCGTTATGGGGATACCCGTGTGAAATGCATGAGAGTGAAAAATATTCCCTTCGACAGAAAACATACCGATCCAGAGCTATCTCCCTTTCAAGAAATGACGTAGTCAGACGTGAACCACAGTGCAATGTTCACCATATTTTCCACTATGTGGCACTTCCCTCTGATAATTAAGTAGCTCTCCTCACTCTTCGCCTACGGCTACATGAGTGCTCTTGAGCTCCATTATAATCTTGAGAGAGAGAGACTGGCTCTCAAAGATCATGTATCTGTCCAAAATTACTTTAGGATCGACAGTTCCGCAGGAGCACATGGAGGCGCGGACTAGAGCTCCCACGTCCCGCATGGAACACACGCAAAATCTTGCACTTCAGTCAGCTCGCTCAGGCTCGCAAACAACTCACTGTACAAACATGGAACTCGCATGTACTAGAAGAACTACACTACGTTTTCATTTTAGTTTTATTTGCGACGGCAAATTATTAAGACGATATATGGGCTAATATAATTGCGTAGGCTTCCGCGGCCAGAGTCAGTCGACATAAAAGTTTTCTGGGTTTGGTACCGCGTCATAATGTAAAAACTACTGCTGCTATAGAAAAGCTAACGTTTCGGCCACGATTGCAGCGGCCTTCTTCTGGGTCTAATGGTGCGTTCTAGCTATGCAGTGTCCTTTATATTTTGTTGTTAGTGTTCACTGCGCATGCCATTACGTCATAATTTTAAAAAGGTAGATAGTTTATTGGTCACTTAAGGAAGAAGGAGAGGGAACTTTATTTTAATAGGTTATTGCGGTGGAGGGAGAACGTGACCTCTGTTGTCCATTGGCTCTTGTGTTTGTACCATGATTGGTGGCCACCATCGAGTGAGAAGTTTGCTGCTGCTTACCAACTGCTGGACGTCGGCCGCGCGGCGGCAGTTACTCGCCGGTAGTGCTCGTGCCTCGTGTTGACAGTGCGGTCTGTTGGGCTCTGATTGCTGGCAGCCAAGATGGGGCAAGCCTGAGTCCATCCTCTCTGTTCTTGTTGTTAAGGTGTTTGAGTATTTCGATGGCCTCTCTGATTTTGCGTTTCGTCATAATTGGCTGCTTGGCCAACACACAGGCTTCGCTGAATTTTATTTCTTTTCCGCAGTCATGGTGATGTTCTGCCATTGCGGATTTATTGTGTTGCCCTAGACGAATGTAACGCTCGTGCTCCCGAATGCGCGTTGCTATTGGCCTACCAGTCTCGCCGATGTATGCCTCTCCACATTCGAATTCCACCTTGTAAACGCCTGCAGTGTGTAATGCATCCACCTTGTCCTTGGGGGAGCCTAGCACGTCCTGGATCCTACGACCACTATAGAAGACAGGCTGCACTCCAACGTGACGAAGGTGTTTGCCTATTCGGTCAGTGACGTTTTTCACATACGGTAAGCGTACTGTTGGCTGCAGTTTGTCTATTTCCTGCTTATCTTTCTTGCTTGTGTTGGTGGACAAGGCTGTGTTTATCGACTTATGGCTGTAGCCATTGGCTAAAAACGTTGTGCGTAACCTTTTGAGCTCAGGTGTGATGTTTTGAGCATCACTTAGGCGCTGCGCACGGATTGCCAAAGAGCGGATGACAGAGTTCTTCTGCGCTGGGTGGTGGTAGGATTGGGCGTGCAAATACCTGTCAGTATGTGTAGGCTTACGATATACTCTGTGCCCCAGTGTGCCCTCCGTTCTCCTGTACACTTCGACGTCTAGAAACGGGATAGTACCATTCTTTTCTACTTCCAGACCCAGAAGAAAGCCGCTGCAATCGTGGCCGAAACGTTGGCTTTTCTATAGCAGCAGTAGTTTTTACATTATGACGCGGTACCAAACCCAAAAAAGTTTTATGTCGATATATGGGCTATTTACACAAATTGCATTTTCTGATTATGTTACCGAACTGTCGATAAGTTTTTTGTTATTGAGTTTAGAAGAACGCATTACGCGAACTAAATTTTAAGAACGCATCAAATTTTCATCTGTTCCAAAACGAAACTCTGTCGTTTTCAGACACTACATAACACTGTCCTGCCACATTAATGTTACCACCTGCCAAAAGCCAGAATAAGTACATCTTGGAGTGCAGACCACTGCGTGATGTGCAGAAAGATAGACAATGAGGGTCTGAAAGGTACCGAGACGCCTTGCTAAACCCGCAGGTCAGGACAGGTAGTTAACGTTGTGGAAAGGGGCCAAAATGAGCGGCTGTCAGTTACACTCGAACATACAACCTTTTATTTGATCAAACATTACAAGAGCTAAGAAAATTTTTAAAAAAACACAGCTTTAGTTTTGGAACATAATTAGCGGATGAATGCGCCGTACATTTCGTGACTTAAGGGCAAGAGCACTTTAACTAAAATATGGCTGAAGGCCAATAACTTAAAGCTCAACCAAAATCAGATATTTAAAAGGCAAAGCCTTATCTTAAAACAGTTCCTTAATTAGGCTGAAGGCCCAAAGAATCTGACACTTCAAGAGCAAACAACTTAAATTCAAAATCGGCTGAAAGCCCTACACTTAAGTCTCAATAACATTAATTTTAAATATACAAAAGGCTTAACGTAAAACTGTTCTAAAATTAGGCTGAAGGCCCAAACCATCTAACACATTAAGAGCAGAACAACTTTAATTCAAAATCGGCTGAAGACCCAAGAATCTGAAACTTTAAGAGCAAAACAACTTAAATTCAAAATCGGCTGAAGGCCCAACACTTAAGACTCAATAACATTAATTTTAAAAATGCCAAAGGTTTCACGTAAACCAGTTCTTAAATCAGGCTGAAGGCCCAAACCATCTGACGCCTTAAGGGCAAAACCATCTTAATCTAAAAATCGGCTAGAAGCGATACAGGTACAAACAACAAGAACAAACAAGAAAGGGCAGTACACCCAAGGGCCCTCAGAAGTTCCGAGGGTCTGCCTGGAATTCAAACACTAACGCTCGCTTAGGTGAGACAGGCAGTCAGCCCAACCATTGTCGATCAGACGACAACCCAACCGACAGACAGTCAATGGACCCACCGTCAAGCCAACCTCCGCTTGAACCGACCAGCACACAACAGGGAACAAAGTAGAAGGTATTGGCGCCCACAACCAATTATAGATTGAGCTGTCAAACTACACACTGTGCTGAACAGCGACAACACGATGAGGAAAATACACTTCCTGAATTTACGTCAATGGCCAGGGCAGGTAACGACAACGTTAACGGCCACAAGGCAGAAGATTCCGCTGGTGCACTTCAATTCAAATAACCAAGCACAGTTAAACTCCACCGGAGGATGGCTAAAATTTGCCAACTTTAAAACACACGCTGTTGCGTGCGGGAATGTCCCAACAGCCGACAACGAACTCCAAACGACACAATGTGAACAGTTGTGACTTGCTGGTAGATTAAGACAAAACTCAACTTTCATGTGCAGGATCAGTGAGAAACGAACCTCGTAGCAATGGGAACAGCACCACACACACTGACACCGCATAGAGGCCGCCAAACAACGCGCCGTGGAGATTTCCTCGCTGCTCCTCGCCAACCGACCAACTCCAGGCCCGGAAATGGTGAAAGGACCAAATATACGTCGCCCGATGAGACGACCAACCGAACGACCAACCAACAGTTGTCCAAATCCAATCTCCCTCTGTCGAACACTTCATGTGTGTCGCCAGCAGTCGGCGAGCACTAGCTGTCGGTGCCTCACCGGCGCACCGTCCCCGACTTCACTGCTACTGCGTCCCGACTGCGCTGCTGGTCCTTTTCCAACTGACTGCCAGACACATTACGGCTTGGAAATACTGTCAGTCGCTCCAGAGATGGTACGACAGTGCAATAATCGATACACGCTGCTGCTGCCGCTCACGGCCATGCCAGCTGCGCTGGCGTAAACAGCCCGATCTGGGTGGTCTCACAGATTCTCGATCGGGTTTTAATCTGGGGATTTTGGAGGCCAGGGGAGTATCGTAAACTCATCCTGGTGTTCTTCGAACCACTCATGTACACTGCGAGGTGTGTGACACGTTGGAGTGTCCTGCTGGTAGATGCCATCGTGCTGAGGAACTATATGTAGGGGTGGACATAATCTCCAAGGATAGTTGCATACTTGTGTTGATCCAGGGTGTGCCACAGAAACATTCTGCACACCATAATGCTCCCTCCTCCGGGCTGGACCCTTCCGAATATAGCTGCATGGTGCGCGCCATCTGTCATCTGTCCAATGGAGCATAAAACGTGAATCATCTGAAAAGACCAACTGTCGGCCCTTAAGGGACGTCCAGTTGCTGCACTGACGTTCACCACAGTTCTGTCCAGTGCCACCGTAGTCTTATGGGTGGCAGAGGGAAACATTCCAGAATCGGCACGGAAAGACCTCAAGGGGTGGCATAAATGGCGTCAATGGAACCATCCCTTTCCCTGTGGCTCTGATTGCCATAAATTTCAGAATCGAAAACGACAGTTTGCAGTGCGATGAGCAACAGCAAATCGATATTGACAAACTTTGACATTGCTGAAACCCTCGGATATTTCCACCCTTCTCTAAGAGCATTATGGGACTGCATTCCCATTAAACGTGATCTGCTCCCATTGGAGTGCAGTGCGAAGGCCACTGTTTTCTCTCGTGTACCGGTATGGTCCATTTAAAACCATTCGACGAAACGTGACTCAGGCAGCAGAAGGTACTCATGCATTTTCGCATTCTTCGGTGGCGTGATGACTGGGGGGCGGTGCGACATTGATACATACACTCGTGAATAAAACGGTAAAGTGTCCCTCTGAGACCCACCAGTTTGGCAAACCCTTCGATGGCATCTGCCCACTTTTCTTGAGAATTTTGAAAATGAACGTGTACAGAAACAACGTATAAAGTAGTCTCAGGGGCCTGCAGGTAGGCAACTCGTTGACACCCTTGCAAATGCCATTGCCAACCTACGAACGCCTCGGGCTACTTTGCATGTTGTTTTTGCACAGGTTCATTACTAAAATTCCCAATAAAAATGGGCGCTCTTAGAGGAACTCTTTGCCGTTTTATTCATTTTTCAGTGAATGTCGTGCACCCCTTCCCTCCCATCATGATCAAGTCACAGAAGGACGCGAAATAGGAGAGCACATCTAAATTTCGTCGAATGATTTTGAAAAGACCCTACTGGTTCCAATCTGTACACGAAAGCAAAAATTTCGGTCGCGCTGCGCTCTGATGGGGCCTTTACTGGGGATGCAGCCTCACAATGCCCTTTAGAGACGAGTGGAAATATGCGAGGGTGTAGGATGACTCAGAATGTTGCAGGGAATCCGTTATTTATTCTCTGACGGAAGGTGCACATCTGAAGGAGTTACGGCGTGCTTGGTGGACAACACTGTGATATCCCCTTGTGGTGGTCAGATGGGTTCAAATGGTTCAAATGGCTCTGAGCACTATGGGACTTAACCTCTGAGGCCATCAGTCCCCTAGAACTTAGAACTACTTAAAACTAACTAACCTGAGGACATCACACACATCCACGCCCGAGGCAGGATTCGAACCTGCGACCGTAGCGGTCACGCGGTTCCAGACTGAAGCGCCTAGAACCGCTCGGCCACGCTGACGGGTTAACAGAAACCGTGATGACGAGAAGGCCTTTGCCTGCCGTCACTTTTCGATGCAGTCCAACATCGGGCAACTGTCACATTTGAATTGGCCATTCCACGAGCCGACCAGCCGGCCAAATGTTAACCCATAATGAAGCCTTGTGAACCTCCGTCAGGTGCTGATAACTCTGCCTCACACGAGTACACGAATTTCCGTGTCCTTCACAGTGACCATTCAACATCTGACGCTGTTCGCACCCTTTATGTTACCTACTCGACCTGGCAGTAACAACAAACACCAGCAACACTAATGCACTCCGGTGGTCGTTCCACCAGTGACAGAGAACTGCAACTCTAATCAAGTATATACCCACCGATGGTGTGGATGTACCCTTTACGAAGTTACATTGACATCCTACCATGGCCTCTGTATGTTTCAAATTTTTGGCAGGCAGAGTATTTTAGTGTATTAGTTCATTGGACAGGACTGTCGTAAATGATTACGTAACAGTCATGAATGTGAAAGATGCAAGTGATTCATTGTTTGTATGGCATATACACTCCTGGAAATGGAAAAAAGAACACATTGACACCGGTGTGTCAGACCCACCATACTTGCTCCGGACACTGCGAGAGGGCTGTACAAGCAATGATCACACTCACGGCACAGCGGACACACCAGGAACCGCGGTGTTGGCCGTCGAATGGCGCTAGCTGCGCAGCATTTGTGCACCGCCGCCGTCAGTGTCAGCCAGTTTGCCGTGGCATACGGAGCTCCATCGCAGTCTTTAACACTGGTAGCATGCCGCGACAGCGTGGACGTGAACCGTATGTGCAGTTGACGGACTTTGAGCGAGGGCGTACAGTGGGCATGCGGGAGGCCGGGTGGACGTACCGCCGAATTGCTCAACACGTGGGGCGTGAGGTCTCCACAGTACATCGATGTTGTCGCCAGTGGTCGGCGGAAGGTGCACGTGCCCGTCGACCTGGGACCGGACCGCAGCGACGCACGGATGCACGCCAAGACCGTAGGATCCTACGCAGTGCCGTAGGGGACCGCACCGCCACTTCCCAGCAAATTAGGGACACTGTTGCTCCTGGGGTATCGGCGAGGACCATTCGCAACCGTCTCCATGAAGCTGGGCTACGGTCCCGCACACCGTTAGGCCGTCTTCCGCTCACGCCCCAACATCGTGCAGCCCGCCTCCAGTGGTGTCGCGACAGGCGTGAATGGAGGGACGAATGGAGACGTGTCGTCTTCAGCGATGAGCGTCGCTTCTGCCTTGGTGCCAATGATGGTCGTATGCGTGTTTGGCGCCGTGCAGGTGAGCGCCACAATCAGGACTGCATACGACCGAGGCACACAGGGCCAACACCCTGCATCATGGTGTGGGGAGCGATCTCCTACACTGGCCGTACACCACTGGTGATCGTCGAGGGGACACTGAATAGTGCACGGTACATCCAAACCGTCATCGAACCCATCGTTCTACCATTCCTAGACCGGCAAGGGAACTTGCTGTTCCAACAGGACAATGCACGTCCGCATGTATCCTGTGCCACCCAACGTGCTCTAGAAGGTGTAAGTCAACTACCCTGGCCAGCAAGATCTCCGGATCTGTCCCCCATTGTGCATGTTTGGGACTGGATGAAGCGTCGTCTCACGCGGTCTGCACGTCCAGCACGAACGCTGGTCCAACTGAGGCGCCAGGTGGAAATGGCATGGCAAGCCGTTCCACAGGACTACATCCAGCATCTCTACGATCGTCTCCATGGGAGAATAGCAGCCTGCATTGCTGCGAAAGGTGGATATACACTGTACTAGTGCCGACATTGTGCATGCTCTGTTGCCTGTGTCTATGTGCCTGTGGTTCTGTCAGTGTGATCATGTGATGTATCTGACCCCAGGAATGTGTCAATAAAGTTTCCCCTTCCTGGGACAATGAATTCACGGTGTTCTTATTTCAATTTCCAGGAGTGTATTTTAGAAGAGTATATCTCGAAGAGCCATTGGTCACTGCATGAGGAAAACATTAAGATGAAGTTGGAGAGTTCTTAAGATCTTCTGGAGTTTAGGGTACGGGACTGGAAAAGCGGTGTCATCAGCTTAATGGACAGAATGGGTCCGAGAAAATCGTGAGCCGAATCTAAACACATGCGAGCAGTCATGCCTGTTGTAAACACACACAAATGGCTCTGAGCACTATGGGACTTAACTTCTGAGGTCATCAGTGGTGGTTTGGTTTGTGAGATTGAAGGGACCAGACTGCTACGGTCATCGGTCAGGTCATCAGTTCCCTAGAACTTAGAACTACTTAAACCTAACCAACCCAAGGACATCACACACATCCATGCCCGAGGCAGGATTCGAACCTGCGACCGTAACGCCCGCGCGGTTCCAGACTGAAGCGCCTAGAACCGCTCGTCCACTCAGCCCGGCTAAACATTCATAAACTAATCCCAAAGAGAGTACTAACAGCAACTGAATCTGTAGCACTGTTGTCTCTATATTCACGTCTAATCATGTAGGTTCCATTAACTATAAAGGTATTTAGGTAACACCGAAAAAGCCGGCCGGGGTGGTCGAGCGGTTCTAGGCGCTACAGTCTGGAACCGCGCGACCGCTACGGTCGCAGGTTCGAATCCTGCCTCGGGCGTGGATGTGTGTGAAGTCCTTAGGTTAGTTAGGTTTAAGTAGTTGTAATTTCTAGGGGACTGATGACCTCAGCAGTTAATTCCCATAGTGCTCAGAGCAATTTGAACCATTTAACACCAAAAACACTTTTCCTAAAAGCTTCCAACGACGCCAGCTAACCCGGATCCGTGGTTAGTTGGCTTACCCCTAGTGGTGATTTGGCATTACCTATGTAGGTAGAGATACTAATGCAGAACGCTGCAATTTTTGAGGAAAAACATTTTATTCTATCAAAATTTAGGATAATTTCATTTTCAAAGAAGAAGTTCTTCAAAAAATAAATTTCTCGTGAGGAAATAATACTTGAACAAAAATAAATTCTCTTTATACATACAAGTTCTCCTTCATAGCTAAATGGTCAGCAGACAGGGGTGCCATGCGGAGGACCTAGGTGCGATTCCCGGTATTGTCAATGATTTTGCCTCCGTGGGAGGACTGGTACGGGGTAGACTCAGCCTCGTGATTCCAATAGAAGAGCTACTTGACCCAATAGTAGCGGCTCCACGGTCTGGAAAGTCTGGAAAACGTCCAAGAAAAGAGTGTGCCGACCACATGCCCCTCCATACTGCCTCCGCACGACGGCGCAAGGCAGGTGATGACAAGGTGGCCTGTAGACATTCCTTGGGTCTTCACGGCCTGGGCCAGAAGTTATAAGCACAAACAATAGCATGAACTTAAAAGTTTGAACAAACAATAATTATTTGAAATGAAATGGTTGAAATGGCTCTGAGCACTATGGGACTTAACTTCTTTGGTCATCAGTCCCCTAGAACTTAGAACTACTTAAACTTAACTAACCTAAGGAAATCACACACATCCATGCCCGAGGCAGGATTCGAACCTGCGACCGCAGCGGTCACGCGGTTCCAGACTGTAGCGCCTAGAACCGCTCGGCCACTCCGGGCGGCAATAATTATTTCGAGAGGATTAAGATCTGCTTATTATTATAGCTATCTATAGTTTTTCAAATACACTACAGGGGAAAAAATCGCAACACCAAGAAGAAACTGTCCGACGTAAACGAAAGTTATTAGACGTATTTCTAAGTGTGTAAGATGATGTCTATTCAAATTTCGTACCAGTCGAGTAAGGTTGGCGGTGGTGAAGCCACTTTGTGGATGCAAATCCGGTTTGCTTTAAGTACACACTGAGTGTGAACGAAGTAGTGTAATAGGGCTACGAGGAGCTGGATGTTGCTTCTGCGATACTGCAGAAAGACTTGGCAGGAATGTAGCCACTGTACATGACTGCTGGCAGCGGTGATCACGAGAATGTGGGCTAGCATGAAGACCGAGTTTCGGACGGCCACGTGGTATTACCGAGAGGGAAGACCATCATGTTCGGCGTATGGCTCTGGCGCATCGTACTGCATCTGCAACAGGAATCAGAGCAGCACAGTGACACAACGAACTGTTGCAAATCGGTTACTTCAAGGACAGCTCAGAGCCAGAGGGCCCTTACTGTACTCCGCCATTTGCCACTTCAGTCTTGTCAAGCAAGAGCTTATTAAAAGTCAAGTTGGAGGTCTGATGTGTTTTCTGATAAAAGCTTGTTCTGCCTCGTTGCCAGTGATGGCCGGATGTCGATAAGGACGAGGCCAGCTGAGCGCCTGTAACCAACCTGACTGTATGCTACATACACTGGCCCTACACTTGGAGTTATGTTCTGGGGTGCAATTTAGTATGACAGTAGCAGCACTGTCCCATGCACGCTGACTGCGAAATTGTACGTCCAGCTAATGATTCGATCTGTTGTGGTGCCAGGATAACGCTTGCCTCCATACCGCTCTTGTAACTCAACAAGCTCTACAGAGTGCCGACATGTTGCCGTGGCCTCCTCGATCCACAAACAGCATTAACCGTCCCTGTATTGACCTACCAAGTGCTGCAGGCATGGACCACCATCCCACGAACTGACAACCTGCACCTGTATAACACTATACGTGCAGTTTTAGAACTCAGTGAGATTCCGTATTACCTAAGCACAAAAGGCAGCGCTGCTAATAGAGATCTTCTCCTCCAAGAAAGCATAACGACAGCTATCCCACAAGTAGCGGTTTTCGATTCAGGTCCTTTTCTAGCGATGTTTAAACGAGCACTTGGTATTCGGCAACGTATCCCCGTGTGTTAAATTGAACCCACTATTTTCTGTGGACTATGGGAGACTTTCAAATCACGTAGCAGAAATGAAGTAACGTGGGTCCAGCGGACGGGACGTGCCTGGAATCGTAAGACGAGTTGGTAAACTGTGGAATCCACCCACGTACTGTGGGCAGTGGTGACGTCATAAAAAGAATGTCAGAGTTCTCCTTCCGCCTCTCTCTCTACCTCTTTCTCTCTCTCTCTCTCTCTCTCTCTCTATCTCTCTCTCTCTCTCTCTCTCTGTCTCTCTCTCTGTGTATCTCTCTCTCTCTCTCTCTCTCTCTCTCTCTATATATATATATATATATATATATATATATATATATATATATATGTGTGTGTGTGTGTGTGTGTGTGTGTGTTAATTTATGTGTCAGGCATCCTATTACCCAAATCTTGTGTACATCACAGATCCCAAATGTATATCCACAATGAACGGAACGGGACATATAATGAATATAATGATTAAGTAAGTAAAAGAAGAAATAAGAGACATTTTGATGCTGATGAACGTCGGAGAGGGAAGTCAAATGTTAAACAACAATAACTTGGGAGGAGTGCGATAGCAAATAACATGCGTACTATGGACGCTATACATGTCCAGCGCGTTAATGCAACTTCTGTAAATCTTAGATTTTTTTCCTCCCATGTCAGGCACTGTGTACAGCTTAAGTCGCATATAGCCGGAATCGGTTATTGGGGTGTAAACGTCACCTAGTCGTCCTCGCATGCCACTCTCCGTCGAGTATGTACCAAAAATATAGGCCATTTCTTCTAAGAAGAAACGTACAGTATTTCCTCTTGGCTCTACTCCACACGACATTCGGCAGGGGAGTGTCTAGGACCGTTGCCATTCACAATATACATAAATGACCTTCTGGATAACATCGGAAGTTCACTGAGGCTTTTTGCGGACGATGCTGTAGTATATCGAGAGGTAGTAACAATGGAAAATTGTACTGAAATGCAGGAGGATCTGCAACGAATTGACGCATGGTGCAGGGAATGGCAATTGAATCTCAATTTAGACAAGTGTAATGTGCTGCGAATACATAGAATGAAAGATCCCTTATCATTTAGCTACAATATAGCAGGTCAGCAACTGGAAGCAGTTAATTCCTTAAATTATCTGGGAGTAGGCATTAGGAATGATTTAAAATGGAATGACCATATAAAATTAATCGTCGGTAAAGCAGATGCCAGACTGAGATTCGTTGGAAGAATCCTAAGGAAATGCAATCCGAAAACAAAGGAAGTAGGTTACAGTACACTTGTTCACCCACTGCTTGAATATTGCTGACCAGTGTGGGATCCGTACCAGACAGGCTTGATAGAAGTGATTGAGAAGATCCAACGGAGAGCAGCGCGCTTCGTTACAGGATCATTTAGTAATCGCGAAAGCGTTACGGAGATGATAGATAAACTCCAGTGGAAGACTCTGCAGGAGAGACGCTCAGTAGCTCAGTACGGGCTTTTGTTGAAGTTTCGAGAACATACCTTCACCGAGGAGTCAAGCAGTATATTGCCCCCTCCTACGTATATCTCGCGAAGAGATCACGAGGATAAAATCAGAGAGATTAGAGCCCACACAGAGGCATACCGACAATCTTCCTTTCCACGAAAAATGCGAGACTGCAATAGAAGGGAGAACCGGTAGAGGTACACAAGGTACCCTCCGCCACACACCGTCAGGTGGCTTGCGGAGTATGGATGTAGATGTAGCTGTAGACATAGTCTCATGATGAGCTATAATTTTTGTAAGTCGAATTGCATGCCAGATTTTAGCGTATTAGTCTATTTCCGATGTGTGTATGTTCTCATATTGAAGCAAACAGCTTTTGTGAAATCGAGTAAACAATCGAAATGCTAGATACAACGGCGGAGTCTGGCGCGAGAGTCCAACTTGGCAGTTTTAACACCACAGCAGCAACTGTCGGCCACATTGCCTTTGAAAATTATTACATTTCTCGAAATGTTTCAGTGGGAACATTAACAATTGTTACATCACTGCAACCCTGTTTCCTAGAGTTCTTGCATCACTGCAACCCTCTTTCCTAGAACTTTTGAATGGCGTTAGAAATATATCGTTTCTTTCAAAGAAATCTACTTCTTTCTAAGTTAAGGGTATCAAACATACAATACAATTTCGTGTTCTTCTGCGTACCATTATTTACTGAAAACCTCGTTTCTACGTCTTGAACCTTTCAGGAAATAAAGGGCTATTCGGAAAATATGCTCCAATGAGGTGCGAAATAGAATCCATAGTGAAAATCCGATAAAGCTGTGCATAGATGTGTATGCTAGTATCTCTAGTAAAACCCCGTCTACCACGTCACGTGATTGTTCTCAGTTCTGAGCGCACAGCGAACACGTAAAGATGTCTAGATAAATAGTGTCTCCTGCCAAGTATGAGGGTCGGGTAAGAAGTTCGCCTGATGTCATGCAGCCCACATCACGTAACCTTCACGCGTTTCCTTCTTCATGACAATTCTCGGCCGCTCACTGCATGGGCAATGAAGATGCTCCTTCTGCGTCTTCGATGAGAACTGTTTGATCGCCCGCAGTAACGCCCGGACGTGGCTCACTCTGATCTTCTTTTCTTTGCTCACGAACCGCTGGCTGTGAAGACAACATTTTGACATAGACAACGAGCTGTAGACCAGCTTCGATAATTGGCGGAAAGCACAGTCGGCTGCGCGCTATGACGAGGGCATTGGAAAGTTGGTACAACGCTACGACAAATGTCTAAGTCGGAGAGGCGACTATGTACAGAAATAGTTGGAATGTGTAGCTAAGTGTTACAGATAAGACATATTTGATTTTTACAGTGGTTTCCAGTTCGCGACCAAACGGACCCTACTTTTTCCCAATATCCCTCGTGCGTGAGGTACTTAAAGTTTCCATTGTGATGGAATGCGAGGACACAGTCACATGATCGGTTGAAATTATAAATATATTTGGTTCTAGTTGCAGTATAATCTTCAAATTTTTTATCGTAGCACTAGCTGTTACCCGTGGCTGTACTTGCAGTGTTGTTGGGTAAGTAAGCTATTGTATGTGCAATAACGTCAACTGTCCTAACGTGCCAACCTATTTGGGTAAGCATAGCTCGTGCTGTGTGTAGCCAGCACCCCTCACCGCCCCCCTATGCCGGCACCCATCTGTCTCAATGGACGATGCAGCGAAACCTGCAACTTCGCTTCCAAGCAGTACGTGCAGAGGGCGTGGCAGGCAGAAACGCACATCTATGCATTGTGCTACTGAAGTAGCTATACATTACACAACGTGTACATCCCTCAACAAATTTAAAATTTTTTTAACATGGTTTATGTTCATCAACGTGGAAAAAAGGTGTCCCACCCCCTACTTCGCCCTCTTAGAGGTCGGTTTTATTCATTTACTTACTTCTACTTACGAAAGTAGCCTTTGTTCTTCCTCAGCGTCCAGCCTGTCTCCATTCTAAATTTCATCGAAATTCGTTCACCAGTTTAGTTGTGAAAGCGTAATAATTAGCATTAATAACATTACTACAACTTAACCTTGTTGGGGATTGTATAAGCATTGTATTCATTACGTTATAGTAGTACATAAGTAGAACATATCAACCACATAAAGCATCGTAACAAATATGACAAAGTTCCAAAGTCAAAGAGTAAATAGCTTTTTTCAAAGAGTGCAGTGGGATTCCACTGTTAAATGCAGAGGAGAAAACGAATAGCTGGAAGAAGTACAAATGGTTCAAATGGCTTTGAGCACTATGGGACTTAACATCTGAGGTCATCAGCCCCTAGAACTTAGTACTACTTAAACCTAAGGACATCACACACATCCATGCCCGAGGCAGGATTCGAACCTGCGACCGGGGCGGTCGCGCGGTTCCAGACTGAAGCGCCTAGAAGCGCTCGGCCACACCGGCCGGCGAAGAAGTACATTTAAGGCCTCCTTAATAGGGTGGACTTGTCTGATGACGCGATAGAATAAGGAAGAGTCGATATGAAAGAGACAGAGGATCTAGTATTAGAATCTGAATTTAAAAGAGCTTTGAAAGACCTAAAATCAAGTAAGGCAACAGGTATAGATAAGATTCCATTGGAATCTCTAAAATCATTGGGGAGAAATGGCACCAAAATGACTATTCACGTTGATGAGTAGAATGTTTGAGACTGGCGGTATACCATCAGACTTTTGGAAAACTACACAGTTCCCAATATTGCAAGAGCCGACACGTGCGAGAATTATCGCGCAATCAGCTTAACAGCTCATGCACCTAAGTTGCTGACAAGATTAATGTGGAGTAGAATGGTAAAGAAAATTGAGGATGTGTCAGATGACGATCAGTGTGGGTTTATGGAAGATAAAGGCAACAGAAAGACAGTTCTGACGTTCCGGTTGATAATGGAAGCAAGAGAGAAGAAAAATCGAAACACATTCATAGGTTTTATCGACCTGGAAAAAGCGTTAGCCAGTGTAAAATGGTGCAACATGTTCGAAATTCTCAGAAAAATGGGCGAATCTGTAGGGAAAGATGCGTGATATATACCCGCAACAAATTCCCCTAATGAGGAAATCTTTTCATATGTATACCCGCTACAAATTCCTCTAATGGGCAAATCTTTTCATCTCAGAAAAGTAATTGCTTCCCACGTCCTCAAATATTTCCTGGATATATTTCAATCAATGTCTTTTTCTATAGTTTTACCCTCTACAGTTCCGTTTAGTACCATGGATTTTACTCCCTGACGTCCCACTTGCTCCGTTCATCATACGTCATTTTGCAGCCCAGGTAGCAGAATTCCTGCAATCTTTCTTCACTTTCACTGAGGACAGCAATGTCATCAGCGAATCATGTCAGATAAGACTACGTCTTCTTGAACAGAGTATTAGCTATTACTAATTGATAGTTATTGCAAAACTCAATCAGTCTTCCTCCTCTCTCGTTTCTGCTATCAAGCGCAAACCAGTCACAAGACTGATGATTCAAAAAAAAAAAAAAACAAAAAAAGACAGGGATATATAAATCAAAGAAGCAATGACGGAAATAAAAGAAAGATTCAAGAGTGCGATTAAAATTGAGGGTGAAAGGCCATCAATGGTAAGACTTGCTGATGACGATGCTAGGCTCAGTGAAAGTGAAGTGCAAGAGCAATTACAGGAGTTGTTGAATGGAATGAACAGTCTAATGAATGCAGAATATAGATTGAGATTAAATCGAAGAAAGACGAATGTAATGAGAAGTAGCATTAATAAGAACAGAGAGAAAGTTAACATCACCAGTGATTACGAAGTAGATGAAGTTAAGAAATTCTGCTACCTAGACAGCAAAATAACCCATGATGGCCGGAGCAATGATGAGAAAAAAAGCAAGCTAGCACGGACAGAAAGGGCATTCCTGGCCAAGATACATCTACCGGTATCAAACATAGGCCTTAAACTGAGGAAGAAATTTCCAACAACGTACGTTTGGTGCACAGCATTGTTATGATAGTGAAGCATGGACGGTGAGAAAATCGAAACAGAAGAGAATCGAAGCATTTGAGATGTGGTGCTACAGAAGAACGTTGAAAATTAGGTGGACTGAAAAGATAAGTAAGGAGGAGGTTTTCACGGAATCGGCGACGAAAGAAATATATGGGAAACACTGACAAGAAGAAGAGACAGAATGATAGGACATGTGTTAAGACACCAGTACTAATTTTCATGGTACTAGAGGGACTTGTAAAGGGTAAAAACCGTTGAGGAAGACACTGAGTAGAATACATCCAGCAAATGATTGAGGGCGTTGGTTGCAAGTGCTACTCTGAGATAAAGATTTTGCCACAGGAGAAGAATTCGTGGTGTGTCGCATCAAACCAATCAGGAGACTGATGACTCAAAAAAAAAGTTTTCCCTTATTCCCGCAATATTATTCAAATCTTTACATATCTTGTGCTACATAATTTCTAAAGCAGCACATACTATTCCTCAAGGTTCAAGCTTCCTGCATTCAAAATTTCATAGAAATCGGTCCAGGGTTTAGTAGTGAAAACGTAACAGACAGAGTTATATTCGCATTTATAGTGTTTGTATGGATTATCGATTTTGGAGCTACCAGCTCCATCCTCAGATGTATCTTGTATACGTATATTACTAAACGGTTAAGACAGTGCACAGTCCTTCTTGTACGTTGCCCATCTAACGCCTTCCGGGGGCAACAGAACTTTTATTTTCATTATGTCACATAATCATTGACTGCATTTAAAAGTTTAAAATTCTGTCATCATCAAGCGGTAATATCGTACATTATAGCGTGTATATGTCTCGAGGCAGTGCAACTCACGACGCTCAAATTATCGAGATTACACTACTGGCCATTAAAATTGCTACACCATGAAGATGACGTGCTACAGAAGCGAAATTTAACCGACAAGAAGAAGATGCTGTGATATGCAAATGATTAGCTTTTCAGAGCATTCACACAAGGTTGGCGCCGGTGGCGACACCTACAACGTGCTGACATGAGGAAAGTTTCCAACCAATATCTCATACACAAACAGAAGTTGACCGGCGTTGCCTGGTGAAACGTTTTTGTGATGCCTCGTGTAAGGAGGAGAAATGCGTACCATCACGTTTCCGACTCTGATAAAGGTCGGATTTTAGTCTATCGCGATTGCGGTTTATCAAATCGCAACATTGCTGCTCGCGTTGGTCGAGATCCAATGACTGTTAGCAGAGTATGGAATCGCTGGGTTCAGGAGGGTAATACGGAACGCCTTGATGGATCCCAACGGCCTCGTATCACTAGCAGTCTAGATGCCAGGCATCTTATCGGCATGGCTGTAACGGATCGTGCAGCCACGTCTCGATCCCTGTGCCAACAGATGGGGACGTTTGCAAGACAACAACCATCTGCACGAACAGTTCGACGACGTTTGCAGCAGTATGGACTATAAGCTCGGAGACTGCGGCTGGGGTTACCCTTGACGCTGCATCACAGACAGGAGCGCCTGCGATGGTGTACTCAACGACGAACCTGGGTGCACGAATGGCAAAACGTCATTTTTTCGGATGAATCCAGGTTCCCTTTACAGCATCATGATGGCCGCATCTGTGTTTGGCGACATCGCGGTGATCGCACGTTGGAAGCGGGTATTCGTCGACGCCCATACTGGCGTATCACCTGGCGTGATGGTATGGGGTGCCATTGGTTACACGTCTCGGTCACCTCTTGTTCGCATTGACGGCACTTTGAACAGTGGACGTTACGTTTCAGATGTGTTACGACCCGTGGCTCTACCCTTCATTGGATCTCTGCGAAATCCTACATTTCAACAAGATAATGGACGACCGCATGTTGCAGGTCCTGTACGGTCCTTTCTGGATACAAAAAATGTTCGACTGCTGCCCTGGCCAGCACATTCTCCAAATCTCTCACCAATTCAAAACTTCTGGTCAATGGTGGCCGAGCAACTGGCTCGTCACAATACGCCAGTGACTACTCTTGATGAACTGTGGTATCGTGTTGAAGCTGCATGGACAGCTGTACCTGTACACGCCATCCAAGCACTGTTTGACTCAACGCCCAGGCGTATCAAGGCCGTTATTATTGCCAGAGGTGGTTGTTTTGGGTACTGATTTCTCAAGATCTATGCATCCAAATTGCGTGAAAATGTAATCACATGTCAGTTGTAGTATAATATATTTTTCCAATGAATACCCGTTTATCATCTGCATTTCTTCTTGTTGTAGCAATTTTAATGGCCAGTAGTGTATTTTCATCTTAAAAGAATCACAGGCTTGGATGCGGACGACAGGTGCGGGTACGAGAGCGAGCTGGCATTATCGTGGAATGCTGAGGAACTGCGCTGTCAGTATATGCCGGCCGCAGAACACCTGCACGCCCACAATAGTAGTTGCGTCGCGTCGCTGTCCGCCTGAACGGGCAGAACTGTTTCCAACGTGTGTGGTTTTGACGCGTAATTTACGTCTTTTTCGGCTCACAGTGGGGTCTCTATAAGACCGTATTTGTTCGTGGTAGGACGTCAGATACAGGTATGGCGGGTCGGCGTAGCGATGACGTCATTATAAATGTCCTTACAGAAATAATTCGTTTATTTCTGTACCTCATGAACCCAATGCCCGCAGTAATCCTGACAGATACCAACGGAGGCCCTCAGCCAGTGACACAAACCTCATAACCGCCTTCTAATCCAGCATTTGAGAATGACAGCACTTAGCGGCTTTCAACAAACTTTTCACGTAATTGCAAATCTTTGTAAAATTTTTCTCGCTGGCCCCCAATAACGAAGGGAAAGGATTTATTTCATAGTACATTACCGGTGAACATACAGTAAAACCTTAGCATCAGCCGGCCGCGGTGGTCTCGCGGTTCTAGGCGCGCAGTCCGGAACCGTGCGACTGCTACGGTCGCAGATTCGAATCCTGCATCGGGCATGGATGTGTGTGATGTCCTTAGGTTAGTTAGGTTTAAGTAGTTCTAAGTTGTAGGGGACTGATGACCACAGCAGTTGAGTCCCATAGTGCTCAGAGCCATTTGAACCTTAGCATCAGACATTGCATCCTAATTTATCACTTCCTAAGAACTAACTTCATTCGCAAAGATTTTGGCGACTGTACACACATCTAGCCCTGAATGACTCATACCCTCAAAATTATGTCACTATATGATACATTGTTCGGGAAATATGAAATTTTATAAATGAGAGTTCGATTCTTCCAAGAAACAGGGGTTGGGGGTTTACCGATATACGTCTAATCGATGATACGTATTGATCCCTGGGATCACAGCTTTCTGTCATCACCGACAAGCACTTTCAATTCAACCTCACACACAAGATGTCAAGTGGATATCCACTTGACATCTTGTGCTTGAGGTTAAGCGTAAACGAAAAGAGTTTTAAGACTTGAAGACGACAGCAAATCCCTATGAAACGTGTTATCTTAAATAAAGAAATATATTATGCGATCTTGCCTGTTTAAGGGCTTTTTACTTAGGATGCGCTGCCTTTCTTGCTCTTACATGGATCTCATTCCCATACATCACTCTTATGATGTGCCCAACTTCTGGCCCCGTGAAGCTCGGCTGGTGGTGTAGCAAAGTTGTTGTGCGGTCCCTGTTGTAATCGGTGGAGGAATAAGCCAATATTCTTACCAGGAATACTTCTCTTTCGACACTTGCTAAGGCCGCACACTCTCCCTATGCTAACCAGGAACATACCCTGCGCCTCTACACTTACTGTCAGCTGCTGAGAAGAAAGTGTGTGGCAGCAACGCTGGCAGCGAGTCAAGTATGCATTGTGATGTGTACGGACAGAATAATAAACGCACTTCTAAAAATATTTTGGTGAATGCTATTGCACTGCAGAACGATATACTGGGTGAATGTAAAAAAGTTCGAGCTTTTCCCAGCCAGCGCTGAGCCATGGCAAGGCAACATCGAGCACAGTGTCGCAATTGGAATGACAAACAGGCAAGAGAGCCGATAGTGCATTATAGTGGCACATAACAGAAGTCATTGCCACAGACTGCTTGAGGGAGAGGTACCAATCGCCAATTCAGCACGATGAAGTTACTTTGGAAGGAACATAACGTCATTTGATAGCACTGCAAGGTGCCCTAACTACACGTAAAT
The DNA here is from genome assembly GCF_021461385.2 of Schistocerca piceifrons. Lineage (NCBI taxonomy): Eukaryota > Metazoa > Arthropoda > Insecta > Orthoptera > Acrididae > Schistocerca > Schistocerca piceifrons. Next base: position 936,341,731 of record NC_060139.1, on the reverse strand, counting down.
CATACACAAGAGCCCCTCTCCGCCTGCTGATACTGCAGGAAAGCACAAGCTGGAGAGCTGAAAGTCACATTTATGATACCGAAGTGCAGTGAAGTCCGCTGACGGACCTAGAAAACGAGGCTACATTTGGTCGTCCTTGCCAAGGCATAACGTCATTATCTCTGACAAACACTATACATACACGAACTCCCTTTCCAGATGCAGCCAGCCAGCATCGAGGCAGGACTCGTGATGCGCTGTCTACTGTTCGCCAAATGGCTGTTCAAATGTTCAAATGTATGTGAAATCCTATGGGACTTAACTGCTAAGGTCATCAGTCCCTAAGCTTACACACTACTTAACCTAATTTCTTCTAAGGACAAACACACACACACCCATACCCGAGGGAGGACTCGAACCCACGCCGAGACCAGCCGCACAGTCCATGACTGCAGCGCCTTAGACCGCTCGGCTAATCCCGCGCGGCTGCCAAATGGCTGCTACTTTAGGGACCGCAGCCAGCCTGGCCTGTTGGAGTTGCCCACTGTGAACTGCCAAACTTTCGTCCGCTGATGTGAAGACTTGGTCATAATGATACCTTCCTCAAGATCGACCACCACCAGCAGTGTCTTGTGTCCTCCTTCATTCACAAGTGTAGCCACAGTTTATAAGCCAACATCTTGCGTTCCCTTCTTTTTCTGCCCTATTCTGCCGATGAACGTACACAAATTACCTCGTGGATAATGTCGAAAGCCCTGTGAAGCTTTTCGCAGACGATGCTGTTGACTATAGGACAGTTGCAACTCCGGAAGACCTTAGCAGAGAGACCTTCGGATCGATAATTCGTAAAGGAACTGGCAGTTTATCCTGAAAGTAAATAAATGTAAGGTATGCGCGTGAGTAAGCGAAGAGATCAATTACTGTTCGGTTACGCTATTGGTGAAAAATCGGTGGAAACAGTAACCACCAGTAACATGAAACAGTAACCACCAGTAACATAAAACACTCAGGAGTAATCATCCGGAGCCACCTAAAGCCGAATGACCGCATGATACAAACTGTGTGATAAACGGGGCCGGCCACTGTGGCCGAGCGGTTCTAGGCGCTTCAGTCGGAACCGAGCGACCGCTACGGTCGCAGGATCGACCGGGCATGGATGTGTGTGATGTACTTAGGTTAGTTAGGTTTAAGTAGTTCTAAGTCCTAGGGGACTGACGACCTCAGATGTTAAATGCTATAGTGCTCAGAGTCATTTGAACCATTCTTGAAAAACGGGCACCAGGTTGAGATTCATTGCAAGAATCTTAAGGAAATGTATTTCATAATCGAAAGAAGTGATTTACAAAACCCTTGCTCGACCTGTTCTTGAGTATTGTTCATCACTAAAGGACCCAATTAGGATTCAGAGAAGAGAGAGAAGAGCCAGCGAAGAGCAGCACGTTTCATCCTTAGCAGGCGCGAATGCATTACGGAGATGCGCAAGAAACTCCAGTGAGGGTTGCTGCGGAAGAGGTGTTATAGGCGGAGAAGGTTACTGCTGAACTTTCGAGAGCGTACTTTCCAAAAAAAAAAAACATTTGGCAACATATTATTTTCTCATGCATATGTCTCGCGAAACGACCAGGATGAAAAAAAATCAGAGAAATTAAAGCTCATAGGAAGTTTATAGTCGTTCTTTTCGGGCAAATGAAACAGAGAAGAGGGAAAATGACATTTATTTGCTTATTTACGACTATTTATCTGCTGTTTTCTTTTAGTCTGTTATCTAAATACAGGAACATGTCAAATGTTGCACATGAATTGGCATGAATATGGCACATAATATTTTAACGTAATTGCAAATTTGTTAAGGTAACAAAGCATTATGGTGTTTAACATGGGGCGGGGGGGGGGAGGAGGGAGAACTACATAAAGAATGAAAATTATCAGGGAAGAGAGGTATCCTCCGCCACCCATCGTATGGCGGCTTTCAGAGTGTAGATACTGAGGATATTCTTGTCGGGTCGGCAGCAGTCAGATCATGCAATCATCTGTACACAGTGTTTACGAGATCCATCTGTTTGCCATCTCCACGTGAGAACGCTGAATTCTCGGCAATAGTAGCATACAGCTTTCCCACATGAAGATGGCGGGCATCTGCACAGCGTAAATGTTGTGTTCATATGACTGCGTGGTCTGGCTACAGACCTGGCAAGAATATCGTCAGTTAAAACGTCGGGAAAGTTTACGTAGTAACCTGTGGATGGACTGGGTGTTGTGTGATGTCCTTAGGTTAGTTAGGTTTAAGTAGTTCTAAGTTCTAGGGGACTGATGACCATAGATGTTAAGTCCCATAGTGCTCAGAGCCATTTGAAACATTTTGAACCTGTGGATGAGCAGTGACTGAATAAATCGCTATACCAAAAAATAATTAATGTAGAGTAATTATATTTGCATACTTCATTGATTAACGTTGCAAGACCACAGGTTAACGCAAGCGCGAGATAAGCCATTGCAAATTTCAAATGCTGGTACATTAATAACCGGTGTAACTGCCATAATGTTGAATGCACGCGGTCGACCGTGCATGCATTACATTGTACACTATTGGCCATTAAAATTGCTACACCACGAAGATGACGTGCTGCAGACGCGAAATTTAACCGACAGGAAGACGATGCTGTGATATGCAAATGATTAGCTTTTCAGAGCATTCACGCAAGGTTGGCGCCGGTGGTGACACCTACAGCGTGCTGACATAAGTTTCCAACCGATTTCTCATACACAAACAGCAGTTAACCGGTGTTGCCTGGTGAAATGTTGTCGTGATGCCTCGTCTAAGGACGAGAAATGCGTACCATAATGTTTCCGACTTTGATAAAGGTCGCATTGTAACCTATCGCGATTGTGGTTTACCGTATCGCCACACTGCTGCTCGCGTTGGTCGAGATCCAATGACTGTTAGCAGAATATGGAATCGGTGGTTTCAAAAGGGTAATACGGAACGCCGTGCTGGATCCCAACGGCCTCGTATCACTATAGTTCAATTCTTTTATCTTGGCGGCTCGCGCATGCCCGCCCACACGCGGGAGATTGCTGCGTTGCCACTTGCACGCACCAAGAGAAGCAGCGCCATAGTATAGTATACTTCGCAAACTTACGTTTAGGGGGGAGCCCGCAGTTTATGAAGTAAAGTCACCACGGCCGCATTAACCCTTTCGCTGCTACAGAGACGTGCTCCCCGCATTCCACGCAGTGCGCGATTTTGTCACTGCACTGCTCGCCTGTGCAGACACATGGTGCTCCCACTGCTTTGACACACTTATCATACGATTTCACAAAAACTATTTGCCCCAAAAATTTGATTTTTACACATCTTCTTGACTGATAGCTTCCCCCCATAATGACTTAATTTTGTTTCGATGTTCAACGCAGTTATTGTGCAGCATTAAATGTAGTAAACCATTGTACGAAATTTTGAAGAGTTTGCAGAGGTAAAAGTCCACAGCGTATACTTTCCGTATGGTCGATTTTAGTTTCCACAATGTTGAGAAAGAAATGTGGACAATATACCTAAATTTCACATAAAATTTACTGTATAACAATATCTCATTTAAGTACCACGTAGGTGTCGTATGTAATATTGAGAAAAATTCCGTCTTTCGCGACTGTAACAAAAGTTTTACTTACACTGAGCACGTTTGGCTTTATGTTAAATAAAGAGACAAAGCACTAGAAATTTCAAAAAATTGCATTCAAACGAATATAATTGGTGAAGTAACGCACTTCGATATTGTTTTTAAATAATGAAAATATTACGCTCCGCACAAGGTTTGAACTCCTAACCTTTGGCGTAGAAGCCCATCGCCTTAACCATTACGCTATCGCAACTCGTCACACTGCAGAACTCAATGAAGACTCTAACACGTCACGCAAAATACTGGCAAACACTGTTGGTATGACTATGAATTACTCACGCTTCGTCGAAGTACAGTAGGAAGTAAACAATTACCGCTGTTCTTTATTGCGAAAAAGCGGTTCGTGTGATTGATACAAACACCTTTCCTTGCTATTGCCTGAATTAGGAGTCTTATTGCTTGTTTGGTTTAATTAATTAATAGAAAATGAAGCAATTGGTATAAAGAATGCTTTTTCCAAACTTTCTATAAAAGAAAGTCTGCTATCAAGACATTGCTTTTGTTCTATTACTTTATTTATGACTGAACGTTTCTAAAACTCGTCCATGCTCTGCACTGCAGTCGAGATCTGGCAACGTCGTTCTCTGTTCATTGGCTGACTGTGTTTTGTGAGGTCAGATGCGCAGAACGAACCTAAACTCGGCCGCCAACATAAATGACGCGCACTTTAATAGTCGAGATGACAGCCATCTTATCCGCATGGCTGTAACGGATCGTGCAGCCACGTCTCGATCCCTGAGTCAACAGATGGGGACGTTTGCAAGACAACAACCATCTGTACGAACAGTTCGACGACGCTTGCAGCAGCATGGACTATCAGCTCGGAGACCTGTACACGCCATCCAAGCTCTGTTTGACTCAATTCCCAGGCTATCAAGGCCGTTATTACGGCCAGAGTTGGTTGTTCTGGGTACTGATTTCTCAGGATCTATGCACCCAAATTGCGTTAAAATGTAATCACATGTCAGTTCTAGTATAATATATATGTCCAATGAATACCCGTTTATCATCTGCATTTCTTCTTGGTGTAGCAATTTTAATGGCCAGTAGTGTAGTTGTGCCGGATGTCAGTTTGTGTGTTGGAGTTCCATGCCTGTTGCACTTGATCGGTCAATACAGAGACTGTTAATGCTGCTTCTGGATGATGATGGAGTTGTTGCAGATTATTCCCCATATGTGTTCGACTGGAGACGGATCTGGTGATCGAGCAGAACGCTCTGTGCAGCATGTTGGGTTACAACAGCTGTATGTGGGCGAGTGTTATCCTGCTGGAAAACACCAGCACAACAATGCCAGCACAACAGGTCGAATCACCAAATTCACTTACCAATTTGCAGTCGGGGTGCGAAGGATAACCAGGAGAATTCTGCAGCTGTCATACGAATTCGTACCCCAGACCACAATTTCGGGTGTAGGGCCAGTACCTTCAGCAGACAGACAGGTTGGTTTCAGACTCTCAACTGGTATCCGTCTAACGAACATGTGACCGCCACAGCCACCGACTCAGAATTAGCTTTCATCACAAAACACAGGAGACCTCTACTCCGCCCTCCAATGAGATCTCGCGTGGCCGGTCGGTGTGGCCGAACGGTTCTAGGCGCTTCAGTCTGGAAACGCGCGACCGCTACGGTCGCAGGTTCGAATCCTGCCTCGGGCATGGATGAGTGTGATGTCCTTAGGTTAGGTCGCTTGACACAACTGAAGTCACAAATGGCGCTGGTTTGGGGTCAGTGGAATACATGTTAGAAGGCGTCTGGCTCGGAGCTGTCGTGCCGACTTCCGTTGCTGCTGCAGATGCAGTACGATGCGCCAGAGACATACGCCCTTTCGGTAGTGCCAAGTGGCCGCCTGGAACTCTGTCTTCTTGCGGCCATACGTTCTCGTAACCGCCGCTGCCAGCAATCACGTACAGTGGCTACATTCCTGCCCAGTTTTTCTGCGATACCGAAGAAGTAACACTGAGCTTCTATTAGTCGTATTACACGACCTCGTTCAGATTCAGTAAGGTGCTGATAATGGCGTCTTCGTCGTCTTAAAGGCATTCTTGTTGCTCTTGTGGTCTTCAGTCCTGAGACTGGTTTGATGCAGCTCTCCATGCTACCCTATCCTGTGCAAGATTCTTCATCTCCCAGTACTTACTGCAACCTACATCCTTCTGAATCTGCTTGGTGTATTCATCTCTTGGTCTCCCTCTACGATTTTTACCCTCCACGCTGCCCTCCAATGCTAAATTGGTGATCCCTTGATGCCTCAGAACATGTCCTACCAATCGATCCTCTCTTCTAGTCAAGTTGTGCCACAAACTTCTCTTCTCCCCAATCCTATTCAATACCTCCTCATTAGTTATGTGACCTACCCATCTAATCCTCAGCATTCTTCTGTAGCACCACATTTCGAAAGCTTCTATTCTCTTCTTGTCCAAACTATTTATCGTCCATGTTTCACTTCCATACATGGCTACACTCCATACAAATACTTTCAGAAATGACTTCCTGACACTTAAATCTAAACTCTAAATTAACAATTTTCTCTTCTTCAGAAACGCTTTCCTTGCCATTGCCAGTCTACATTTTATATCCTCTCTACTTCGACCATCATCAGTTAGTTTGCTACCCAAATAGCAAAACTCCTTTACTACTTTAAGTGTCTCATTTCCTAATCTAATACCCTCAGCATCTCCCGACTTAATTCGACTACATGCCATTATCCTCGTTTTGCTTTTGTTGATGTTCATCTTATGTCCTCCTTTCAAGACGCTATCCATTCCGTCCAACTGCTCTTCCAAGTCCTTTGCTGTCTCTGACAGAATAACAATGTCATCGGCGAACCTCAAGGTTTTTATTTCTTCTCCATGGATTTTAATACCTACTCCGAATTTTTCTTTTGTTTCCTTTACTGCTTGCTCAATATACAGATTGAATAACATCGGGGATAGGCTACAACCCAGTCTCACTCCCTTCCCAACCACTGCTTCCCTTTAGTGCCCCTCGACTCTTTATAACTGCCATCTGGTTTCTGTACAAATTGTAAATAGCCTTTCCCTGTATTTTACCCCTGCCACCTTCAGAATCTGAAAGAGAGTATCCCAGTCAACATTGTCAAAAGCTTTCTCTAAGTCTGCAAATGCTAGAAATGTAGGTTTGCCTTTCCTTAATCTAGCTTCCAAGATAAGTCGTAGGGTCAGTATTGCCTCACGTGTTCCAACATTTCTACGGAATCCAAACTGATCTTCCCCGAGGTCGGCTGCTACTAGTTTTTCCATTCGTCTGTAAAGAATCCGCGTTAGTATTTTGCACCCGTGATTTATTAAACTGATAGTTCGGTAATTTTCACATCTGTCAACACCCGCTTTCTTTGGGAATGGAATTATTATATTCTTCTTGAAGCCTGAGGGTATTTCGCCTGTCTCATAGATCTTGCTCACCAGACGGCAGAGTTTTGTCAGGACTGGCTCTCCCAAGGCATTCTTATCTAACACGAACTCAACACCTCCAATGTCAGAGGTAACTAATGCTGACGATCGTTACAGCGTGTATTTAAAGCATAGCTGATTTTCATCCTCATAGTGGCGCTACTAGCGCCTCTCTTACGCGACTGGCGCCAAATCTAAATAGACATCTTTCAGATATAGAAACACGCCTACCAACTTTAGTTTATGTCGCCTAAGTCCTTCTTGGATTTGCGATTTTTGTTTTCGTCAGGGCAGATATTCCACTAATGGGATACGAACCAGTTATCCTCTTTATCAAGCTCCAATGTAGTTCGTCGACCTTCTCTCCTTCCCCAACCCGCCGCCTTCCCCTCCAGCTCCCTACCCTTCCTTTTCACCATCGGATTTGCTGTCGTTCTATTTGGAACAGTAAGTTAGAGTTAGTAATTTCCAGAGAACTTTAATTAAAGAGTGAAGTGACAGTAATCGATTTATCGTGGCAACGAAACCATTCGGGTAGAAGTTCTTAGAAGTTACGAAGTTCCATGCAGGTCATCTCTTCCGTGTAATTTAATCCCAGCCTTGAGGTCCGCTTTTAATGCCGGAAACTCTGCCCGAGTGCTCTGCTGCAGTGGCACACAATTTATATGTTTCGGTTATTACTTCCGCAGCTTCCGCCGGTCTGAGTAATGCCTTTGTTTACATCCATTTGTTCTGAACCTCTCTCTGAGAAAGCATCCTAAATTCTCTTTCCGCCGCACATTACAAATGGTGCTAAATTTGGAGCACAAAATCATGCGGAAATCCCTCTACCTAATTCCTCGCAGCACTGTCCACATAGAAAATCGATATCCTTCCTCCTCTTTGTCTGTGGCTGTCTTGAGATTACATAAAAGTGCTTAATGGCCGTACTTTTTGCTTTTCTATTACTACAGTGTTCTTTGCCAACCAGCATACCTTATTTCTTATCACTGAGTCTATTTGGTGCTAGCATTTTCTTGGTTATTCTCCAAATGATTACATACGCCGATGAATTGTATATCGGTCTTTGTCTCTTAAAACTATGAACTTCTTGAACAGGACCACAAGTGAATCATCAGTTTAGTTGACTTACTGGTAAATCTTCTCTTCACCTGACAGTAAAACATTTTCGATTCTTCGTCCTACACTACTCTTTTGCTTTGGGGCAATAATATTACGGAATCAAACATTAAATAAGATTCACCTCCAAGGATTTATTTGAGTCTCATACATATGAGTAGCTGTCAGTTCTTTGTCTCTGGTAGTTCGGTTAGACATTCACAATTTAAGAGCTACGTTTTACCTGTCTAGCATTAATTTATTATTTCTCTTTAACTGAAATTTTAATGTTTATTATTTCTATTATTATTATTTCTCCTCTATCATCACTTATTACATATGATTTTCTATAAATAACCAACAGTACCCGGCCACGTGCTGCTATGGCTCATTCTGCTTAAATGAAAAAGAAAGTAAGGAGGAAACACAAGTTTCTAATATGTATGTGAACTGGACATACGTTCTAATCTCCTTCTCTCCCCTGTCTCTGCCCATCTCCCCTTCCAACTTTCTTTGTCCACCTCCTCCCCCTCCTTCCGCCTCTCTCTGTCCATCATCTCCTCCCTCCTCCCCCTCCTTCTCTCTCTCTCTCTCTCTCTCTCTCTCTCTCCATCTTCTCCCCCCCCCCCCTCTCGCTACCTCGTCTTGCCAGTCTTTCTCCCCCTCTCTCACTCAATCATCTCCTCCTCCCTTTCGGTGTCCATCTTCTTCTCCCTCCTTCTCTCTCCATCTCCTCTTGCCCCCTTTCTCTGTCCGTATCCTCTTTCCCGTTTTCTATGTCCATTTCCTCCCACTCTTCTGTCGATCTCCTCTTCCCTCCTCCCTCTGGCCTTGAGCCTTGTTTATAGATGTTGCAAATTCATATTATGCAGTAATATTCTAATTTCAAACCAATAAACCATAAATAACACTTTCTGTTTACTAGTAACGTTTCACTATTGATATTTTATAACGTTTTCCTATTACTAAATTTATATAAATTTATGGATTATACAGGATGGTCCCTTGATCGTGACTGGGACAAATATCTCAAAAAATAAGCGTCAAACGAAAAAACTACAAAGAACAAAACTTGTCTAGCTTGAAGGGGGAAACAAGATGGCGCTATGGCTGGCCCGCTAGATGGCGCTGCCATAGGTCAAACGGATATCAACGGCGGTTTTTTAAAAAAGGAACCACCATTTTTTATTACATACTCGTGTAGTACGTAAAGAAATATGAATGTTTTAGTTGGGCCACTTTTTTCCCTTTGTGATAGATGGCACTATAATAGTCACAAACATATGGCTCACAACTTTAGACGAGCAGTTGGTAACAGGTAGATTTTTTTAAATTAAAATACAGAACGTAGGTACGTTTGAACATTTTATTTCGGTTGTTCCAATGTGATACATGTACCTTCGTGAACTTGTCATTTCTGAGAATGTTATGGCGTGATTACCTGTAAATACCACATTAATGCAATAAATGCTCAAAATGATGTCGGACAACCTCAATGCACTTGGCAATACGTGTAACAACATTCCTCTCAACAGCGACTAGTTCGCCTTCCGTTATGTTCGCACATGCATTGACAATGAGCTGACGTATGTTGTCAGGCGTTGTCGGTGGATCACAGTAGCAAATATCCTTCAACTTTCCCCACAGAAAGAAATCCGGGGATGTCAGATCCGGAGAATGTGCGGGCCATGGTACGGTGCTTCGACGACTAATCCACCTGTCATGAAATATACTATTCAATACCGCTTCAACCGCACGCGAGCTATGTGCCGGACATCCATCATGTTGGAAGTTCATCGCCATTCTGTCATGCAGTGAAACATCTTGTAGTAACATCGGTAGAACATTACCTAGGAAATCAGCATACATTGCACCATTTAGATTGCCATCGATAAAATGCGAGACAATTATCCTTCCTCCCATAACGCCTCTCCATACATTAACGCGCCAAGGTCGCTGATGTTCCACTTGTCGCAGCCATCGTGGATTTTCCGTTTCCCAATAGTGCATATATGGCGGTTTCCGTTACCGCTGTTGGTGAATGACGCTTCGTCGCTAAATTGGACGCGTGCAAAAAATATGTCATCGTTCCGTAATTTCTCTTGTGCCTAGTGGCAGAACTGTACACGACGTTCACGGTCGTCGCCATGCAATTCCTGGTGCATAGAAATATGGTACGGGTGCAATCGATGTTGATGTAGCATTCTCAACATCGACGTTTTTGAGATTCGCGATTCTCGTGCAATTTGTCTGCTACCGATGTGCAGATTAGCCGCGACAGCAGCTAAAACACCTGCTTGGGCATCATCATTTGTTGCAGGTCGTGGGTGATGTTTCACATGTGGCTGAACACTTCCTGTTTCCTTAAATAACGTAACTATCCGGCGAACGGTCCGGACTCTTGGATGATGTCCTCCAGGATACCGAACAGCATACATAGCACACGCCCGTTGGGCGAACGGTCCGGACTCTTGGATGATGTCCTCCAGGATACCGAACAGCATACATAGCACACGCTCGTTGGGCGAACGGTCCGGACTCTTGGATGATGTCCTCCAGGATACCGAACAGCATACACAGCACACGCCCGTTGGGCATTTTGATCACAATAGCCATACATCAACACGATATCAACGTTTTCCGCAATTGGTAAACGGTCCATTTTAACACGGGTAATGTATCACGAAGCAAATACCGTCCGCACTGGCGGAATGTTACGTGATACCACGTACTTATACGTTTGTCACTATTACAGCGCCATCTATCACAAAGCGAAGAAAGTGGTCCAACTAAAACATTCGTATTTCTTTATCTACTACATGAAAATGTAATAAGAAATGGGGGTTCCTATTTTTAAAAAAACGCAGTTGATATCCGTTTGACCTATGGCAGCGCCATCTAGCGGGCCAACCATAGCGCCATCTGGTTTACCCCTTCAGGCTAGACGAGTTTCGTCTTTGTAGTTTTTCGTTTGATGCTTATTTCGTGAGATATTTGGCCCGGTCACTATCGATGGACCACCCTGTATAAATTTAAAAAATAGGTAAATATAAACACGCACGTATACCAAAGAAGCGTTTTGTCAAAATTTCTAAGCAATCGGTGAACAACTGTCGGAGATTAACGATTTTGTACAAACCAACATTCACATTTTTTTTATAACGTTTCCCTTTTATTTCATGTATATATTTCATAAACAACAGTAGCTGTATAAGAACACATGAGTATTCGAAATCAATGTTGTGACAAAATTTCAAATCAGTACTTGAGAACTTCCGGAAATTTGAGATTTGAAGAAACGACCATTACGTTTTTTTATCATTTGGATTTGTAGCTCCTTCTGTTTACCGTGTTTGCAGTTAAAATTGTTGAATATAACGTGTTTTGCATAACTAGCAGACCTTACATCCAACAATCTACCTTTTTACTTGTATAGAAACTGTAAATGTTCCTAATCGCAAATCTCCAAAAAATTTTGACGAATTGCTTTGAAATTTTGACACAATGTTGCATTCTAATATAGGCCTGTTTTTCTACACCTATTTTAAGTATATGTAATACATGTAATATTTTATACATTTAATGGTAGGCAAATGTTAATAGGAAAAAAATCTCGAAACGTTAATTTACGAACTAATAGATGACGGGAATATGTATTGCGGTAGGTCAAAGTAAGAAACGTTACACTTTCTGCGAAGCTATGGACATAGTTTATTGTGTTATATTACAAAGCGATTCGGTAAAGAGGTACGATTTTTTAAATGGAACAATAGTATCTACCATGCACTGGGGTCATTGAAACCAGCTATGTACGAAACAGTTTAAATCACATTCCTGTCACGTTTAGTTTGGGAGCTACAACCCTTCAAAGTTTCAGGGATGGATACCACAAGCTGTACATGACGCAATGCGCCTTCTAAAGCTGCTGCAGACGAGCTGTAACGCCGCCGGTGTCACGAAGCGACAAGCTTCCTCGATGCGCTGTTAGACTGTCGACTGTCGCCGTACACGGCCGTATACGCAACAGACCGATGCCACACAAATAAACGGGTTTCAGTGTGCCGCGGTCACTGGCATCAGGCGAAGAAAGGCATACACGTACAACGAGTACGTTGACATGTTGCTGATGCTCGGCGAATACCGACACGATGCCACTGAAGCAGCCATGGCGTATGCCGTGAGACATCCTACGAGAAGAGTTCCGGCAGCCATTAAGTTCTTACGTGCTGGCCAACGACATCAGGAAACGGGCAGCTTGGGAAGGCGCAGCAGAACAGACGAACACGTGCAAGAAATGAGGAGACGGAGGTGTTTGTTTTAGCTGCAGTATACCACGTTCCCCATGTCAGCCTACGAGACGTTGCTGCAGTCACTGGTATCAGCTTTACATCTGTGTCCATATGTGGATGCAGCACGATGGTCACTTGTTGTGGAAGAACTGGACAACAGATCCCCTGGAAGATGGTTGGGGCGCCGTGGTCCTCACGAATGGCCCGCACGGTGGCCCGATTTAACAGCAATAGATTTCTTTCTGTGGGGATATCTAAGTAATTGTGTTTATGTCACTGAGCCCACAACCCCAGATGGTCTAAAACGGCGCATCGAGGAAGCATGTTGCTCCGTGACACCGGCGACGTTACATCTCGTCCGCAGATTCTGTGGAAGGAACATCGCGTTATGCATTCAGGAACATAGGCACACATTTGGACAACTCATTTAAACCAACATTCGGCCGTCAGAACATCCATCACCACAGTGTCACGTATTGTGTACAGCGTGTGCTATCCGCCCCTGAAATTGAAGGGTTGTAGCTCCCAAACTAAATGTGATAGGAATGTGATCTGAATTGATTTGTACACAGTTGATCTGAATGATTCGAGTGCATGTTAGAAACAACATTCGTTCCATTTAAAAGTATCTCTTTGCTGTAGCTCTTTGGAAAATAACACAATAAACTACGTTGAAAGCTCCACAACAAGTGGAGACCTACAGCAATAAATTTTCCCGTCACCTGTTACTTTGTAAGTTACCGATGCAAACACTTTTACTGAAGAAATAGGTACCTAGAAACGCGGTTATATTAGAACTCAACGTTTTGTCAAAATTTCAAATCAATCAGTCAAGAACTTTGGAGATACACGATTTTGAACAATGGAACTTTCACTTTTTTAGTTACATAGATCAGATACTGTAACATAAACATTGTCAATAGATGGCTCCCGGGTCTGGCGACGATCATATTTTGTGTAACCCACATCATTTCCTCGACGCGAATGCTCTACGTCGTCGGGTGATGGTTGCTGGTTACTGGTGGCAGGCAGTAACTGCCGGTGTCTGCATTGTGGTGGTTCGTCATAGTGATCTCGTACGAAAGTCGACCAAGCGCGCGACCATGTTGCTTGCAGACCCATGGCAATCGCGTGTTCCCTTCACGCCATAGATACATGGAGACAGCGCATACACATTACCTTTGCCGTCTTAAGGTTTGAAACCAACATGTAAGTCACCTGACGGATGGCAAAAAAGCTGAGTTTCTTTTATCAGGCACTATACTTTACAGTTTCAGTTACTCCGAAATCAAACATTGATTCGAACAACTGAACATCAGTACTGACATTACTCTTGCGGCAGTATAGTTAACATTATTTCTCCAAAATTCTCTAAGTTAATGTGATGGTTATCGTTTTAGATTTGACCAGGTGAAAGGCGAACAATCTGTTAGAAACACTGTAGTGACAATTCAGTTTTCGAACGACAGAATTGCAGTTTTCAGTAAATTCCTTATCTTGTTGGATTATGAGTCATTTAGTTCGCTTCTTCCAAAAACTAGAAGACGAATTATCAGTTTGGCAGGAAACATGTCGTTTTCTTTCCATTCCTTAACAATACGTGTGAAACATTTTATTATGTTATTGTAGGAAATATACATTTCTATACATAATGACCAGTTTTTGCACAAAATAACTGTTTATGTTCTATTATTTTTGCTTAATTCAATATAGATTCCGGAACAACGCTAAGATAAAACGCAAAATACGTATTACAAAACGTTGATTATAGGGAAAACTGTTGTAGTGAGTCAGATAACAACATTCTGTCGCCTCAAAATCTTCGTTACTCATAGAATTTTAAAAATTATGGAGTTACATACATTCTAACTTTCACCTATGTAAATATCTCTGCATGGATTTTGAAATATTTGTGCTCCGTAGCTCTGTATACACGAGGGTTGGAACTTAAGCAGTGGCAACTATTTATTCACAAACGATACAAAAGAGTTACATGTTTGCACCTGTTGCTGTCCTTCAAAGTAGTCACCAGCGTTGTGTAAAACCTGTTGCCAGCGATGTGGAAGGCGTAGTATACCGTTAGCAGAGGCTGTTCTGTTGATGGTGCGAATAGGGCGGTCTACTGCCTGTCGAATCTCAGGAACAGTTCTGAAGCGAATGCCACGAAGTAGTTTCTTCATCTTCGGGATCAAATCAAAGCCGCAAGGACTTAAGTCCGGGAAGTATGGAGGATGGTACAGTACTTCCCAGTCCCATCGACCGAGCAGAGCAGCCGCAGCTTGCGCTGTATGCACCCGCGCATTGTCGTGCAAAATGATGGGTGGTTTCCGCCGCTTCTTTCGCAAAGCTGGTCGCAGGTGCTGCTCCAAAAACGGAAAGTAATACTGTGCATTGACGGCGTGCCGTGGAAGAACGTAATGCGTTGGGATAACACCATCAAAGTCGTACACGAGAATCACCATAACTTTAGGCCGCTCCATTCGCTCCATCAAATAGAACAGGCTTTGCTAACGGTATAATACGCCTTCCACATCGCTGGCAACTGGTTCTACACAACGCTGGTGACTACTTCCAAGGACAGTAACAGGTGCAAACTTGTAAATCTTTTGTGCCGGTTGTGAATAAATAGGTGCACCTATTTAAGTTCCAACCCTCGTACATAGACAAATGTCCTAGTTGGTGCTTCACATTTGACGTTTGTTCTGTACGTCATTGAAGTTTCGAACCGTTCTGGCAAATGGCAGATCCGTAGTACAGCGTCAAAATGGGGTCTACATACGACTCACGTGCACGCTGCTATTATTGAATTCTTGTGTGCTGAAAAAGAAACCGTGGTGAACATCCATAAACGTTTGTGTGCAGTGTGTGGCGATGCTGCAGTTGATAGGAGTACAGTTAGGCGATGGGTAAAGAAAGTTACAGCCTCAGGAGATGCAGAAACAGAGCTCCATGATCAGCCACGCTTGGGACGTCCTGTCACAGCCACTGCTCCAGACTTGCTGAATCGTGCGGATGTGATTATTCGTGCCGGTCGGCGCATAACAACTCGAAAATTAATTCTACAGGTGTCGGTCAGCATTGGAAGTGCGTCTGCAATGATCGAGACTCTCCGATATTCAAAGAGGTGCTCACGATGGGTTCCACGAATGCTCACAGTGGACCACAAGATTCAAAGAAAGGCCATTTCATTTGAATGGTTCAAACGGCTCTGAGCACTATGGGACTCAACTGCTGAGGTCATCAGTCCCCTAGAACTTAGAACTAGTTAAACCTAACTAACCTAAGGACATCACAAACATCCATGCCCGAGGCAGGATTCGAACCTGCGACCGTAGCGGTCTTGCGGTTCCAGACTGCAGCGCCTTTAACCGCACGGCCACTTCGACCGGCTCATTTGAATAGTTGGAGCGTTTTGAGACCAGCGGAGAGGCCTTTCTGTCACGGATCGTTACGTGGGACAAAATCTGGCGGCATCACTTTGTGTAGGAAACAAAAAGGCAGTCCACGGAGTGGTATCATCCTCATTCACCACAAAAGAAGAAATTGGAGACAATCCCAACTGCCGAAAAAGTCATAGTGACGGTCTTCTGGGATTGTGATGGTGTCATTCTCGTGGAGAAGAGGGTCAAGTCGCTCAATAAACTCGAGAATCGTTTCCGACGTGTTCTATCGGACAATAATCCAGTAGAAATTACGTTTTTACAGTGACTGTAATACGTAAGGAAAACCACACGTTTTTACAGTGATTGTAATACAGCAGGAAAACCACACCATGTGGTAAGAAGGTATGAATACACAATTTTATATGCTCTTCAAGAACCTGTAATTACTATTTAGAAACTAATATTTATGTGTATTTAAACAGTAAAGAACATTCCTTATGTTTAACAGGCATAATAATAAAAAACCCACTGATGATGCTGCAACTGCAGTGAAACATGTCTGGGACAAAAAACAAAATTGTGCTTTGCTATAGGCGGACCCCACTCAAAACATATGTTATGTAAATTATTGATGATGCCCCCGTTGGGTAAATTTTGGTGACTTTTACCTTCCCCTCAGACACTTAAGTGTAAATACGCTACATTAGACCGGCGCTCTGTATTCTTATCTTTCGTGTCTTTGCTCTCGTTTTACGAACCAAAATTTCTCTTAAACAATTGAAATACTTCCTGGACATGGGTCAGAATATCGGCCCGTTAGTTTTACTGAAAATAGGGATGCTGCAAGAGGCAGCACAAGTCCTTTGATTGCCGCAAAGTATTCCGTGAGACGAAACCCTCCATCGCGTGCCTGGTGAGCAGTCACGGTCACGAAACGTCAACAAGACGTGGAAACAGTATTTACAGAACACGAAGGCTACGGCTTAATTTTGCCAGAAGGAATCAGTAAATGTGAGAGGAAAATGCTATGCTGAAACATAATTAAGTATATCCAACGACTGGAGAAGAGTATCACTAATGATGACAATCCAATGATGCTACTTGTTACTAACGCGCAAGGAAGTTTATTTTAACGCTGTTTCCATTCCCTGTCCATGCAGTCCTCTTTATATCTCTATCATTGATCGTAAGTAATAGCCTTTTCTGTGGAAGAAATTCTACACAATATTACGGACTGTCTATCAGATGATAGTACCATATGTACGTACTGCTTAAAGTTTTACATTTTTGAAGCAATCGTATAACGAGAATATGAAATCCCAGTATCATTCAAGAACAAATTAGTGTTTATTTAACGAGAACTGTAACTTCTTTGATGTTCTGTAACTATTATTTATTTGTTCACGTGCCGGTTTTCAGCTTCTTAGACGATCATCAATTGTTTTCTGTCAATTACCTGGCGATTTGAGAAATGGGGAGGTTTCCAGTCCATACCTTTGCGTTACAACACAGAGCATCCTCCCGCAAACCTTCGCCAGAATTGGAGGACTGGATCCAGTTTTAATTTATTTCTGGAACAAAATGTCCCAGACCAAAAATACCCAAAGGTCTTATGCTTGTTCAAATCTTTCGTTATGCACGAGAGTTGCTCAATAAATAATGCTCCACAATTTTTGTCACAACATGTTTATTCTTAAAAGTTAGAATTTGGTGACAATATCTCTCAAACACGTTTCTTTTACGTGTACTATCTTTCTACATAGGCTCTATCACGTTCTATGTCCTTAAGCCAGCGTTGTGTAAAAGCATGTATTCGCTGTTGATAACAGCTCCTGTCCTACGCTCGTAGTCATGTTTCCACTCCATTCATCTCATTATCTTCAGAGTGTGTCCCGTATAGAGAAACCTTATATGGATCAAATAGATAGCAGTCTGAGGGTTTCTGGTTTCGGCTATAGGGTAAATGAGGCAATGATGTCCAATCCAGTTTGGCGATGAGTTCCAGGTTCTGAGACTTGTGCATGGACGTGCAATGTTATGTTGGAGCAATATTTCTTGACATTGTCGAACCGAACGTTTCGGAAACGTTATTGAGTTTGTTTTGAGTATGCACATCGATTACAGCAGTTTGTTTGTACCGATTGTCTTGCATAGACGCCAGTTTGATGACTAACTAAGGCTATGTCATCTATCGCAATTGTTCGAAACTTCACACACATGCAGAAGAAACATCAACTTTGAAGCACCTAAAAGTATGTTTCCTTATATACATTAAGCACTGACAAGAAACTTGCTGCATTTTTTATTGAGCGACCCTTCTGTTAAGTCTCGTCGTGTGTAATGTAACTACCCAGCGAGTCGTGTGGGTCCTCCTACTGTAATTTCTGCATTTGCTGAGCACATGCGAAGAATGGGCGTCTTGGCCATTAATGTTTTTTAGGCCTCACGCCGTAAGTTATAAGCCATTTACTATTTGAAGTACACATTAAATAAATACCAAACCCAAACGCACATCAGAAGTGTTTGGAATTTTTTGGAAATTTGTGTTAAGTTTCTATGGGATCAAACTGCTAAGGTCATCGGACCCTAGGCTTACCCACTACTTAATTTAACTTAAACTAACTTACGCTAAGGACAACAGACACCCATGCCCGAGGGAGGACTCGAACCTCCGACGGGGGGAAAATTTGGAAATTTGTGGTAAGTTCCTATGGGACCAAACTGCTAAGGTCATCGGTCCCTAGGCTTACACACCACTTAATCTAACTTACGCTAAGGACAGCACTCACACCCATACCTGAGGGAGGACTCAAACCTCCGACGGCACAATGCACTTCAAAAATTTACTCTCATTTTCAAGTTCAAAATGGTTCAAATGGCTCTGAGCACTATGGGACTTAACTACTGAGGTCATCAGTCCCCTAGAACTTAGAACTACTTAAACCTAACTAACCTAAGGACATCACACACATCCATGCCCGAGGCAGGATTCGAACCTGCGACCGTAGCGGTCACGCGGTTCCAAACTGACGCGCTTAGAACCGCACGGCCACACCGACCGGCTCATTTTCAAGTACATTTGTGCATTTGCTTACATGAATATGTTTGATGATGACTTTATGTGTGGTTTTCTGCTTCTCTTGTGGCTTTTTGAAATTAGACTCCAATCGGAAAATCGGACAAAATGAATCTTTGAGTCTTTTTAAATGCCAATGTTAAAAATGGTATTATTGTATATGTTATAATATGGTATATTATTTTATATGGTAAAAATACTATTTCTAACACTGGCATTTACAACACTCAAAGTTTCATTTTGTCCGGGTTTCCGATTGCAGTCTACCTTCAAAAAGACGGAAGAGAGGCAGAAAACCACACAAGTAAAAATCACCCAACATATTCCTGTCTACAAACGCACAACTTCACTGAGAAATGAGAATAAATTCTCGAAACCGTTGTGGTAAGCATAGAAAAACGTAAGTAACTGGGGCAGTTTTCATTATCCAAATCATTTTTACGCGATTTTAGACGCTTCCTTGGCGGACTGCATGAGTGACCTTAGTCCAGTGCATTTTGAGAAAAGCCACTTCTAGAGCAGCGACCCAGTTCCCGCAAGTGGGAATGGAAATGATTTTGATTTCCAGTTGTGTATTGTCTGGCAGACTTGGACAGACCCGTCGCAGGCAGAACTCTGTCTGGTACGCCACTACAGCAGCGAGCAATAGTGCTTCATTGAGATAGGGACGAATCCTCAGCGCCTGGAGGCGACACTTGGCGAGTTGGAGCCGCGAATAATTTCCAAAGAAGCGAACTTGGAACCGGGTGACAATGGCTGGCGCAGTGGAGCGCCCCCTTAATTAATTACGGAGTTTGCTGGCCTGACACAGTGCGCACGCGCAATGTTTGTTCGCCGTCCCTCCAAGGCAAACGACTATTTTCCCCAATTTGTTCTGAGCCGAAACAAATGACAACACTGCAGCCGCTCCGCTTAATCAGTAAGCGACGTAGCGCTACGGCCAATACAACGGACGTGTATTCGCGAAGAATGGTGTTCAAAATTCTCAGATTTTGCGGTTTAGGGTTCCGGTCGTTTTGCTTGTACGATGAATGCCCGGATAGTTCACTGACAGAAGCCTCAGATTTTTATTTATTCATCCAAATGGCCAAATGGAATTCTTGGTGGTCAGCTGTATGTTTGGCATGTCCCTGTCAGTTGTCTTTATTTTTGCTGTTATCTGTACAATGTGTTACCGATTTTAAAGCTATACCCAGTATAACTTTTGTGGCAGAAGCCCATTGTCATTTTTGTTCATTTTCTTCTCTGAGAAACTGCTTTCGCAATTTTTTTTTCCTGTGTTGTGGCAGAGGAAAAGGTTTGTTATGTTTTCAAGATACATTTCAACACGTAAGTATTTAAAATAGACCTTTTAGATACATAAAAACAGTTTCGCCTAGCGTGCGCACTAAAACTAATATTTAGTATTTTTTAATTTGACGTACTTTACGTCAGCTTAGATTTTCAGTTCAGATGTGTCCTTTCGCAGAAATGTTCAGTTGAGTGTTTTGTTACAATATTTCATTTACAGTTTTTCTTACTGTGTCTACTTTTGTGCTCAAGGTTGGTTCTTTGATTTTAATTAACCTTGGATTAATTATCATTAAGAGGTTTAGGCAGTACTGATAGCCACGTATTGCTCTAGGCTTCTCCCTGAACACTTCTGTGAACCTGAGCAATATATCCAACAATTCTGGGTGTTGGCTTCCAGTTAAGGAGCTTGACTCTGAAATCAATTCAATGCATTCTGCTATGCCTACCGGCTAGGGACAGAAAAAGAAAATTTCAAATCAGTTATAAGGATTGTATTACCAGTCTGACTGCCAACCGAAAACATTTTTCAGACACACAAAGTAACCGTTCTACTAGCCACTTCTGAGGATCACAATAAAGAAATTAAATCAAAAAAATTGTTCCAGTCCACACAGAAGTTAATACCACTGCCCAAGACAGAAGTTCGATCTTACCGTAAAAGTTATTCAGCAAAAACAGTTACTCGCGTAAGCCTGCATGAGCACCGTCGGATACCAGGTAATTGTATGGGATTTTGAAGACGCGAAGGCTTCCAGGTATCGTAGTGTCGACGATCAGCGGACTGTGGACGGCACCTCGGCTGATACCAAGATCAGCGCACTCGGTGTGAACACCTCTCGTGCCTCCCCGCAGGCTTAGATAGTACGCAGGTTCCAGGATACATTCCTGACTATGTCCTGTCACTTGGTGTGCGAAAGAAAGTAGAACCGTACATACCCCGACCTCTGGTAGCGCTCGTGCGGTTGCCAAGTGGCCAACGACGAGAGTTTCCGTACACCTGGGAACCGGCAAAGCTAACCCCTATTGTGCCCGGAGCCCGCTGTACACAACCCTCGCGCGGGTGGCCGGTGTTGCAGGAGCTCGGAGTGGCCACCTTACATTCCCTTTTACACTGAAGCGCAAAGAAACTGGTATAGTAATGCGTTTACAAGTACAGAGGTACGTAAATAGGCAGAATACGACGCTGCAGTCGGCAACACCTATATAAGACAACAAATGTCTGGCGCAGTTGTTAGATCGGTTACTGCGGCTACAATGCCAGTTACCAAGATTTAAGTGAGTTTGAACGTGGTGTTATAGTCGGTTGACGAGCGATGGAACACAGCATCTTCGAGGTAGCGATGAAGTGGGGATTTTCCAGTACGACTATTTCACGAGTGTACTGTGAATATCAGGCATCCGGTAAAACATCAAATCTCCGACATCGCTGCGCGCGGAAAAAGATCCAGCAAGAACGGGACCATTGACGACTGAAGAGAATCGTTCAACGTGACAGAAGTGCAACCCTTCAGAAAATTGCTGCAGGTTTCAATGCTGAGCTATCAAAAAGTGTCAAGATGTGAACCATTCAAAGAAACATCATCGATATGGCATTCGGAGCCGCAGGCCCATTCGTGTACCCTTGATGACTGCGCGAAACACAGCTTTACGCCTCACCCGGGTCTGTCAACGCCGACATTGGATTGTTGATGACTGAAAACATGTTGCTCGGTCGGACGAGTCTCGTTTCAAATTGTATCGAGCGGATGGTCGTGTACGGGTATGGAGACACACCTCATGAATCCATGGACCTTGCATGTCAGCAGGGCACTGTTAAAGCTAGTGGAGGCCCTATAATGGTGTGGGGCGTGTGCAGTTGGAGTGATATGGGGCCCCTGGTACGTCTAGATACGACTACGACAGGTCACACGTAAGTAAGCAGCCTGTCTGATCACCTGCATCCATTCATGTCATTGTGCATTTCGACGAACTTGGGCAATTCCAGCAGGACAATGCGACACCCCACAAGTCCAGAATTGCTACGGAGTGGCTCCAGGAAAACTCTTCCGACTTTAAACACTTCAGATTGCCACCAAACTCCGCAGACATGACCATTATTGAGCACATCTGGAATGCCTTGCAACGTGCTATTCAGAAGAGATCTTCACCCCCTTGTACTCTTACTGATTTATGGACAGCCCTGCAAGATTAATTGCGTCAGTTCCCTCCAGCACTATTTCAGACATTAGTCGAATCCATGCCACGTCGTGGTGCGGTACTTCTGCGTGTTCGCGGGGCCCTACACGATGTTCGGCGAGTGTGCAACTTTCTTTGATTCTTCAATGTACAAGGAAGCTTCTGGCTGTTGTCTGTCTACCTTGTTTGTCTCTATTAAGTTACTCTTATACCATCGCAGTATTTTCCATGAACCGTTCTACAGTTATTCACTGGTAAAATTTTAACCCTTTATTGTTTACAAACGCCGGTGTGTAAGTCTGTGGACACCACATTTACAGCCGATCCTGTGTCTAAAATTATTCTTACAGTTAAATCTACTATCTGTGCATTCATTGCGGACTGTGAAACTTGAACAACTTACAACTTTTAATATTGGAGCACAGCTCGAACTTAATGTCTACACTAAGAAGATTTATCCTTGTGTCACAGCCCCTGCTCCATTCCTCGACCGACATGTCGGTGCTAGATGCGGTCTTGTCAAGTTTTCTACCTATTGTTTGTCTCAATGTTTGTATCATCGATGACTTCCGTAATTACTGGCTGCTAATCTTGCCAGTTCTGGTTATTCTACCTTTGCTGCTGACTGTTTCGTTAGCGGTTGTTATAACTATGCAGCATATAACTAGGTTTGTATCTACACTCTTCTCACTTCTGCTTATTATGGCTGTTGTTGTTGTTATTACTGTAATATTTGTTGTTGCATTGCTCATATAAACATAACAAAATATAAAAAATAATAATGGAATTGTTTATCCATGGAAGCGGACACTATAAGCAGTAGTGGAAAGTTTCCACCCTAGCAGTAAGATGTAAGTTTGTTGCAAATCAGATTCAACTACCAACGTATATTATACGAAGCTGTGAATGTTGACCTGAAGGAAGTGCAATGTCACACCCTTCAAAGACCCCTACCGAGGAGACAGAGTATCTATGACATTTGCGTCACATAACAAAAGCGTTTCTTTTTCCCTCTAGTAATAACTCCGCAAATTTGCAAACGTAATTTTTTACACGCCGTGTAAACGTAGCAGAGACGAATGAGGAATTATGCGGATGATACCGGTCGCAAATGGAGAAATCCACTAACATAAGAGACTCTGACAACGGACTGACTGTTACCGTCCAAAGACTGGGAACTACCGCCACGAAAACGGCGAAGTAGATCTGCTGTTGTCAGTCTACTGTCGTGAGTACCTGTGAAAAGTGCTTGCACGATAGTGAAACCAGGAGAAGGTGACATGTTGTTGGATCTCAGCGCGACGTCGCAGAATGTGACAATCAGAGGTTTGCCTGCGTTGTAAATTAGGACAGATGGCGAAGTGTGGCACATTTGACGGCAGAACACAGTGCTGGAGCAGGCAGAAGTGTTTCGGAGAAACTCAATCAGCGCACACTGCTGAGCATGGGTTCAAAAATGGCTCTGAGCACTATGGGACTTAACATCTGTGGTCATCAGTCCCCTAGAACTTAGAACTACTTAAACCTAACTAACCTAAGGACATCTATGCCCGAGGCAGGATTCGAACCTGCGACCGTAGCAGTCGCGCGGTTCCGGACTGCACGCCTAGAACCGCTAGACCACCGCGGCCGGCCTGAGCATGGGGCTCTGTAGAAGACACCTACCTGTTCCCATGTTGACCTAACGTCATCGATGGCATCGTCGCTCCTAGTTGTATAAATAACGTTTCTTGTTACAGCGGATCGATGGTCGTGTCCGGATATATGACATCAATGGAATCGTCGCTCCTAGTTGGATAAATAACGTTTCTTGTTACAGCGGATCGATGGTCGTGTCCGGATATATCGTCATCCATGCAAACAGTTGCTCAAAACATGTACCGCGCCTCGGACACAGGCTGGCGGGGCAGTGTTATGCCATGGGTGATATTCAGTTCCATAGGGCCTGTGCTAGTAACCAAAAGTACCATACCACCTTTGGACTATGATCTGTGAACCATCTCAGAGCAGAAATTTTAACCCACGTCCTCAATTATTTGCTGGATGTATTTCAATCCCTGTCTTCCGCTATCGTTTTTACCCTTTACAGATCCCTACAGCACCATGGAAGTTATTATCCCATTTGTTAACAGATATCCTATCATTCTGTCCGTTCTTCTTGTCAATGTTTTCCATATATTCTTCCTCGCCGATTCTGCACAGAACCTCCTCATTCCTTACCTAATCAATCCTGTCCATTTAAAAGGGCCAGAATCGTGCTATGCCAACGGCCTTGCCGCAGTGGTAACACCGGTTCCCGCCAGATCACCGAAGTTAAGCGCAGTCGCGCTGGGATAGCACGTGGATGGGTGACCATCCGGTCTGCCGAGCGCTGTTGGCAAGCAGGGTGCACTCAGCCCTTGTTAAGCAAACTGAGGAGCTACTTGATAGAGAAGTAGCGACTCCGGTCTCGGAAACTGACATATGGCCGGGAGAGCGGTGTGCTGACTACATGCCCTTCAATATCCGCATCCAGTGACGCCAGTGGGCTGAGGATGCCACGGCGGCCGGTCGGTACCGTTGAGCCTTCATGGCCTGTTCGGGAGGAGTTAGTTAGTTAGTTAGAATCGTGCTATAGCGCTTTGAGAAGCGTGATAGTGAATTTACGTTTGATGACTGGGCTATCAAATACGTCTGAACTGGCGCGATGGAACACATCTGGGACGCTATCTGTAGTCAGTTTCGCGCCAATAAACCTCGGGCCCGTAAATTACGACAACTGCGTGGCCTTCGAGTAGACACCTGGTGGCATATATCTCCGGAAACTAATCGACTTGGCGAATCCACGGCACGCAGAATCGCTGCTATATTGCATTCCAAAGGTGGACCAACGCTCTATCAAGTGGGTGATCATCATTGTACCTTCATCCATTGCCAAATTGGACCTGGAATCTGCGAGACTCTAGCGCTCTGCCACCTGACTCGCGCACTACTGCAGTTGGTTCGAGTGAAAGAAGAAAGAGGAACGGAGAAAGTAAGAGTGAGGGCGGAAAGAGGGTAGAGGTAGAGAAAACCAGTTTTTCCCAATCTGGGGGTAATTACCCACTGAAGAATAAAAATAAATTCTCTAAGGGATAAAAACAAAAGGTTCCATTGTGTTTCTCTCACGAGAGCAAATTTATTTTTAAAAGATTTTTACTATTATTAATATTTCTTGATACTGTAACACTGATTGCATAAGCTATGAATAATAACATTTTTACAGATACTAGCATAACGCGTGACACAATGTGGTGAAGGTCACAGCTTGTGAAACGAAATCATGAATATCTTCCTCATATAGCCCACCCACTACCATGCGTCTATGACAATAAAATTGAAATACAGTATACACACCATATCTCATGAAAGTGCCTACTCTGAGTTATAGGTACGTAGTTCCCGGAATGGACCAAAAATTGCTTCATTGTTCACTTCGTAACAGGCAAACCAAACTAAATGACTAAAAAAACAGTAACTACATTATTACTACTACAATGGTATTGGGCCTACGCCATATTATTAGTATGATTATTATTATTATGATGATTTCTTTCCTTTCTCAGACGTTATCTCTGGTTAAAAATTGAAAGTGACGCGGACCTTGATCAAGCGTGACTTCTTTTTAACTGTACGGTATATGTTACATTGCATTTAGGAACTTTCGGGTAATTGAACATGTATCCATAACTACAGATTTCTGTAGTTGTATATATACGTTTGGATGTAGCTGTATTGCGTTGATGTACTGGAGCGTGGTATGACTCCTGTAGTTGATAGTATAATTGGTACAATGTCAAATTTATCCTGATGCCACGTGTCGACTTCCTCAGCCAGTTGGATGTATTTTTCAATTTTTTCTCCTGTTATCTTCTGTATCCGGTATGGATAATTCGATTAGTTGTGTTAATTTCTTCTTTTTACTGGTGAGTATGATGTCAGGTTTGTTATGTGGTGTTGTTTTACCTTTTATAATGGTTCTGTTCCGGTATAATTTGTATTCATCATTCTCCAGTACATTTTGTGGTACATACTTGTATGTGGGAACGTGTTGTTTTATTAGTTTATGTTGTATGGCAAGTTGTTGATGTATTATTTTTCCTACATTGTCATGTCTTCTGGTGTATTCTGTATATTGCTAGTATTGTACATCCGCTTGTGATGTGATCTACTGTTTCTATTTCTTGTTTGCAAAGTCTGCATTTATCTGTTATGGCATTGGGATCTTTAACAATATGCTTGTTGTAATATCTGGTGTTTATTGTTTGATCCTGTATTACAATCATGAATCCTTCCGTCTCACTGTATATATTGCCTTTTCTTAGCTATGTGTTGGATGCGTCTAGATCGATCTGTGGCTGTGTTAGATGATACCGGTGCTTGCCATGTAGTGTTTTCTTTTTCCAATTTACTTTCTTCGTATCTGTTGATATTATGTGATCTAAACGGTTGTAGAAGTGGTTATGAAATTGCAATGGTGAAGCCGATGTATTTATATGAGTGATTGCTTTGTGTATTTTGCTAGTTACTGCTCGTTCTATAAAGGATTTTCTTAAATTGTCTACCTGTCCATAGTGTAGGTTTTTTATGTCGATAAATCCCCTTCCTCCTTCCTTTGAGCTTAATGTGAATTGTGGCATTGTGATCGTGTAAGTGTATTGAGTGCTCCTAGGTCTGTGTTACTCCATTTCACTAATCCAAATGAGTAGGTCAATATTGGTATAGCAGAAGTATTTATAGCTTTTATCTTGTTTCTTGCTGTCAATTCTGTTTTCAGTATTTTTGTTAGTCTTTGTCTATATTTTTCTTTTAGATCTTCTTCAATATTTGTATTATCTATTCCTATTTTTTGTCTGTATCCTAGATATTTATAGGCATCTGTTTTTTTCTTCTCTTCTATGCAGTCACTGAGGTCATCCAATATGTAATCTTCTTGTTTAGTGTGTTTTCCCTTGACTATGTCATTTTTCTTACATTTGTCTGTTCAAAAAGCCATATTTATATCATTGCTGAATACTTCTGTTATCTTTAGTAATTGGTTGAGTTGTTGATTTGTTGTTGCCAGTAGTTTTAGATCATCCATGTATAGCAGATGTCTGATTTTGTGTTGGTATGTTCCAGTAATATTATATCCATAATTTGTATTATTTAGCATGTTCGATAGTGGGTTCAGAGCAAGACAGAACCAGAAAGGACTTAATTAGTCTCCTTGGTATATTCCACGCTTAATCTGTTTTGGCTGTGATGTGATATTATTTGAATTTGTTTGGATATTAAGTGTGGTTTTCCAATTTTTCATTACTATGTTTAGGAAATGTATCAATTTAGGATCTACTTTGTATATTTCCAATATTTGTAGTAACCATGAGTGGAGTACAATATCAAAAGCTTTTTGGTAATCAATGTATGTGTAGTGTAGCGACCTTTGTTTAGTTTTAGCTTGATATGTCACCTCTGCATCTAGTATCAGCTGCTCTTTACATCCTCGTGCCCCTTTGCAGCAGCGTTTTTGTTCTTCATTTATAATTTTGTTCTGTGTTGTATGTGTCATTAATTTCTGTGTAATGACTGAAGCTAATATTTTGTATATTGTTGGTAGGCATGTTATGGGGCGATATTTTGCTAGGTTTGCTGTGTCTGCTTGATCTTTAGGTTTCAGATAAGTTATTCCTTGTGTAAGAGTGTCAGGTACTGTGTATGGGTCTGCAATGTAACTGTTAAATAATTCAGTTAGATGTGAATGTGTTGAGGTGAACTTCTTTAGCCAGAAATTTGCTATTTTATCTTTTCCAGGGGCTTTACAATTCTGCGTAGCATTAATTGCTCGGGTGACTTCACGTTGCAAAATTATCACTTCAGGCATTTGTGGTATTATCTTGTATGTGTCTGTTTCTGCTTGTATCCACCGTGCATGTCTGTCATGTTGTACTGGGTTTGACCATATGTTGCTCCAGAAGTGTTCCATGTCTGTTATGTTTGGTGGATTGTCTATTTTAATGTGTGTGTTATCTATTGTCTGGTAAAATTTCTTTTGGTTTGTGTTGAATGTTTGGTTTTGTTTCCTTCTATTTTCACTTTTTTTTAATCTTCTAAGTCGTTTGGCCAATGCTTGTAATTTCTGCTTCTTTTCATCTAATTGCTCTATCGCTTCTTGTTGTGAGATTTTACCTAACCTTTTTCGTTTTTTGTCTGATATTTCATTTCTTATAAATTGTGTTAGCTGTCCGATGTCTTTTCTCAGTTTTTCTATTCTGATTTGTAGCCTGTGTTGCCATGCTGGTTTTGTGGGTTTCTTCTGTGTGTTGGTTGGTTCTGATCTCTGCCTAGTGTGTATATTTTGTGTAGTGAGTGCTCCTATATAGACCAGTAGTTGTAACTCTTCCATAGTTGTATTTTCATTTATTTTGTTGTGTATGATTGTGTTGATAGTTGTTATTGTTGTTTCGACTTGTGGGTTGTTTGGTGGTCTATCCAAGAATGGTCTAATGTCTGTATTTGTGTCTTTGTATTCAATATATGTTAGCTGAAATTTTTCCTCTATACCTAACATGTGTGTCACTTCGTATTCTATTTGTGCTTATTCTGGTGGCTGTCTTAAGATTTCGTTTTCCTCTGATTGTTTAATTGATGCGTGTTGTTCTTTGTTTGTTTGCTCTGGGATGTTTGAGACCATTACTGTATTTTCTTCTTCTTCTGATTACACACTATTTTGTTCCAGTATTTGTTGTACTTGTTGTTTGATGTTTTCTAATTCTGACTGGGGTATCCTGTTATTTTTGATTATTACACGGATCTGATCTGCTAGTCGTTGTTCTGTTAAAAATTTTTATTCTGGGTATCTGGTAATAAATGTTGTGTATACTTGTGATCTGTATCCAGTTGTGTTGGTTCCTAGGTTTGTTGCTTGGTAATAACAGAACATGAGGTGTCGATTAACTTCATCTGACCATCTCATCCTCTGTCTTTGTTTTCCTTCTAGAGTGGTTGCAGGAAGGATATCCTGCAAAACACCTCTATTTGGATTTAAATCATTTTCCAGTGTCGTTACCATTGTGGACGGGCATAGGGTTCAAGCATCGTCCCCGACCATGACAGCGCTTGTCCGAGGCTTCATTAGTTCTGTCCTGAACCAACTAATCACACTAAAAGGGGGGTTAGCCGTATTAGTGGTTTGATCTTTTCGTCGCTTTTTACGACTGGCAGAACATACCGGAGGCCTATTCTTTTCCCGGGCCTCCATGGGGTTTATTATTACTATTACTATTATTATTATTATTATTATTATTATTGATGGCGGTCGGACACAAGGCAGTAGCAACCTAAAGCCTTCCAGTTTGTCAGTTCAGAAGTAAGGAGGCCAGCAATCAAGTGATTTACAAACAATAAGTATTTTAAATGGCGATGCTCGGTGTGAGTGAAACAATTGTCATTAGGGAGAGAAGAGGTGCAGAGGAAGCATGTTTTATAACAACTGCTACCCTCAGTGTGAATAGTTAGCTTTCTTTCCGGAGAAAGGGGTGTGCAGTTGGTGGTCCCGTTCTTCCAACATTATGGAGAGGCACAGCGGTGTTACTCCTGGCGTCAAAGGTTCATCACAGACATCCTGTATCTTCAGCTGTTACCTGTAAAGCGACAGTATTGCAGTGCCGTTTTTCAACAGTACGTTCTCGTCCACAAATGGCACGTGTCTTTATAAACACCTCCATGCCACTTCCAGTATCAGTATACCAAGGACCCGTTACAACACTAGTGGACCAGCGTGCCTCAACAGAAGATACAATATCTTTGAGACACTCATCCAAACCGGTTCAATGCGTGCATATAGGACAGAGAAAGTGCAACGTCGTATGATAAGTGGGCTCATACTGTCAAATCCTTCGTAAATTTGTCCCGATTTTTTGTTTATTGAAATACCATCACATGCGAAGTTTTATTTTGTTTCCTCCTCTCCTCTTGAGTGATTCATTTTTTTTGGCAGGCTGTGTAGTATGCTTCCTTATCCATTACCTACAAATTTAACTATCGACCCATAGTTTTCAAGACCACACGTGATCAACATTTTTTCAAGTTTAAGATGAGTATTTTTTCCCAATAGTGAATATTCACTACCTATTTTTAGTTGTTTAACACAAGAGCTGAAGAGTGGTAATATGACCACTGTCAGTTTCTTCTTGTAATGTAAGTGACAGAAAAATAATAGAATTATCCAGCTAGCCTCAATTCATTTTATTGAATTGAGCGGCGTCTGTCCTCCAAGCGAGAAGAAGTTCTTAAGCCCTGCCGCAGGTGGTTACAGTGGGTTATCGGCGTTTAGGGCACGAGCCAACTTTCCTTTTTTGACTGCGCATGTATTTTTGGCCACTTCAGAATAAAAGCAGAGAGCATTAACTCATGAATATGCATCCACCTGCGTCCAGGCTAAACTTTTCTTTCGCTCGTTTTGAAGTGCTGCAGAAAATTCGTGGCAAGCTTGCTTTTTTTATTCGCATGGCATCTTTTTCGCAGTGCGTACGACCCTTGAGTGCTCATCGATCATCTGCATCCTCATTTGCAAGTTTATTTCTGCTGCTGTTTCTCTCATTGTTTTGCAAATTTCTTTTTACGCTCAACAAATCTCCATGCGTGCCGTTATCACTGTGAGGACCACTGCCTTTTGTTCCTGCAGTACTTGGAACAACTGCATCTTTACGAGCTATTTTTCTCGTTTTGCTGTTTTTCATATGCATCCCTTTACCTTTTTTACTCCTGCACATCACCCCAAACTTACGCTGTCCTTCTCCACATTATCAGTAGACAGTTTGTCTGTGGTCTCTTGATAATTCTAAATTCTTCTACTTCATAATCAGTGATCGACATCTCCATGCACTGCTGACATTTGAAATGTCAATACGGACATTCAGAGTTCGTTGGCTGACTCTAGTATCCCACCAAATATCCAGAAGATTTGGAAACAAACGATGCCTGAAAGCAGACTGAATAAATTTGCAAGGACGCGGCAATAATACTCAACAAAAATAACACAAAGAAGGACAGTGATAATTTTTAACACTTCAACATAATTACACTGAAGAGCCAAAGAAACTGGTACACCTACCTAATATAGTATAGGGCCTCTGCAAGCACGCAAAAGTGCCGGAGCGCGACGTGGCATGGACTCGACTAATGTCTGAAGTAGTGCTGAAGGGAACTGACGCAATTAATCCTGCAGGGTGTCCATAAATCCATAGTAGTACGAGGGGTTGGAGTCATCTTCTGAACAGCACGTCACAGTTCATCACAGATACGCTCAATAATGTTCATGTCTGGGGAATTCAGTGGCCAACTGAAGTTTTTGGACTCAGAAGAGTGTTCCTGGAGCCACTCTGTAGCAATTCCGAACGTATGGCGCGTCGCATTGTCCTGCTGGAATTGCCCAAGTCCGTCGGAATGCGCAACGGACATGAATGGATGCAGGTGATCAGACAGGATGCTTACGTTCGTGTCACCTGTGAGAGTTGGATCTAGACGTATCAGGAGTCCCATATCACTTCAACTGCACACGGCCCATACCATTACAGAGCCTCCACCAGCTTGAACAGTCCCATGCTGACACGCAGGATCCGTGGATTCATGAGGTTGTCTCCATACCCGTACATGTCCATCCGCTCGATACAGCTTGAAACGACATCCGACCAAGCAACATCTTTCCAGTCACCAACAGACCAATATCGGTGTTGACGGGCCCAGGCAAGTCGTAAAGCTTTGTGTCGTGCAGTCATCAAGGGTACACTAGTGGACCTTCGGCTTCGAAAGCCATATCGATGATGTTTCTTTGAATGGTTCGCACGCTTACACTTGTTGACAGCGCATCATTGAAATCCGCAGCAATTTGCGAAGGGGTCGCACTTCTGTCACGTTGAACGATACAGTTAAGTCGTCGTTGGTCCCGTTCTTGCAGGATCTTTTTCCGGACGCAGCGAAGTCGGAGATTTGATGTTTTACCGAATACCCGATATTCACGGTACACTCGTGAAATGGTCGTACGGGAAAATCCCCACTTCATCACTACTTCGAAGATGCTGAGTCATGTCGCTCGTGGCTCGTGCGCCGACTATAACACTACGTTCAAACTCACTTAAATCTTGATAACCTGGCATTGTAGCAGCAGTAAACGATCTAACAACTGTCCCAGAAACTTTGTGTCACATATAGGAGCTGCTGACCGCAGCGCCGTATTCTGACTGTTGACGTACCTCTGTATTTTAATACACATGCCTATACCAGTTACTTTGGCGCTTCATTGTATATTATTTTACGATTTTTCTGATGTTGTGTTTTTGTATTGCCAGCATTAGATTCGTATCGAAGAGATATAAAGGTATCTCTATTTTGTTCAAGAGATCTGTTTTGTCTCGAACTACCATACAGAATCCATGACTGTGTAAAGGTACAGGTTAATTCTTACAGAAAACTAAGAAACAGCAACCAACTACTGTTAATAAATTTTATAAACATCCTTGTGGTCGGTATACTCGATTTTGTTGTACGTGTTTGTGTTCTGTATACACTGTCTGTATTTTAAGGTTCAGAATATTCTTGCTAACTCTTCTGCGAAATATTAAATTCTCCAAAAGCAGTTAACCATGGTACATAATGAGGCAGAATTTTCTATATACCAAGGAGCTTTCGCCACAACGGAAAACAGTCAACATCGCACGTACAGCGTCTGATAAATCTAAATATAAACGTGAATAGTCTTCTGGCTGTGGACCTGTCCGTTGCAAGCCAGTAATCATCAAGAGTGGCTGGTTTTAATTTTTTATAAAAACTAACTTATACGGAACGAACAAAACGGACGCAGGAAATTTTTCATGCATCTTATGATATGCAGTCCAACATACATCATCTGCACCTGCGGCAAATGACAAGTGAAGACACAAAAGAATTACAGACATTGGCTGCGAATGGGCATTAGTTGAAATCAATGGAGAGAGTAGAAAATTTGTGCTGGACCTGGATTCGAACACGAACCGCTTACTTGGCAGATACGCTGACCTCTGCGCCATCCGGACACAATGGTCATCGCAACAGCGTGAACTCTCGTCGTGCCCAAATTCTCACCTTTTACAGTATATTATCATCTTAAAAATTAAAATTAAATAAAACGCAACTATGAAGGTGTTTGTTATAATTATGACCTTAATACTAGTGTGATTCACTTGGTTGGCAGTAACGTGTGACACACAGTAAGGAATAGTACAAAAACCGAATGCATATGACTGTATTTGATGGGACAGCTCTCTGGTCAAGCATTAATGAACTTGATCAATAACACAGTCTTAATTTCGATTCAGCAAACTGATCGCTATTACAGTTTCATTATGGAATGAGTGAAACAGTTTTCTGATCGGCAGCGGACTGCGGTTCAAATCGATATTAGTCAGATACGAGTTACATAACTACGTGTCCTGTAGCTTACGATCAGTGCAGTAAAATTTGTCATTCGTGAAATAATGAAAGGTACCTATATTTGTATTCTGAGGTCACACAGGTACGTAAATGATTATTTGCTTCTAATCGACGTCCCATTGGATAGTAGTAACTTGTTAAGGAGAGGCATCTTAAATCTGTTTTTAAAGTCATGTTTTCTATCCTTTGGCTTTTTTTAAATTTCGTAGTTAGATTATCAGATAGTTTTACAGCTCTGCGTAAAGTCAGCAATTTAGATTTTATAGTAGGTAATGCCCATAATTGAATAGTCTATCTGCAAAGTTCCCAGCGATTACTGGAACTGTTAAATGATCTCAGCGTATTATTACTGAGTGACATCTATGTGATGTCCATGGTGAGGTCCATCTTTCCAACCACGACACCATGCAGAGCGGTACAGATGGGCCCAACAACATGCCGAATGGACCGCTCAGGACTGGAATCACGTTCTCTTTAACGATGAGTGTTGCATATGCCTTCAACCAGACAATCGTCGGAGACGTGTTTGGAGGCAACCCGGTCAGACTGAACGCCTTAGACTCACAGTCCATCGAGTGCACCAAGTTGGAGGTTCCCTGCTGTTTTGGGGCGGCATTATGTGGGACCGACGTACGCCGCTAGTGGTCATGAAAGGCGCTGTAACGGCTGTACGATACGTGAATGCCATCCTCTGACCGATAGTGTAATTACATCGGCAGTATATTGGCGAGGCATTCGTCTTCAT
Source organism: Schistocerca piceifrons (assembly GCF_021461385.2). Lineage (NCBI taxonomy): Eukaryota > Metazoa > Arthropoda > Insecta > Orthoptera > Acrididae > Schistocerca > Schistocerca piceifrons. The sequence continues at coordinate 936,307,138 of NC_060139.1, read as the reverse complement.
GGACGACAATTCGCGGCCCCATCGTGCACATCTTGTGAATGACTTCCTTGAGGATAATGACGTCGCTCGCCTAGAGTAGCCAGCATGTTGTCCAGACATGAACCCTATCGACATGCCTGGGATATATTGAAAAGGGCTGTTTATGCACGGCGTGACCCACCAACCACTCTGAGGGATCTACGCATAATCTCCCTTGAGGAATGGGACAATCTGGACCAACAGCACCTTTATGAACTTGTGGACAGTATGACACGACGGATATTGGCATGCATCAATGCAAGAGGACGCGCTACTGGGTATCAGATGTACCGGTGTGTACAGCAATCTGGACCACCACCTCTGAAGGTCTAGGTGTATGGTGGGACAATATGAAATGTGTGGTTTTCATGGGCAATAAATAGGGCCGAAATGCTGTTTATGTTGATCTCTATTCCAGTTTTCTGTACAGGTTCCGGAACTCTCGGAACAGAGGTGACGCAAAAATTTTTTTAATGTGTGTATAATGAAACCGGACGTAGTTTTTTCATGAACGTAGTTCTTACGTGGTCACATGTGAGAATTTGAGTAAATATCAGAGGACTGAAAAAATATCTCCTGGCAGATAAAATCCGTGTGCCAGACTGATACTCGAACCTTGGGCTTTTGTCTTTCGCAAGCAAGTGCTCTACCGACTGAGAAGTAAGAATTTTTAGAAAATCCGTAAAAAAATCATCCAACAACAACCTCCACATGAAATTTCCACTTTTCATAATACTTCTTCATTAAACGCGCACTGTATACAAATTAATCGGCTTATTTCTCAGCTGTCGTTGTATTAATAATAACAAATGACAAATCTTAAAACTAGTGATGTGCATATCAATAGTGCCGTGTAGCCGATATTTGTGAAAACTTAAAATGTCAACCCCCATTCTCCAATGAAGTAGCTGATGCAGAATTTTAAAAACTCAGTTTGATGAAAGAATTGTCGAAATCCTACTGGTTGAGTATTAAAGATGTCAGTCTGACTCTCTCTGTCTGACTGTCGCTTCTCCCGCTACTCTCATATAAGCAATCCCTTACCTCAAGAGGAATTTTCCTGCCACCATGGCCACGGCCGTGTCAGACTACTCAACGTACTGCAGGTGTATCTTATAACAGATCAAGGTGAGATTATCCAGGTTGTTCTTACACCACTCCTGATGCTGATGGAAACAGTGTAAATAGCTCATATGGAAATCTTTATAGTACTATTCATTATTTACTACACTTGTAAATCACGTGATCGTCAAAATTCCACCTCCTAAGAAATTATTTCTAGATTAACACAGCTAATTTGAAAGCCAGCTTTTCCTCTTTGAAGTAATCATTTTACATTTTCCTAATGCTTAATGTTTGAAAAGTAATTTTTATTGAAAATTTTCGTGTTTCAGAGGGTTCCGATATTAAGATGTAATTGTTTCCAAGACCGAGTGTTATATTTATGCAGAGCTGATTTTTTTCTAGAAATGTATATTTTTTACTCAAATAACCAGTTAGTTAATTAACTACTCCAATTAGAAAATTTCACTCTATAGAAAATTCTTGACGAACTTTGGGAATCCCTGTACATGTTGAAACTTCGCTCTTATAAAGAGGCACCTATGATTTTTCTCGTTATCTAATTACACAGCTTCTGGTTAAACACATACATAAAGTAGTCTGTAACGAGCATCCAACGAGTAGGGTTCTAGAATCGATGGCAGGTAGTTAAAAAGTGAAGATCCGTGTCAGATACTATTACATGTCAGTTCTGTGTGAAAATTTTGTCAACACACTTGTGGAATGTGAAACTTATCGATCTCTGTTGTGAAATATAGATTATAATTACACGCTGAGCATCTTTTCTGGTAAGTAGCAATAAATACGAGTGAACTGAAAAAAGAAAAAATCGATTTCGTTGTGTTACATCATTATTAACTGTTTCAGTAATCTATTATGTATTGGAAGCTGGTAGATTGATGCACTTTAAAAGACAAAAGAGTCTTTAAGCAGGCCACTAAGGTTAAAAAGACAAAAGAATCTCGAAACAGGTCTGTCGAAACTTGCTGCATGAATTAAATTGTGGTAGGTGGGGCGTTTGCAGACAAGAAACAGTTATTATCTGGATATTCTGCTCATATAATGTACCGCGAATGTACGCATGCCCCGTACGCAGTTTTGTTTCTGTTCCTCTTTTTCTTACTATTTATTATGTGTGTACCTCTTTGCTTATTTCACTTTGTAACTTGGTACAGCCAGAGTTGCGCTCTAACAAAACTACGGTTCGGTAGTTTTGATACAGTCCATAAATGACGTAGTAAATGGTAGGATTACCAATATTATTAGTAGCATTGGCAGGGAAAGAAACATAAATGGATGTGTGAGGGGACAAAACTGGGGGACGACGACTTGTCTTTTTTGTTTGTTTGTTCTGCACGTGATTAGAACCGCACACCGTTCAGTGCTAGTCCATTCTGTATTTGATATCCTTACTGAATGTAAACTGTATTTTATAAGTAATAAAAATTATTTGATCACAAAATCTCTGTGCTTTTATGTAACCAGAGCAATTACTTTCGATGCAAGTATAGTTCACATGCACGAACGTAAAAAAATCTGTATATTTTTTGCTGATGTTTTGTGCTCAGTGGAACGTTCACCATCATGATCAAACGGCAAGATTTTTCTATTATTATTGGTAAGTATGAAAATTGTTTCTGAATAACAGAAACATGCTATTTGATACGTTATCGTTTTGCGGTATTTTTTTAAATTTCACCTCTTTTGAGGAAATCGCGATTTTTAGTGCTATATGAAAATCTGTATTGTTTTTTATTTTTGTTACAACATCGCTCTGTTTAGTTAGAAATAATAGAGTTTCGAATAAAAGCCGAATTAAATGCTGACGGTTTCAATTTTGCTATAAATACTGTCTGTTTTTAAGTAACAGGTAGGAGGATAACTACGTAGATCAAAAACGTTCCGTAGTTACCTGGCCCTTTATATACTGTCGCTCAGTTTCTAGACAGCTCACCACTTCTAGCTTCCAGGGGAATCTAGTAAGGTAATGATCGCATAAGTATACAGTGATCGAAATGAGGTATCGCCTGATGGGTATGCAACACGCCTAACGTACAGGTAACGTGGTTACGATCTTAACTGAGCAAGGCTACTAAGAAAACTACCGTAGTCTGTGCTTAGTTATGGTAGTCTACAGTAGCCTACGGTATTTTTACAACACTAGGTACAGGTAACTTAAACTGCTGTTGGACAGTGAGTCTACTAATGTGTTCTTGATGATTGGTCATTATCTGAACAACAGCAGGAAACCTGGGTGTGCAGTTTCAGTGGCAGACGTCTTTTCGGATACCAATCTGAAGGTCGCAGGGTCTGGTGGAGCAGCGTTACTGGCTGAAAGGGAGACATGGCTGTACAGCTTCTGAGACCCTGCGGTGCGCCGTCGCTGCAGTCCGGAAAGCCGGTTGTAAACCTCAGCCAAGCTGCTATTCACAACCATACATCCCTAATCTCGGCTCACCAACCTCCCGGGCAGGCTGATGTAAGCGCGTTTCACTGCAGATCCTGCTCAGATCTCGAGAATAACACGAGAGATGGGGAAAGTGGCACCAGTACAGAAGACGGAAAGCGACTGCAAAAGGGAAGTCTGATGTCTAAAGTACTACAATGTGCGTGCAGTAAGCTCAGTGAATGCTGTCATAAAAAACAGAATGTAACGTAGGAGGGTGGAGTGATTATCTTCTCCCTGAGACAGTAAAGCCAGGTACGGAAGTCCTAACTTTCAGGTGGGGGGGTAGGGGAAGCATCCTCCTCGTGCCTGCCCGTGGGACACTGAATCTAATTTAGATATCTTGACTATGTAGGGGTGTTAAATCCGTCCCTACTTGCAAGGGATCAAAAATTCATCAACATCTACATATACATCGACCCTCCACAAGCCACCGTACGGCACTTGGTAGAGGGTACACCGTACCACTGCTAGTCATTTACTTTCCTGTTGCACTCGCAGACAGTGCGAGGGAAAAACAACTGTCTATGTGCCTCCATATCAGCCCTAATTTCTCGAATCTTATCTTCGTGGTCCTTACGCGTAATGTATGTTGGCAGTAGCAGAATCGTTCGGCAGTCAGCTTCAAATGCCGACTCTCTAAATTTTCTCAATAGTCTTCTTCTTCTTCTTCTGTCATGCATTAGGCTTTCCCTCCGCCTGTTGCAGCTACACCTGGTCCTTCCATCGTTTTGGAGGTCTTCCAATGCATCTTTTATCTTGCGAAGTATATCGCCAAAAATGTAGTGGTAATCTTGATTTGTCCATTCGTAACAATGGGATATCCATTTTTGTCGGCATTCGTCAACCTTACTGCTTATGTCGAAAATATTTAATTCCTTCCTGATATCTGTATTTCTTTTGTAGTCTAGCTTGGTGTATCCTGCTACGTAGCTGAGGAATTTCATTCCATTGGATTGTAATCTTATTTTATCTTTCTTTTTCATTACCCAAAATTCATTTCCATATAATAATGTTGGTACTGACATAACTTTATAAAATTTTAGATATGTTTCTGTTCTTACTTTACGCTGGAGGGCTCTTCTGATAGTGCCAATAGTTAGTTTTCTCAGTTTTGTCTTTTTGATCTAGGTCTCCCTGTACGACAGGGGAAAATTTTCTCAAAAGAAAATATCGCCTCCCCTCCAGTGATTCCCGTTTGAGTTGCGAAGCGTCTCCGTAATACATTTACGGGTAAAAAATCTAGAAGCCCCCCTCTGAATAGCTTCGACGTGTTTCTCCAATCCGACCTGGTGCGGATCCCAAATACTTGAGCAGTACCCAAGAATAAAACGCACCAGCGTCCTATATGCGGTCTTTTTTACAGGAACTACTCTGTCCTAAAATTCTCTCAATAGACCGAAGGCGACCATTCGCTTTCTCTAGCAGAGTTCTCAAATGCTCGTTCCACTTCATACCGCTTTCCAATGTTACGCCCAGATATTTAAACGACTTGACCGACACTACTAATATTGTAATCGAACATTTCAGGATTTTTCTTCCTACTCATCCACATTAACTTAATTCAAACTAATTAATTAACATACTGAGGGGGTCGAAGAGGTTACAACACATAAATAAAAGATTATCATTTAAAAGTTCTTATACTGAAAAATAGTCCACCTCCATAGCTTAATGGTTAACGTGTCGGGATGCCATGCGGAGGACCCAGATTCGATTCTCGGAACCCCCAGGGAAGTTTCCTCGGTGAAAAACTGGAATGGCGTGCACCTAGCTTCGAGATACCTACTGAGGAGCTATCTGAGTGAGAAGTAGCAGATCCAAGATTGAGAAAGTCAACAACGCCCGCGAGAGCACTGCGCTGATCCCACGCCCCACCTTATTACTTCCGATGGCGCCATTGCCGGAGGATGACACGGCGGTCGGTCGGAGCGCCTGTCCCGTCAGGACAAGAGCGGGGAGCTTTTACGTAAACTTTATATTGAAAAATCAGGATCTTACACGTTGCGGCGAACAGCGTTACAATGTACTGATATAAGAAAGAAGTCATTGCAGAATATGAGCTGCAAAACATTGATAAATACGTACTTGAATGGAAATAGATGCTATTGATAAGCTACTAGAGCTGCTCATAAAGCAGTCTCTGCTAGGCCATTGAAAAAAATAGAAAACTTTTGCTTATATACAGTCCATACTTAGAGGTTGACATTGCTTCTTCACATAGTTCTTCACCCACACTCAAACATTTATCATGCGGTAACACAAGCTTCTTTATCCATTCATCGAAGAATAGTGACGCCTGATGCTTCGGCCAGTTGTTGATAGTATCCTTGAGCTCGTTGTCGGTCTTGAAGTGCTGAATAGCCAACCAGGCTTCATCTTCGGAAAGAGATGAAAGTAGCATGTTGCTAAATGTGGAGCATAGGAAGAATTATGCAGCAGTTTCGTTAATCCTACAATAATAATGTGTTGTTGCTGCATTCTCAGGCATTACTCTCACGAAACATGTCAAATTTTCTTTGCTGTCTCAGGAAATTGAAACCATCATTTTGCGGTTTGACAGCGACTGCTTAAAGTTTTTGGGAGTATGAGTGTCCACCCACTATTTGTGCAGTTCCTTAGTTATAGAGTTCACGTACTACACTCATGTCTAGTTCTCAGTCGCAATTCTGTTCAGAAATACCTCGCCCTCTTCATGGCAGCGCTGGAGTAAGGTCAATATCGAACCTTTTCTTTCACTTACGTGACAATCAATTAGTCGTTTCGGTATCCATTGTACATAAAACTTATGGTAACCTGAGTTCTCTGTGACAAGAGCAGTGTCTTTGAAATCTGAAACACAGGAAGTTTGGAAATTTTGAAACGACGTCTCTTACTTACAGTTTCGTCAACGTGTTGCGCAAGTTCATCAGTCACATCTGAATGTCTTCTTCGACCAATTTACTCAACCACATCTGCGTGACCAGTCTTTAATTTGTGCACCACTCCCTCACAACACCGTCACTCATAAACCCAATCCCATACGCAAGACACAATCGACGATGAATCTCGGCAACAATGAGTCCTTCTGCTTGCAAGAAGCAAACGACAGGACATACCTCGCAGCTGGCGTAAGACGCAATGACGCCGCCCATTTCAGTCGCTTGCTGCCCACACACTGGCGAACGCAACAGAGAACCGACTCAAGCAGCGTGGTCTTCAAAATATCATTTTCCAAACACATAAGCGCCATGAAGCTAAAAGCACTTGATTATTTTTAACAGCCAATCGGAGATTAATTTATGAATAAGCCTCTTACTAAGCATCACCTCGGTTCCCAGAGTTCCGGAACCTGTACAGAAAATTGGAATAGAGATCAACATAAAAATCCTTTCCTCCCTTTTTATTGCTCATGAAAACAACACATTGCATGTTGTACCACCACACAGCGAGACCTTCAGAGGTGGTACCTCTAACACCCAGTAGCACGTCCTCTTCCACTGATCCATGCCTGTATTCTTCGTGGCATACTATCCACTAGTTCATCAAGGATCTGTTGGTCCAGACTGTACCACTCCTCAAAGTGGTTGTTAGGTCACGTCATCCATAAATAGCCCTTTTCAATCTATCCCAGGCATGTTCGATAGGGTTCATGTCTGGAGAACATACTGGCCACTCTAATCGAGCGATGTCGTTATCCTGAAGGAACTCATTCACAAGATGTGCTCAATGGGGGCGCGAATTGTCGTCCATGAAGACGAATGCCTCGCCAATATGCTGCCGATATGGTTGCACAGTCGGTCGGGGGATAGCATCCACGTATCGTACAGCCGTTACGGCGACTTCCATGACCACCAGCGGCGCACGTCGGCCGCACGTAATGCCACCACAAAAAATCAGGGAACCTCCACCTTGCTGCACTTGCTGGACAGTGTGTCTAAGGCAGTCAGCCTGACCGGGTTGCCTCCAATCACGTCTCGACGATTGTCTGGTCGTAGGCATATACATCACTCATCGGTGAATTGAACGTGATATCCTGAGCAGTGCATTGGGCGTGTTGTTGGGCCCATCTGTACCGCTCTGCATGGTGTCGTGGTTGCAAAGATGGACCTCGCCATGGACGTCGGGAGTGAAGTTGCGCGTCATGCAGCCTATTGCGCAAAGTTTGAGTCGTAACACGACGTCCTGTGGCTGCACGAAAAGCATTATTGAAAACGGTGGCGTTGCTTGTCAGGGTTCCTCCGAGCCATAATACGTAGGTAGCGATCATCCACTGCAATAGTAGCCCTTGGGCAGCCTTAGCGAGGCATGTAAACGACAGTTCTTGTCTCTCTGTATCTCCTCCAAGTCCGAACAACATCGCTTTGGTTCACTACGAGACGCCTGGATACTTCCCTTGTTGAGAGTCCTTCCTGGCACAAAGTAACAATGCGGACGCGATCAAACCGCGGTATTGACCGTCTAGGCATGTTTGTACTACAGACAACACGAGCCGCGTACCTCCCTCCTGGTGGAATGACAGGAACTTATAGGTTGTCAGACCCCCTCCATCTAATAGGCGTTGCTCATTCATGGTTGTTTACATCTTTGAGCCGGTTTAGTGACATTTCTGAACAGTCAAAGGGTCTGTGTCTGTGTTACAATATCCACCGTCAACATCTATCTTCAGGATTTCTGGGAACCAGGCCGATGCAAAACTGTTTTTGATATGTGTACTAGAAGCCACATTTTTCCTATGCGCTGGTCATTCTGCAGGGGGATGATTTCGAGAGGAACCAGAGGGATCGAAGATATAATTGAACACGTAGGACAGCGGTCGTGGCGACAAACGGTGGGGATGTGGTGGTTGTCTCATGGTGACACGGATGGCTCACTGGCGTGCAAAACATAACGATGAAAATAACTTTCAGATGATGTCTCATTGCCGAATAACATGGCCCAATGAAACTGGGACCATACATAGAAACAAATGCTACAGAATACTAAAGAAGGCATTTGTAAGAAATACGCAAGGAGACGAACAGAAATGACACTTCTATTCAAAGACAATAATTACAATGAAGTAACCACAATTTATGATCGTCCCCTGAACATTACATGGTTCTTATTTGGATGTATGATCAGCGCGGACGGCAATGCATGCTCTGCAACGTGCTCCCATGCTGGCCACGAGGTTGCTAAGGGGCCCTTGTGGTAGGGAGCTCCATTCCTCCATCAGCGCGTTTGACAAATGTTGGATAGTCGGTAGCGTATATGGACGTGCTGCAATACATGTGCGCAGCGCGTCAAAAAAAAATGTTCAAATGTGTGTGAAATCTTATCGGACTTAACTGCTAAGGTCATCAGTCCCTAAGCTTGCACACTACTTAACCTAAATTATCCTAAGGGCAAACACACACACCCATGCCCGAGGGAAGACTCGAACCTCCGCCGGGACCAGCCGCACAGTCCATGACTGCAGCGCTTAGACCGCTTTTTTTTTTGTATTCTCATTTTGTTCGTTATAGTTCGTTGCAATTGTTCGTGGCGGACGTCCCCTGACGCCCATTGAAGTTCATTATTGATCCATTCACTCAGTTGTTTTATTACAGAGGGCAGCTAGCCCTCTGACTGAACACGTTGAGCTACCGTGCCGGCATGACCGCTCGGCTAATCCTGCGCGGCCACAGCGCGTCCCACAGGTGCTCAATGAGATTTAAGTCGGAGGGTCGGGCAGGCCAGTCCATTCGCCGAATATCCTCTCGTTCCAAGAGCTGCTCTACCAGCGCAGTTCATGCGGTCGAACATCGATCTTCATAAAAAATGAAGTCAGGGGTAATGCACCCCTCAAAAGATACACCACGCCGGATCGAGACTCGAAGTCGGGACCTTTGCCTTTCGCGGGCAAGTACTGAACCAACTGAGCTATCCAAGCATGACTGACGACCCCTCCGTCAGTACCTCGTCTCCTACTTTCCAAACTTCACAGAAGCTCTCCTGCGAATCTTGCAGAAGTAACAATCCTGGAAGTAAAGCTGTGATGATGGATCGTGAGGCGTGCTTGGGTAGCTCAGTTGGTAGAGCACTTGACGGCGAAAGGCACGCCGTCATGGTAGCTCAGCATGTTCGGTCAGAGGATCAGCTCCCCTCTGTAATTAAAAAAAATACTGAGTAAATGGATAAACGATGAACTTGAACGGTTGTCGTGGGATGTCCGCCGCGAACTAATGCAACGATCAATGACGAACAAATGAAACAAAAAAAAGGGCAAAGGTACAGAGTTCGTGTCTCGGTCCGGCACACAGTTTTAATCTGCCAGGAAGTTTCATATCAACGCACACTCCGCTGCAGAGTGAAAATTTCACTCAAGAGCGGATATTATTGAACCAGTAGTTTAATAAATTATGACTGGAAAATGTGACACGAATTATTAACAGAGGAATGTGAAAAAAAGGTAGAGGCTGATCTTCAGGAAGATCAGTTCAAGTTCCGGATAAACGTGGGAAAACTCGAGGCAATACTGGACGTACGACATATCTTAGAAGATAGGTCGAAAAAAGGCAAACCTACGTTTGTAACATTTGTACATTTAGAGAAAAGTTTTGACAATGTTGACTGGACTACACGCTTCGAAATTTTGAAGGTACCGGGGATAAAATACAGAGAGCGAAAAGTGGTTTACAGAAACGAGAAGTCGAAGAACACGAAAGGAAAGCAGTAGTCGAGAACAGAGTAAGATAGGCTCTTCCCGAAGTTACTTAATCTATACAAAGAGCAATTAGTAAAGGAAACCAAGGAGAAATGTAGAAAATGTTTAAGTTTATGGAGAGTAAATTAAAACTTGGAAGGTTGCGATGATGTAATTCTGCCAGAGATGGCAATGAACTTGGAGGAGCAGTTTAACGGAATCGATAATATGTTTGAAAGAGATTTTAAATTTAACATCATCAAAGGAAAACAGTGGTAAAGGAATCTAGTCGAATTAAATTAGGCATTGCTGATAGAATTATATCAGGAAATGAGACATTAAAACATTATATCAGGAAATGAGACATTAAAAACAGTCGATGAGTTTGCTATTTGGCATCAAAATAACTGGTGATGGCCAAAGTAGGCAGGATAAGCAACGCTGACTAGCTATAGCACGAGCATCATTTCTGAAAAAGAGGAACTTGGTAATGTCTCATATAAATTTAAGTCGTAGGAAGTCTTTTCTGAAGGTATTTGTGTGTAGTGTAGCCTAGTACGAAAGTGATCCATGGATAATAAGCAGTTCAGACAAGAAGAGAACAGCAGCTTTGGAACTGTTGTGCTAAATAAGAATGATAAAGATTAGAAGGGTAGTGTGCTTAATTGATGAGGTATTGAATCGAAATGAGAAGAACAAAAATTCATGACACAGCTTGACTAAAGGAAAGGATCCGTCCGCAGGACACATTCTGACGCTTCAAGGAATTGTCAGTATGGTAAATGAAGGAAATGTGAGGACAAAAAGTGTATTGTGATGCCAATGATTGAGTACGGTAAGCAAGGTCTATGGACGTAGATTGTAGTAATTATGGAGAGGGGAAGAGGTTTGCACAGGATAGACTAACGTGGAGAGCTACGTCACACCAGACTTATGACTGAAGACCACAACAGGAGTCTTGAGGCAAGATCAGACTAATTACAAAGTCATGTCAGCAGTCTTTATTGCCACTGTTTGTACGCGATTAGAACGGGAAGAAATCCTAACAATTGGTAAAATGCTAAGTACCCACTGCCACACACCTCAGAGTGGTTTGCAGAATGTGCAGGTAGATTTTGAAATCACAGCCCTAGCCGGCATTTGTTCCGTCGTGCAGCTACGAGTAACGGCCATCGCTAATATTTTACGACCCGTCCGTAGCTAGGGGATGCATCGAAAGTACCGGACCAAATCGGCAGCAGATTTATGCCTCGACGAGAGTGGATTGCGGGCCCGTTGTAAACACGGTGTGCGCCGTCGGTTCGCCATAAATCCGGCCATGTCATTCCGTACATAAATGATTCATAACTCCGGGCGTGGCGCGGGTGGGAAAAAGCGCGGGCTCGCTTTGGTGGTCACGGTCGTCGGTTTCCCCACTCTCCGCGCCTCATCCCCGCAGCCCCACAAAAAAAGCAAGCCATGCGGAGAAGCGTAAACAGAGCAGCGCACGCGCGCTCTTGTGGCGGGCTTCCTAATTACAAAGCGAGCAACGGAGATTGTGTAACGGCTAGCTACACGTTCTGCTATATTAGAATTACTGTCTGGAACTAACGAGCTTGCAGACGGAGAGCTCAGCGGATTGCAGAGACACGGGTTCCGTGTTGCATCGTATACCGCCGGAACAAAAGCAGAGTGAACAAAACAGCTCGTGCAGCGCCCAGAGTCCTTTTGTAGATTATTATTGATTGGTTATTTTCCAAACGCGTACATGGTCACCTCATTTTGGGACAGACAGGCTCGGTTTAAAGCACAAGCGATACAAGCCTCCGATTGAGGCGCCGAGCTGACAGGGGTGCCTGAGGCACCACGGCAGTAAGATTTCTACCCAGGACGTTACAACTATTTCTTACAAGGGAACCTCCTCATTGCACCCCCCTCAGATTTAGTTATAAGTTGGCACAGTGGATAGGCCTTCAAAAACTGAACACAGATCAATCGAGGAAACAGGAAGAAGTTGTGTGAAACTATGAAAATAATAAGCAAAATATACAAACTGAGTAGTCCATGCGCAAGATAGGCAACATCAAGGATGGTATGAGCTCAGGAGCGCCGTGGTCCCGTGGTTAGCATGAGCAGCTGCGAAACGAGAGGTCCTTCGTTCAGGTCTCTACCGCCCCCCTCCCCCAACCCCCCCCCCCCCCCCCCCACCCCAGTGAAAAGCTTACTTCCTTTATTTTCGCAAAGTTATGATCTGTCCGTTCGTTCATTGACGTCTCTGTTCACTGTAATAAGTTTAGTGTCTGTGTTTTGCGACCGCGCCGCAAAACCGTGCGATTAGTAGACGAAAGGACGTGCCTCTCCAATGGGAACGGAAAACATTTGATCGCAAGGTCATAGGTCAACCGATTCCTCCACAGGAAAACACGTCTGATACATTCTATACGACACTGGTGACGGCATGTGCGTCACATGACAAGAATATGTTGTCGACCCACCTAACTTGTACACTTGGCGAATGGGTAAAAAGATTCTTCTACCTTGCCCGATTTAGGTTTTCTTGTGGATGTGATAACCACTCCCAAAAAAGTGATGAAAACATAAGAGTTTGTCACATAAACTGCAACAAATGAATTCAACAGCTTCACAGTCGCACAGTTTTCCCCGGTGCTCTGTCAAAACATATTTTTTTAACGTTTTCAAAATTTTCCGTGTGTAGACCGTCAGTTACCTCGCATCGGACGCATGGACGGACAGATAATAATTGTCTGAAGATAAAAAATTAAACTTTTCACTCGCGGGAAGATTTGAAACAAGGACCTCTCGTTTCGCAGCTGCTCACGTTAACCACGGGACCACGACACTCCTGAGCTTATTCTATTCTTGATGTTGCCTATCTTGCGCATGGACTACTCAGTTTGTATATTTTGCTTATTTTTTTATTTTTTTCATAGTTCCACACAACTTCTTCCTGTTTTCTCGATTGATCTGTGTTCAGTTTTTCAAGGCCTATCCACTGTTCCAACTTATAACTAAATCTGAGGGTGGGGTGTGATGGGGAGGTTCCCTTGTTAGTAACAGCTGCTTGGGGCGCCTTGCTCAGAAAGAGCGCCATGGGCCCCCCGGTGCAAGATTTATTTACTTCAATGTATATCACAATTAATAGCGAAAACTGACACGGGTTAAAGTCTATGAGGAAATGAGGAAAACGAGAGGAAGGTGGGGGGGGGGGGGGGGGGTGATGTGGACAAGTGACACCGGTATGTAGCTTGTGTGGAAAAGATTTTTAAATCTCCGTGGCTTTTACCTTACCATTTATGAACTTCCTACCCTGCTAGCTATTATACAACTACCTTCGACTCCCCACTATCATGGAAACTCACCTATCAACCATTCGACTAAATCTACTAACTAGCCGAACTTGGAGATTATACCCTTCCAGTATCCTCAACACACACTAAACTTGATCGAACTTGTACTCTTTTTTGCTAATGTTGCACAGCTATCCGCCCCACCAACTCCTCGAAGACCCTCCAATTCTTTGAACGTCATGCACTCTGCCCCTCTTTCCGTATATGTTTACCTTCTCCCACGTGGGTCCTCTACCATCTCATCAAATTCCCACTCCTCCTTGCCACATCGAACGTCTGCGCGTGTCCTTCGCTATTCGCAAGGTGGAGTCCAATAACCCTATTGTTTGTCCTTTGATCACCAATGCCGATATGCTGCCATGCCTTTACAAATATATGACATCGTCACTACACCTACACACTCCACATCCTATCCCAGAGCAACTTCAACTAACTCCCTCTCCCAGGCAAAGAACCCTCTCGATTTGTCCTACCAATTATAATTCCTCAACTAACTCACTTCACATCACGGCTCTCCCCTCGCTCTTTCCACCCCATCTCCACTTGATATCAAAGCCCTTCCCATCCACCAGACTCCTCTTCCCCTTCTGTCTCCCAACCTTCATCCTGTAGTCTCCTACTTTACAGACCCCTATTTTTTTCTACCCACAAACCCTCAACCCTGCACATCACATTCTCTCCTCCCAAAATTCTTTTATCCCAGTGCAGATTGTTCAGCTGTTAAGTGAAAGTGCAGTGCTGTTTCTTCAAGGAAAGTCAGTCTTTCTGCAATGTGTTTTTAATTGACGAACTCCCTGTTGGATTCTGTCTCGGACTCTTCGGCCAATGTTTGATGATTTTTCTCACGTTTCGTCAGCACGAGTGGTTGGCGTTGTCAAAGGTTTACCCTCCGCTGCCGGTGGTGGACGGTGAAGCTTTGATCATGCCAGCCATCAAACAAACATCGGCCGAAGAATCTGAGACAGAAGCGAACAGGCAAGGTGTCAACAAGAGGCCACAAAAGCCTTAACAATTTTGTTTTCAACTATATATATATTGTGTTTTTAAATTTTTTGTCCGTTGGTTTTAATTTTAAACAAGACAACAGTCTGACTCTTTTTATATAAGTGCGAGCATAATCCAATGTTTTTATAGTTTCCCACGTTTTATATTTCTTAAAAAGCTGTTGGCCGCTGACAGCCCACCCGCTTGTCCATATGGGGAAAGAAAGAAAAATAATATTCTCGGATCGAGTCTTGGAAACAGACATACATACTGCACCGCAGTTATAGATTTCATTTCGTCGTCTCCTCTTCTTCCTCCTGTCGTTGACGCCATCTGGAGACCAGGAGCCAATTGCAGTTCTTCTACATCTACATCTACGTGGATACTCTGCAAATCGCATTTAAGTGCCTGGCAGAGGGTTCATCGAACCTCCTTCACAATTCTCTGTTATTCCAGTCTCATACAGCGCGCGTAAAGAACGAACACCTATATCTTTCCGTACGAGCTCTGATTTACCTTATTTTATCGTGGTGATCGTTTCTCCCTGTGTAGGTCGGTGTCAACAAAATATTTTCGCATTCGGAGGAGAAAGTTGGCTTTTGTAATTTCGTGAGAAGGTTCCGTCGCAACGAAAAACGCCTTTCTTTTGATAATGTCCAGCCCAAATCCTATATCATTTCAGTGGCACTCTCTCCCATATTTCGCGATAATACAAAACTTGCTGCCCTTCTTTGAATTTTTTCGATGTACTCCGTCAGTCCTTTCTGGTAAAGATCCCATACCGCGCAGCAGTATTCTAAAAGAGGACGGACAAGCGTAGTGCAGGCAGTCTCCTTAGTAGATCTGTTACATTTTCTAAGTGTCCTGCCAATGAAACGCAGTCTTTGGTTAGCCTTCCCCAAACATTTTCTTTGTGTTCCTTCCAATTTAAGTTGTTCGTAATTGTAATTCCTAGGTATTTGCTTGAATTTGAGGCCTTTATATTTGACTGATTTATAGTGTAACCGAAGGTTAACGGATTCCTTTTGCAATCATGTGGATGAACTCACACTTTTCATTATTTAGGGGCAATTGCCAACTTTCGCACCATGCAGATATCTTTTCTAAATTGTTTTGCAATTTGTTTTGATCTTCTGATGACTTGACTTGTCGATAAACGGCAGCGCCATCTGCAAACAACCGAAGACGGCTGCTCAGATTATCTTCCAAATCGATTACATAGATAATGAACAGAAAGGGCCTATAACACTACCTTTGTTTTACTCGATGACTTTCCGTCAATTACTATGAACTGTGACCTCTCTGACAGGAAGTCACAAATCCAGTTACATAACTGAGATGATATTCCATAAGCACGCAATTTCACTACAGGTCACTTGTGTGGTACAGTGTCAAAAGCCTTCCAGAAACCCAGAAATACGGAATCGATCTGAAATCCCTTGTCAATAGCACTCAACACTTCATGCGAATAAAGAGCTAGTTGTGTTTCACAAGAACGATGTTTTCTAAACCCACGTTGACTGTGTGTCAACAGACCGTTTTCTTCGAGGTAATTCATTATGTTCGAACACAATATATGTTCTAAATCCTGCTGTATATCGACGTTAATGATATGCGCCTGTAATTAAGTGGATTACTCCTACTACCTTTCTCTTGAATATTGGTGTGACCTGTGCAACTTTCCAGTCTTTGGGTACGGATCTTTCGTCGAGCGAACGGTTGTATATAATTGTTGGTATACAGTCTGGACCAGAAGACTTGATTTTATTAAGTGACTTAAGTTGCTTCACTACTCCGAGGACATTTACTTCTACGTTACTCTTGTTGGCAGCTGTTCTTGATTGTAATTCTGGAATATTTACTTCGGCTTCTTTTGTGAAGGCATTTCGGAAGGCTGTGTTTAGTAACTCTGCTTTGGCAGCTCTGTCTTCGATAGTATCTCCATTGCTATCGCGCAGAGAAGGCATTGATTGTTTCTTACCGCTAACATACTTCACATACGACCAGAATTTCTTCGGATTTTCTGCCAGATTTCGAGACGAAGCTTCGTCGTGGGGAACTGATATAAGCATCTCGCATTGAAGTCCTCGCTAAATTTCGAGCCTCTGTAAAAGATCGCCTATCTTGGGGATTTTGCGTCTGTTTAAATTTGACATGTTTACTTCGTTGCTTCTGCAACAGTGTTCGGAACCGTTTAGTGTACCAAGGAGGATCAGCTCCGTCGTTTGTTAAGTTATTTGGTATAAATCTCTCAATTACTGCCGATATTATTTCTTTGAATTTAAGCCGCATCTGGTCTACACTTATATTATTAATTTGGAACGAATGGAGATTGTCTCTCAGGAATGCGTCAAGTGAATTTTATCTGCTTTTTCGAATAGGTATATTTTTCGATTATTTTTGGAGGATTTTGGGGTTACAATATTCTGTCTCGCTACGACAACCCTGTGTTCACTGATCCCTGTACCCGTTTTGATGCTCGTTATTAACTCAAGATTATTTGTTGCTAAGAGGTCAAGTGTGTGTTCACATCCGTTTACTAATCGCGGGGGTTCATGAAGTAATTGCTCGAAATAATTTTCAGGGAATGCGTTTAGCACAATTTCTCTATAACATTTATCGATCCTTTCAGTGGGCTTCTTTTTCCTCTCTTGGTTCACTTTGGAACTGTTTTCTTGTACTTACTATCTTAGAAACTTAGTATCTGTACCGATCTGAATTTAATAATCAAATAATGTGGGTGCTACGTAAAATGTGACTTCTGCACATCCTCATTTCAATAATGTGTTCAATGTAAATACGTGTGGCAAAACGGATTTTCTGACTGATCACGTGTGGCTAAATAGTCTAAAAATTACCACATGAACCTTAGTATCTTTTGTTACAAGTTTGTTAATACGGCACGTCTGCAATGATTATTCATTTATTGCATATCCAATTATATAATTTACAGAAAAAGGCACTCATCAGTGATTTGTATGCTATGTAATGAAATCTTTCTTAATATACTTGCAGTTTTAATTTTTTATAACGGAAAGTGAGTTAAATATGAAGAGAACAAGGACCTCGGACTATGCGACATATATATTTTTTTCAAAACGTGCATTTTCAGCTTTTCATGGTGTATTGAATAATCCAGTAAATTTCAGGCAAGAGGTTCTTGGCTCACTCCAAGTACTGTCGTTATCGCTCTGAAATAACAGTTGAAGAGTTGGAATTTGCACAGCTGCGTGCCCGAAAGTTAATGGATTATTGTTACCATAACCTTTATTCCACATTTACATTCGTTGGCATCGCCAACTCACGGCCCTATTGTCACTAGCCAACATAACCTAGACCTCAGGCTATGATACATATCAGTCTGCCTCCACAACTAAAAATTCAGAAGTGTGGATGGCTGTTTGAAGGTGAGGGAGGGAGAGGATGGTCAGGTCGTGCTGTAAACAAAAACAGTTTGGTTTTCAGGTCTATTCAAATTAAATTTCGCTCTGCTGGTAGTCAGTTGTTTCCTATCCGGCATCCACTCCACAAAGAATGGCTCTCAACAACAACCCTGTCATGATTACAGTCCTGATCCTTGAACAATTAGGAGGTGCATCCAAGTAATAAAACCTCCGATGTTTTTCCTCAAAGACTAAATGGACGAAAACTGTGGAAACTGTATTATCATCGTGCTGCTTTGAATTCTCGTGCGTTTTATCTTTTTCTTTCATATTGTTTGTATTTCTAAAATCATGTTTTGTTCAAGTTAAATCATCTCCGAACATCAAACACAGAAAGTAAAACAATGCATTTTTTTTTTACTTCAAAGCCGCAAAGCCAACTTTTTCTTTGGTACCATTCAAATTAAAGTCAGAAATATATTTCTTGTTGTTGCTTATGCTTGGTACCATTCAAATTAAAGTCAGAAATATATTTCTTATTGTTGCTTATGCCTGTCTGAAATTAGAATACCAGATGTTCAAAAATGGCTCTGAGCACTATGGGACTTAACATCTGGGGTCATCAGTCCCCTGGACTTAGAACTATTTTAAGCTAACTAACCTAAGGACATCACACACACCCATGCCCGAGGCAGGATTCGAACCTGCGACCGTAGCAGCGCAGTTCCAGACTGAAGTGCCTAGAACCGCCCGGTCACAGCGGCCGACTATCAGACGTTGAACGAGCTCTTTTCTTAAGTGCCCATGGAGAGACAGCTGTGGAAACGTAAGCTATTGACGTTCACTTACAGTCATCTTGGGGCTGAAGCTCTTTTCTTCCGTGTTTGCTTTAACAATATGTATGTTTCTGAATAGGGTCTGTCTTAAGCAAAACATATTTTTTTGCTTTTTAACCCAAACATGTTTCACTGCAGTTGCAGCATCTTCAGTGGGCTTTTATTTTCCATCTGTTAAAGATCAAGAGTGCTGTTTGTATACATGTAGCTATTATTTTTTACATCGTAATTACAAATATTTGAAAAAAAAACACATGAATTACGAATTCATATCTTTTTACCACATCGTGTGGTTTTTCTGATGTGTTGTGTTTCTACAGTGACCTTTTTTTGCACAGTTTGTCATCTGCAACCACTTATACCTTAAAGTAAACAAATTGTTTAAGCCAAAATAACGATTTGAAAACTTGTTATTTCTATGTCTGAAATTATTTAATTCTATGTGTGTGTCTATTTACATAATGTTTCACTTACGTTTTCCTTTTAATCATCTTCATCAATGTCGAACTCTATATATTGAGTTGTCACTGTCACTGTAACTGTTTCACTGCTTTACCAGCTGTAAAAACAAATATGGCGGGCAGTGGAACAATTGAAGGTGTAAAAACAAGATGGCTGACAGTGGAACAGTTGTAGGTGTTCCTGGCGATTGTTCTGAATCTTTCAGAGGTGTTAGTGATTCTTTTTACCTTTGTGTGTGTGTGGGGGGGGGGGGGGGGGGGAGGGGCATTGGTGGGGGGAGGGGGCGTGAGAGCTCTATTGGTTGGTCTTGTCTAATAATTCCTTGAGGGCAGAGATCAGAGTGCCATTGCAGAGAGCTGTGTATTCATTTATTACTTGTTTGCCTTCCAGTGTGGCTTTTTGTATCTGATAATTTTCTTCAATTATTGGTTTTTGTGGGGGGCTGTTGCTGCATTTGAGAATTTTCAAATTCGTACTGATGGTTGTTGGGTTATGTTTCATGTCCATGAGGTGTTCAGCAAATGTGGAATGACAGCTGTTACTTTTTAATGCTCTTCTGTGTTCTGTGTATCTGGTATTAAAGTTTCTGCTTGTCTGCCCTATATAAACTGCTTTGCAGTCCTGGCATCTTAGCTGTTAAATACCAGATGTGTTGCGTTTGTCTGTGCTTGTGTTGGTTGTGCTTAGTTTTCTCTGTGTTGAGTTGTCTATCCTGTAGGCTATTTTTACCCCTATCCAAAAACATACATGTTCACTTACAGTCACAGAACTTATTTCTTTGGCATAAAAGGCCATGGTTAAAATTGTTTTTAAAATAAAACTACCGAAAAAAAACAACAGAGTATCTGGAAACAATATAATAATCTAATTCTGCACTTTATCACATTCAGGTATTTAAGCACAACACAGGCTAAGTATAACAAAAGCTACCTCGCACCAGCCCGCCAGGTTCGGCAGTCGGTACTGCGGTAGCGACAGTGCTCTTTTCCCCTCGTAGCCTCGCCTGCAGCTTCATACTGGCGCTTGCGTTCAACACCCGAACTGCACGTCTCTGGAACTGTGCAACGAATTTTTGACAGACTGGAAGATGGCTACTGACATTTAGCTTATGGATTGTATGAGTGGCGATCACGAAGTTTCCGTTTGAGGGCGATGCTGCAGCGCATTGCAACCCAGCGAGACTCAGTTGCGGGTATATAAACACCGGGATGTAGAAACGAAAGAAAACTTTTCCTTCGACCGAAAGCCTTTCGTTCGCTCCCTTTCCTACTGGACAAGTATCAATAAGGAATTAAAGAAAAAAGGACTCATTACAATAAATGTTATCGATAATATGATGTAGAAATACAGGATACGCCAGCCGCCATTCACGGATACCCGCAATGAGGTCCCTTTCAAACTCCGTCAGGTGGCGATAACGTTGTCGCACTCGAGTATGCGGCATCCCTGTGTCCTTCACAGTGATCTCGCAACATCTGACACTATCCACATCTCTTTATATCCTACCATGCCTGGTATCAACACGAACAACACTAATGCTCTCTGGTGGCCATTTTGTCACAGAAAACTGCAGTTTTAATCACATACACTCGCGCCGACGGAGTGTACGGGTAGGAAGTTACATTGACATCCGAATATGTCTTTTGGGTGCCTCACTTTTGTTAGGTAGTGTGTTCCTCTGCACTATTTTAGTGATCATACGTTGTAGTCTTTCTATAGTTATAGTTGATGTCTTCAGTCTGAAGACTGGTTTGCTGCAGCTCTCCACACTATTCTATCCCGTGCAAGCCTCTTCGCCTTCACAAAGCTGCCACAAGCTACAGCTGCTTGCTGTATTCAAGTCTTGGACTCATTCTACGATTTTTACTCCTCACACTTCCTTTCATTTATCAATTCGATAATTCCTTGATGCCTCAGTATATAACCTATCAAGTGATCTTTTCTTTTAGTCAAGTTGTGCCATCAATTTCTTTCTTTCCAAAATTCAATTCAGTACCTCCAAATCTGTTATTCGATTTACCCACCAAATCTTCAGCGTTCTTCTGAAGCACCACATTTGAAAGTTGCTATTCTCTTCTTGTTGGAACTGCTTATCCCGCACATTCCACACAAATGCAATTGAAGTTGTTTAGAATAATACTGTGAATAACATATGTAACGTATATATGGCCCCATTAATGAGAGAAATTATTAAATGAAACCCATCTCTCAGCAAGCCGGTGAGTAATTTAAATGTTGCTTGTCAAATCTGTCTTCTATCAAATGAAGCGGGTGGGCTTGATTGCGTTTCACAGAGCTGTCACGAAAATTTTGAACTGGTTTTTCCTGTTATGGAAAGATCTTTATCTGGAGCAGGATTATACTTGCCTTGTTGCGTGTGTGAGGGATACCACTTCCGGTAGTGGTGTAGTGTAGTCAATCGTCGCCCTTACGCATTCTAGGGAACAATCGGAGTTGAGCACGCTCTTTCCGGCAAGAGAAGAGGTAACAAGGTCTGGGAAAACCGTGACTGTTCCGGTTTTTCGCCACAACATACGGTGTCCCGAAAAATTGTTTCGGAACTCTCATAAGAAGTTTTTAAATATCTTTTACGAAATTCCATAAGTTTTTGAGATTTTGCTCGATTAAACGGAATACAATACGATAAATTAATGCGTTTTATTTTATTTCTTTAACATTCATAGTCCCAAGGAGTCACAATATCAATATTGACACACTGAAACAATAATTTATTTTGAGCGGTACTATGGAGGCAGAGTGCTAAAACGATAAAGTGCCAAAGAGACAGTTTCTTACTTGAAAAAGAAAAAAAAATTTAAATCGATGACTCCATTCTCTTTAATCAATTCGGGACACTGACAAATTTCGTTGAAGAAAATCTTCGAAAGTAGAATGATGAAAACGAAGCACTATTGCGGTGTCATGAGAAGGGGGTGAGCTTTTTTAAAAGCTGTGACAATTTTCAGCAGTATTCTGAGACGGTAATAATTTGTCTGCAATACCAGACCATAATGCCAATGATGAAATAATATTTTCGTTCATGAATGGACTGGTGAAAGGAACAGAATGATGGTGGACTCTCTTGAAGTAATCTTGCAGAATTACAAACTCGACTGTTTAGAAGTTCACCATTATGTCCCAAAGAACAAAGACATATCAAGAAGGCTGTACGCAGTGACGCGCGACCGCTATGGTCGCAGGTTCGAATCCTGCCTCGGGCATGGATGTGTGTGATGTTCTTAGGTTAGTTAGGTTTAAGTAGTTCTAAGTTCTAGGGGACTGTTGACCTCAGATGTTGAGTCCCATAGTGCTCAGAGCCATTTGAACCATTTGTAAGCAGTGAAAAATACCCTTTTCTCCGTGGACAATGAATCCCGTCTACAACTGCTCAGTAATATTTAAAGCTTATGTTAATTTTAGGTCATTGAAAGTACCATGGCTATAAATTGTGAAAAATCACAATAAATTTGTTTTTATTAAATATATTAAATATCATTGATTAATCATATATTGTACAAATAAATAAAATTTGCTTTTATCCTCTTTACTGATAGTAAATAGACTATAGCCGGATTAACAAAATGTATATACAAAACCTGGGTACGTTTTGGGGGAGGAAGGGTTTCATTGGAGCCCGGCTGGTTGGGTGCCGGATTTCTCCTAAAATTGGGGCAGGAGGGATTGTCTTGCTGTTTCGCTGAACATTGTCTATACTTGTACGAAATGAAAAGTGACTGGCAGTTAGCTTTTTACGGACAGCTGCCTTAGCAACAATTAATCAGAGCCAGAATTTGAACACACCGTCTGTCCTTCCGACAGCTTTGTCTTACGTAGCTACCGGTTCAGCAACGGACGATAATTGCGGCCTGTAAATTATTGTCTGATTTGTTCTTATCTACTTTGTTTCTATACGTAGCACTTTTCTTGTCCGGAATATGTGTAATTGCTGAGGGAAGTGAAAAGACTGCTATGATCTTGCACAGAGAACTTCATACTGCACGTTAACGGGGAATGTGTGTACGTATTCAGAAGGGAAGTGAATGACCCCGAACGCTCAGAAGATACGAAAATGCTCGTGGGATATAAATCGCCTATCCCAAAAACAGCGGTATGAGCCATTCACATGCTAAACTGCGCGTGTTACCACGTCACACGGTTGAGTGATCACCTGTTCAAGGTCTATGAGAGGAGCTTCGGTAGCACAAAGAAATAAAATACTGCTATCACAGGACAAAAAAACACTCATTTCAATGTCATAACTTATTGGTGTATTTCAACAACAGCAACAACACCATCCGAACAGACAGTGGAGGCCCAGAGGTTCCGACCAGACGCCGTGTCATCCTCAGCCCCTAGGCGTTACCCGATGCGGATACGGAGGGGCATGTGATTAGCACACCGCTCTCCCAGCCGTTGTCAGTTTTCGTGACCATTACCGCTACTTCTCAGCAAAGTAACTCCTCAATTGGCCTCATAACCGCTGAGTGCACCCCGCTTGCCAACAATACCCGGCAGACTTCGGTGATCTAACGGGAACCGGTGTTACCATCGCTGTATTTCCCTCACCTTAAAATAATCACGGTATCTGAACAACCAACGTTTTCTACCGAGTGCTACACGTCTAATCAGTCTTCAGTGTGCAGGTGTGGGATTTCAGTCAAGTAGTCAATGCATAGTGGAACAGAACAATATGCACATCTGACTAAATCCACTTTTCCGCATTCAACAGCACTTCTGAATTCAAGCAGTCCAGTATCAAACACCACACTAATTCACGTGTGGCGCAGGTCACATTTCGGGGTAGGCATGAAACATTTTATATGCAAAGCAGTAATGTAAAGTTGTCAGAACTTTGAAGTAAGGCGTCGCTGAAATGTGTAGATGACATACCGCTGAATGGGGCAAAAAGTGCAGAGCTTTTTCCGTGTAAATTTTTAATGACACTCTCATTAGGTGTCAAATGATCCGTTTCCGCTGTTCTAGGGTTATCACATTTACACTGTTCTAGTGTTAAAGAGGAAACGTTTCCCTGACGTTCTGCAAATATTATTTATTTGATCATGATTTGGTTTTCGGTTTTAGACTATCTGCTGGTGACGTCTGAGAGACTTGTTTCCCTTTCAACATTACACAGAAATCCATGGAATGACGCAGTTTTCGTAAAATCGTGGTGGGTAAACTTAGAGATCTTGTATTCGAAGACGCGTGTTCTGCTGCCCCCATCATGTGTGTAAGACAAGAGAGATTTGGACGCGTATAGAAGCATATATTCCAGTGGTCATTAAACTTTTTTGCTTATGAGCCAATACTGACACTGTGGGACGCCACCTGCGGCTGCATATATATTGTTGTTATTATTAATTGGTAATCCACATAAATAGGCATATTATGAACCCCCAATAGACTAGCCATAGTAGGAGTCCGACATACCGGCTGCCGAACGCCAAGTACTGATCGTTAAAAGTCGGAAAATTCGGAATACTTCGTCGTCTGTTAAGGTTTCAGATTGCTGCCACCATCAGCGACCCCAAAGTAGAGACACTGTATCCACACAACAGCCACAAAATATGTTTGTGCCGTAGGTTCGTTACATACATGTAAAAGTTATAGTGGGCTTATAAAGTATGTAAGTTGTTACAGTAATAAAATGTAGTAAATCAAAAACAGGAATAATATTTAATTTTAAATGATTAAAAAGAAAATAGCTAAGTGACAACATGAGTTTCTGTGAAGTTCTTGCGGTGATTTCAGATTAAAAATAGTAACATCCGCAAGAACGAGCTTGAGCTGCTAAGAAAATAATATAAGCATAAAAAAATTACACTACTGGCCATTAAAATTGCTACACCAAGAAGAAATGCAGGTGATAAACGGGTATTCATTGGACAAATATATTATACTAGAACTGACATGTGATTACATTTTCACGCAATTTGGGTGCACAGATCCTGAGAAATCAGTACCCAGAACAACCACCTCTGGCCTTAATAACGGCCTTGATACGCCTGGGCATTGAGTCAAACAGAGCTTGGATGGCGTGTACAGGTACAGCTGCCCATGCAGCTTCTACACGATACCACAGTTCATCAAGAGTAGTGACTGGCGTATTGTGACGAGCCACTTGCTCGGCCACCATTGACCAGACGTTTTCAATTGGTGAGAGATCTGGAGAATGTGCTGGCCAGGGTGGCAGTCGAACATTTTCTGTATTCAGAAAGGCCCGTACAGTACCTGCGACATGCGGTCGTGCATTATCCTGCTGAAATGTAGGGTTTCGCAAGGATCGAATGAAGGGTAGAGCCACGAGTCGTAACACATCTGAAATGAAACGTCCACTGTTCCAAGTGCCGTTAATGCGAAGAAGAGGTGACCGAGACGTGTAACCAATGGCACCCCATGCCATCACGCCGGGTGAAACGCCAGTATGGCGATGACGAACACACGCTTCCAATGTGCGTTCACCGCGATGTTGCCAAACACGGATGCGACCATCATGATGCTGTAAACAGAACCTGGATTCATCCGAAAAAATTACGTTTCGCCATTCGTGCACCCAGGTACGTCGTTGAGTACGCCATCGCAGGCGCTCCTGTCTGTGATGCACTGTCAAGGGTAACGGCAGCCATGGTCTCCGAGCTGATAGTCCATGCTGCTGCAAACGTCGTCGAACTATTCGTGCAGATGGTTGTTGTCTTGCAGACGTCCCCATCTGTTGACCCAGGGATTGAGACGTGGCTGCACGATCAGTTACAGCCATGCGGATAAGATGCCTGTCATCTCGACTGCTAGCGATACGAGGCCGTTGGGATCCAGCACGGCGTTCCGTATTACCCTCCTGAACCCACCGATTCCATATTCTGCTAACAGTCGTTGGACCTCGACGAACGCGAGCAACAATGTCGCGATACGATAAACGCAATCGCGATAGACTACAATACGACCTTTATCAAAGTAGAAACGGGATGGTACGCATTTCTCCTCCTTACACGAGGCATCATAACAACGTTTCACCAGGCAACGCCGGTCAACTGCTATTTGTGTATGAGAAATCGGTTGGAAACTTTCCTCATGCCATCACGTTGTAGGTGTCACCACCGGCGCCAACCTTGTGTGAATGCTCTGAAAAGCTAATCATTAGCATATCACAGCATCTTCTTCCTGTCGGTTAAATTTCGCGTCTGTAGCACGTAATATTCGTGGTGTAGCAATTTTAATGGCCAGTAGTGTACTACGAAAGGAAGCCAAATTGCTGAACAAAAGACTGAAGCATGTAATCAGCGCCCTCGGCTGGCGTAGCCGCTGGAATGCTTCATAGGCGAGAAGTGATCGGAAGAACCTAGCCGTCAGGGGCCCTCTCGTATCCTGCAATACGCCGTCCCTAGAAAAGGATCATAAATTCGTTGTGTATATTTGGTGTCTGCTCTTTCGGACATGTCATATATTTTTCTTCTACTTAGCGTTTATCACGCGCAAGCAGTTTCTGCTTGTTGACGCATCTGCCTCCATTTGGGCCTGTCCAGGGCATCTTCATACGTGGCATTGATTAATTCCATATCGTTATTGATACGGTCCATTCATCGTGTCTTCGGTCCGCCACGAGTCACCGGCCATTTATGTCCAGGTGCCTAGCTGTTCTTGCCACCGAGTCTGCTTTATTGCGCATGACTTGCCCGTACCATCTTAACCTGCTGAGATGGGTGCAACTGCAAGTCTCCGTCGAACGTTGCCGTTTGTCGCATGGTCTAATCGGGCAAGCCCAAGGGACCATCGGAGCATACGCATTTCCATCACGTGGAGAGCCTGCTCATGCTTCATTGTCGTTAGCCAACACCCCGACTCATAAAGTGTGACAGGGCGTATCACAGTCCTATAAACCTTTGACTTAAGGCGTAAAGGCATACGGTGATCTCACAGGAAGCAGGTCACCTGGCGCCATTTTATCAAATTTGTGTTAACACGGGCACGGACATCCGGTAGACTTTCTTCCTTACCGACTTTAATAGTCCCATCGGTTTGAATACCACACTCCATGTATTCTGTCTTCTTGGTGTTCAGTCGGAGGCTAAATTTACTAAGTCTTTGATTCCATCGCTGCGTCCGTTCCTGAAGATCTTCAAGGTGTTCTCTTGCCAGTAGAACATCGTAAGCTGTTTAGGTTTCTATGTTGGTAACGCCACGTAGCGCTCTGTACGAAAATCACTGACTGTGCTGTGTGCAGTCTGTGGCTGGTTTGCATCGTTGGAATATTTGGTATTGTAGTGTTGGGCAGTTGGATGTGAACAGCGCGTAGCGTTGCGCAGTTGGAGATGAGCCGCCAGCAGTGGTGGATGTGGGGAGAGAGATGGCAGAGTCCTGAGGGCGGACGATCTGGACGTGTGTCCGTCAGAAAAATGAAATTTGTAAGACCGGATATTATGAACTGATATATATATATATATATATATATATATATATATATAGTGCCTTCAGTAGTTAGAATCTTTTATTTAGCTGGCAGTATTGGCGCTCGCTGTATTGCAGTAGTTCGAGTAACGAAGATTTTTTTGAGGTAAGTGATTCATGAAAGGTACAGGTTACTGTTAGTCAGGGCCATTCTTTTGTGGGGATTATTGAAAGTCAGATTGCGTTGCGCTAAAAATATTGTGTGTCAGTTTAGTGTTGATCAGAATAAATAAAGAGAGAAATGTCTGAGTACGTTCAGTTTTGCTCAGCTGTTTGAAAATCAAATAACGTAAGAGGTTTACCAGCACTGTCATTCTTAATTTTTCAGAATGACTAAGGGTGAGATGACCGTAGGTCACATTGTCCATACAGATAATAAACAGTAGAGGCAACTATGTTGAACCTTGATGTACTTCGACATTGATCGTAAAAGGGGGTGGTATTCCCACTGCACATCGGACATTGCTGGAGACATTTCGATACAGCAGTAGGACCCAACAGACGTAGGCTTCAGGGAAATTGTGAGATCGTAATTCATGTCAAATAAGATGGTGTGGAACATGGTCTAGGCCTTGTGCAGATCTAGGAATGTCTCAATGACATGTCATACATAATTTAGGTGAGGACGGTCAGTGGGCTCCTCAGTTAATATGCACACCAGACTCTAACTCTTACAAGAATCCGCTAAATTTCGCGAGTAATGAGGATAATGGGCAAGGGGCACTACGTTAGTAGTGTGTGAATAAGTTGAGAATATAGATCTGTCGGTAGGCATGCTGGAGTAGTCCGTGCAGTTGCCATGACTGCAGTGGTCAGCACATCTGCCTAGTAAACTGGGGACTCAGGTTCGAATTCCTGTCCGGCGAAAATTTTCAACTTTCCCCATTGATTTAAATCAATGCCCACTCGCAGCCAATGATTGATTGATTGATTGATTTCTTTATTAATCCATGTAACAATTTACATTGTGTGGATTTCGTCAGCAAAATCATATACAATACAATATACCTACAATTATACACATAAAATTTGTATTTACACACATTTTTGAGGTATCTTAAATTAGTTTTATATCCTTGTGTAATTTGTAATTTTCTTATAGCACTGTACAATTTTTGATTTCATATCATAATTATTTCTTCATGTATTACAATGCAGGCTACTTTAATTACACTATATGTTTTAATTCAGATAGTCCATTACTGCCTAATAACTTTTATTTAATAAAAAAATTTTAGTTTTGTTTTGAACTGTCCAATTGTGTCAATATCTTTTATTTTTTGGGGTAATTTATTATATAATTTAACAGCATTGTACAACAAGCTTTGCTGAGTTTTAACTTTATTTTTCCTCTCTAGATGCAGATTGTATTGGTTTCTAGTTTCATAGCTCTCAAATATCTGCGCCTGGCATGTCTGCCCATGACATCATTTCCATGACGTATTCACTAGAATGCCCTAGAAAGAAACAAAAACTGTCTACATACCGAGACCTCAAACGCATAAATTTGCCTGAACTCGAAACTGAGGCACAAGAAATAGTTTGGGGGATGACCTCTACTCCCCTCATGGACATAAACGACAAACTCCACGATTTCACTAACAAAATTACTCAACTATATGACAAATATGCTCCAATAAAGACCAGAAAAGCAAAAAGGCAACCTGCACCTTGGCTGACTGATGAACTAAAACAGCTCATGAATCTCAGAGATGCTGCACATCGAGCATACAAGATACACCCTACATCTGAAAATCACGCTGTATACAAGCAGAAACGAAACAAAGTCAGTCAAGCGGTGAGAAACGCTAAGCTCAGACATGCCCGTACATTAGCTGACAATAGATGTAGACCAGCTACCCTGTGGAAAAATCTCCGTAGTCTCGGTTTAGGCAAAATAAAAGTTGCAGAAAATCTCATGGTCCCAGCTGAAGAACTAAACCGATTCTTCACATTACCTGCAACCAAAATTGATCCGCAAAAAAAACAGAGAATCATTGATTACTTCATTGGGATGAACGACTGTAGCAAAGAAAAATTCTATCTACAGCACGTCACTTGCAGTACTGTCAAGAAAGCCATAATGCGAATTAGATCAGCATCTACTGGACATGATGGTATCACTATCCAGATGGTAAAACTTATTATTGACCAACTACTGCCCTCTATAACAGACATTTTCAACGATTCATTAATCACAAGTGTTTTCCCTGAGGCCTGGAAACTGGGACAAATTAAGCCACTGCCTAAAAAGGACATCGCCACAGCAGCCTCTGACTACCGCCCCATGTGCCTTCTTCCTGCACTATCAAAGGCCTTAGAATATATAGTTCATGACCAGCTCACCAACTACCTAACTACTAACAACCTATTAGACGAATACCAATCAGGTTTCCGTAAACATCGAAGCACAACATCCGCTCTGATAAAGGTGACAGATGACCTGAAACTTGCCATGGACAGACAAGAAGCGACTATCATTTGCTTCTTAGATTTCAGCAAAGCATTTGATACTGTCGACTTCGACATCTTACTAGCCAAACTTGGCGGTCTAAATTTCTCACCAAGCGCAGTGCAATGGTTTCGCTCATACATGACGTCTCGTCAGCAACGCGTCCTGTCTGGGGATATAAAATCACAATGGCGGCAGGTAGTGTCAGGCGTTCCCCAAGGCTCAGTATTAGGTCCTATACTCTTCTCTCTTTATGTCAATGATGTGTCATCGGTCCTGACCTATTGCAAATACCATATGTATGCTGATGACCTTCAGTTGTATCTAAGTGCGAAACCAAGCAATCTCAAGAAAGCTATTGAAAATTTCAATACTGACCTCGACGCACTGTCAAAATGGGCACAGGACATAGGTCTGAAACTAAACCCATCTAAAACCCAAGCGGTACTTGTTGGTCACTCTAAGCTCATTAGCCCAAAACATCGGGAATCCGTACCACCTCTTATCCTAAATGGAACAATTATTAACTTCTCGCCCTCAGCAAAGAGTTTGGGAGTAATAATAGATGAAAATCTAAATTGGACAGAGCACGTAACTGCAGTGTGCAAAAAAGCATCAGCATCCCTTCATGTCCTACAAAAATATAAAAAACTCTTCCCTTTCGATCTGAAAAAGAAATTAGTACAAACGCTTATACTCCCAATCATTGACTACAGCGATATTATCCTACAAGGTCTCTCTCAGGAAAATTCCCGACGTCTAGAACTGGTCACGAATGCCTGCGTCCGATATATCTGTGACGTTCGACTTTTTGATCACATTTCACCAGCATATGCAAAATTGTCCTGGCTGCGTGCAGACAAACGCAGAGATTTCCATACACTCTGTCTCATCTACTGCCTTATAAATGTACACTGTCCCTCATATCTCTCCTCGTCCCTAACACTCATGTCGGAACAACATGACAGAAACACACGTTCCCATCATAATAAAATCCTCTCCGTTCCACTGCATCGCTCAGTCACCTTCTCCAAGTCCTTTACAGTAGCGGGAACCCGACTCTGGAATAACCTCCCTCGTTATGTTAGAGAACTTAAAAACATGACCGACTTCAAAAAACAGTTAATGACGTATCTACTTAAGCAACAGTAATGCCTTCCTCTGTACATGAGTGCACTTCACCTCATTACTTCCCTCTCTCCCCCTCCTTAAACCTCCCTTACCCAAAACTCGCTATACTAGTAAACATCTACTTTACACACCAAAATATTAATGTACATCTGCACAAACCTTCATTACTATTGCGAATCTTTCTCATGTTTATCATTATTATTTGATTTTTTGTTTTACTGTTATTATTATTGCTCTTATCATAATCTGTATGTATAGCAACTGTTGTAAAAATACTTCCGCATTTACTTTATTAGGTCTTAGTCACTAGTCTTTATTCATATTGTCACTAGAGTAAGCTAATTTTCTCATTTAAACTATGTTCATGATGTTACTCTGATGTGTGAAATGCTGCATGTGTGGAACACTGGTCCGATGTAAGAGAGGGCCTGATGGCCCTAATCTGATCAGGTTAAATAAATAAATAAATAAATAAATAATTTTTCATATAGCAGTCAATATTTTTTTTACATACATAACACTTTGAAAAATGTATTCACAGGGGACAGTTAGGATTTCCAGTTTTTGGAAATGTTCAAGGCAGTGAGCCCTACTGCCACTCTTGGTTATTATACGAATTGCTCTTTTCTGTAATTTGAAAACTATTTGAATGTTTTTACTGTTGACTCCCCAAAATATTATTCCATAGATAATAACACAGAGTGGATATAAGAAAAATATACAGATCTGACACATGTAGTATCACAAACTGCAGTCAGAATTCTCAGAGCATAGCATGCTGTAGCGATTCTGTTACTAAGTATTTTAATATGTTCTTCCCACTTTAACTGACTGTCAACATGCATACCAAGAAATTTTGTGTAGTCTACACATTCTATAGTTTCATTGTTTAACTTAAAGTTTTTTTATAGTGTGGTTTTTTGCAGACATAGAAGTTAACAGCATTTGTTAGTTTATTATTGGATGCCCACTCACGTACACTGTTTAGTGTTTGTCTGGCTTTTTCTTTTAGTGCATCTGGTGATTTGTCACTGATTAGAACATTTGTTTGTCCATGCTTGATGCTCTGTGGGAAGTCGTTTATGTAAATGAGGAATAGTACTGGGCCGCGGACACTACCCTGTGGGACACCTATATTTACATAATTTGGGTCTGGAGTATACTTTACAATATAGTTTGAGCAACTTGAAATATGTGAGATTTTGCCGGCCGCGGTGGTCTAGCGATTCTGGCGCTGCAGTCCGGAACCGCGGGACTGCTACGGTCGCAGGTTCGAATCCTGCCTCAGGCATGGGTGTGTGTGATGTCCTTAGGTTAGTTAGGTTTAAGTAGTTCTAAGTTCTAGGGGACTTATGACCTAAGATGTTGAGTCCCATAGTGCTCAGAGCCATTTTTATGTGAGATTTCAGTTATCTGTCTTCTATTTTTTAGATATGACTGGAACCATTTGTTCACAAGTCCCCTTATTCCAAGTTCATCTAACTTATTTAACAATATGTTGTGGTGTACTGTATCAAACGCTTTAGTTAGATCAAGAAATATACCTGTCGTGTAGTTCCCTTTATCTAATGCTTCTAGAATGTGTTTTGTGAGGTGTGCTGTTGCTGATTCTGTGCTTTTCCCTGATCGAAATCCAAACTCGTCAACAGATAGTAAGTTGTATTTATTTAAATAATTCATTAGCCTATCTTTCATAATAGTTTCTAATATTTTTGCAAAGCATGATAGTAGAGAAATTGGCCTATAATTTTCAATTATTCCTGCATCACCTTTTTTGAAGAGAGGTAGTAATTTCGCATATTTTAAATAGTCTGGAAAGTAGCCGTGCTTGAAAGATTGATTTATAATATCAACTAAAGGTGGAAGTAGGCTCTTGATACAGTCCTTAATTATAAAAATGGGGACTTCATCCAGACCAGCTGAGTTTTTGTTTCTCAGTTTGCTGACTGCTTTATAGACTTCTTCCTGTGTTGTAGGGAATAACACCATTGAGTGTGATACACCATTATTTGGCCTTTTGACCTAAGGGGCTGTTAGAAAGTTTTCCTGTAATTTTATTCCTATGCTACTAAAATAATCATTTATATAGTGTGCCAAATATAGTGGGTCTTTTATTAGAGTCCCTTCCTCTTTGATTTTCAAGTTTGACAGATTCATTTTCCTGGTACCAGTTTCCTGCTTCACAATCTTCCATACTGCCTTATTTTTGTTTTCAGCAGAGTGCACTATTTTGGAGTTATGAGCTCTCTTTGCTGCAAGCAATATTTTCCTATATGTTTTCCTATATCTTTATAAAAGAGTGAGAAAGCAGGATTAGTTTGGCTGTGTTTAATGGACCTCAGGTACTTTAGTGTTTCAGATGATTTTTTGATTCCTTTTGTGACCCACTTGCTTTTTCCTGCTGTTGATAACGGACATAATACTTTAGGGAACGTTTCTTCAAAATTTAATTTAAACAATGTCATGAAATTTTTGAATTTTTCATTTGCATCTATCTCTGAGTATACTGAGTCCCATGTTTGTCCTGCTATCTGTTTGGCAAACTCGTGTCTATTTTTTTTAGAAAAAATTCGTCTGTAAATATGCATTTTCTTTGTTTCTTCTGGAGCCACTTTTATATTAATGATTTGAGCTGAGTGATCAGATAATCCTAGCTCTGCTACCACCACCTCACAGTTATCTTTGCCTAAATCTGTTAATACCTGATCAACAGCCGTCTTTGAGTATTTTGTTATTCTGGTTGCACTGTTAACTATTGGAACTAAATTGAAACTTTGGGCAAGACTTTGTAATGAGTCCCATGTAGAATCAGGATTCAGTTTATCCACATTTAGGTCTCCACATATGAGAATGTGGTTCTTTGGAGTGGATATCTTGTCAAGAACATGATTAAGTTTGGAGAAAAAGATACTGAAGTCTCCACTAGGAGATCTGTATAAACATAAGATAATCAAATTCCTACACCTGTATTGGTCCCTGATTTCAACTGCTGCCAGTTCAAAATGTTGCTCTTCACTGATTACACATAAATCGCTTCTGGTCTTATACTGATAATTTTGTTTTACATAAATACAACACCCTCCACACTTCATAGAAGTCCTACAGTATGCACACGCTAAATTATAAAACTGCAAGACTAACTGATTAATTTCAGCCTCATTCCACCAATGCTCAGTGAGACAAACAACTGAGAACTCTGTAGACTCCAGCTCCACTTCTAGCTGTTGGGTCTTATTTGCTAGGGAACATATATTTTGGTGAACAACTGTTAAGTAATTTTTTCCAGCACTATTTGCATTCCCACTTTTTTTCGTTTTAATGTCGTTCTGTTTTGGTTCAACTGCTTCCTTATTATGATTACACTCGCGTTTTTTGTTTGCATATGGTATTCTTGGATAGTCACCCCCTGCAGACCGTATTAGTTTCCCTTATTTTTTATAATTTTACATAAATCCAGGAGCATTTTACTGAAAGTCATTGCACCTAGTCTGTTTAGGTGCAGGCCATCCCTACCCAGACATTTGTCGTCGAGAAATTTATTTGGGTCAACAAATACAACACCAAGTTCGTCGCACTGTTCCCTAATGCCAGTGTTTATTTTGTTTGTATACGCGTTACTCACAGATCTTCTTTGTAGAATTCCGTTGATAACAATTCTAGAGCTTGTAAACAAACCTTTGGCTGACCGAATTACATTACGAATATCATTTATGATTTCTTCTTGTCTGCTGCTTCTAATAGAGTTTGTCCCTACGTGAATTATCACGCCTTTAAAATTTGTGTTGGAATCATTGTTGTTTTGGTTGGATTTTTCCGTGTTCCTAATGTTGTTGAAATGTTTCACAATCTGCTGTGGTCGGATTCCAGGGCGAACATCGACTTTACAGTTCGGAACCACTACATTTTTTAACATGGAATCGCCGATAACAAAGAAATCACTTTTGTCGATCTGTTTTGCTGGATTTCTTCACATTTATCTTTTTTCTTATACGTCACAGTTTTCCACTTATATTTGCTTACAGATTTACCGCACGAATCGTTTTCCGCCACTGTTTTCACTGGTATTTGCATATGCGAGTTTACATAGGTTTGTTTACTTCCCAATAACGGAGTTTGCACGTGGGAGTTTATTGAATTTCCACATGTTTCGCTTTCTGCCACTGTTTTTGCCGGAATATGCACATGTAAGTTTTAACGGTTTTGTTTTTCGCTCGTGAACGGAGTTTGCACAAAAGAGTCCTCACATTTGTTTGTTTTGTTCTGTAATGGGTTTCCCCATACGCAGCTTGCCGATTCACTTTTTAGCTTTGCGTTTTCTTCTTTCAGAGACTGAATCTCTTTTTTGAGAGTTCCGATATCACTTTGTAGCACTTTAATTATTTCATCTTTTGACTTTATGGTACTTACAAGTTCTGATGTTTCCCACTGCAAACAGTCGGTGCATGTCCACGGAACTTCGTCACTAATGAATTTCAGGTTCACTTTTGCGCACTTCTCATGAAGCCAAAAATTGCACTTTACGCATAAGATTCCTTTTATCACACGTTTTCTGCATTGCTTACATGCAGAACCGCTGATTTTTTCCTTTTTGGTAGAGACAGACAATGTCTGTAATCCCTTTGTGTCCTAAATCATTTATTAGTTAATTAATAAGACTGCATAGCCAATGAAATATGTTATATAAGCAGAGAAGGAACAATCAAACGGGAGGGTAAAACGATCAGCGTAAGAAAATAAAACAAACATGTAATGCACTCTGTAACGACAAGGCAAGATATACGAAAGAGGGGCGTTCAATTATAAAACATATCATAGTAGGTACTGCGCACAAAATCGCTCTGCGTATTGAGCACTCTTGTTCTCCCACAAATCAAGAGCACAACCTTTATGTGACTGTGAAGAATAATCATGTACCGTTCTTAATGCGTCCTACAGTACGGCCGGTTCCTGATAAGTGCAAGCCAAGGCATTTTAGTCAAGTGGCTGCAAATGCTCCATATACATCACATTAAAAGAGCGGCCAGTTCGGTTGATATAATACTTACCACAATAATTACAATCAATCCTGTATTTTCATTATGGCATATTTCATGTTTTTAAGAAGCAAACTATCCAGTTTTTGTATTTGGTTTTCCACGTTTTCCTGCAGATCTGAAGATGATCATCGCTGAAAGAAACCAGCGGTCTAAAGAACAAAAGATTTGTGGTCACAGAAGAAAATAAAAGAAATTTATTTAGCACTTACTGCGCCCTGCTTCGCCATTTCTTTCCGGGAAAAAACCTTCAAATAGTTTAAGAAGCATTCTTAAGTGGAATGTGAAAATCTTCTGGTAAATTATGTGTCATCTAGTCCAGTCAAAAATCTTTTTAAAACGCGTTATAAGGGAAGGAAATCCCCTGTTATTAACATCGAATTCAGAGATCCAAAGTTCCGGCGGAGCTCTCTGAGCCGCGTCATAAGTTTTGCTTTCCGTAATATGGAAGGGATTCCTAACTTCCATCAGACAGTCCGAACTTTTAAGTGAAACGAAGTGACTGCAGTAATTAGCTTACAGGATACGTCAAATATTTCCGTCAAACGAAACGTCTCTACCAGTTAATCTGTCTTACGTAAATCTAGGGAGAAGCGTTACAGTGTCTTTCATATCTACATCTACATCTGCGCCGGTAATCCGGAGTCCACTTTACGGTACGTGGCGAAGGTCCCCCGTACCACCACTAATCATTTTCTTTCCTCTTCCATTCGCAAATAGAACGAGGGAAAAACGACTATCTATAGTCTCATACAGTGACTACAGAAGCGTAAATCTACGTTTTCTATCGCAAGGAGACTGAGCGGGGTGACGCAGTGTTGGTACGCTGGACTCCTATTGTGGGAGGACGACGGTTCAAATTCCCGTCCGGTCATTCTGATTAATGTTTTCTTTTATTTCCCTAATCCGCTTAAAGCAAATGGCGGGATGGGATGGTTCCATTGAAAACGCACGGCCGATATCCCTCCCCATACTTCCGTAAACAGCGCTTGTGTTTCGTCCCTAATAATCTAATTGTCAACGGCACTTTTAGGCCCTGCCATAGAAAAAAATTGTCATGATGGCCAACAATGAAAACACGCTTGCCACCATTGTAAAAAGAATAAAATCAGTGAAAAAAAGTCCTGATCGCGGTGGTTATTTTATTTAAATGACCGGTTTCGGTCTAGGCAGCATCAGTTAATGGTCTATCAGCTGATGATGCTGTCTGAAGATGGCCTAAGCCTAGGGCGAAACCGGTCATTTTAATAAAATGACCATCGTGATCAGAACTATTTTTTCACTGATTTTATGTAGATTACAAGACAGCATCAGCTGATGATGCTGTCTGAAGATGGCCTAAGCCTAGGCCAAAACCGGTCATTTTAATAAAATGACCATCGTGATCAGAACTATTTTTTCACTGATTTTATGTAGATTACAAGTCTGCATCAGCTGATGATGCTGTCTGAAGATGGCCTAAGCCTAGGCCGAAACTGGTCATTTTAATAAAATGACCATCGTGATCAGAACTATTTTTTCACTGATTTTATGTAGATTACAAGACAGCATCAGCTGATGATGCTGTCTGAAGATAGCCTAAGCCTAGGGCGAAACCGGTCATTTTAATAAAATGACCATCGTGATCAGAACTATTTTTTCACTGATTTTATGTAGATTACAAGACAGCATCAGCAGATGATGCTGTCTGAAGATGGCCTAAGCCTAGGCCGAAATCGGTCATTTTAATAAAATGACCATCGTGATCAGAACTATTTTTTCACTGATTTTATGTAGATTACAAGACAGCATCAGCTGATGATGCTGTCTGAAGATGGCCTAAGCCTAGGCCGAAACCGGTCATTTTAATAAAATGACCATCGTGATCAGAACTATTTTTTCACTGATTTTATGTAGATTACAAGACAGCATCAGCTGATGATGCTGTCTGAAGATGGCCTAAGCCTAGGGCGAAACCGGTCATTTTAATAAAATGACCATCATGATCAGAACTATTTTTTCACTGATTTTATGTAGATTACAAGACAGCATCAGCTGATGATGCTGTCTGAAGATGGCCTAAGCCTAGGCCGAAATCGGTCATTTTAATAAAATGACTATCGTGATCAGAACTATTTTTTCACTGATTTTATGCAGATTACAAGAGAGCATCAGCTGATGATGCTGTCTGAAGATGGCCTAAGCCTAGGCGGAAACCGGTCATTTTAATAAAATGACCATCGTGATCAGAACTATTTTTTCACTGATTTTATGTAGATTACAAGACAGCATCAGCTGATGATGCTGTCTGAAGATGGCCTAAGCCTAGGGCGAAACCGGTCATTTTAATAAAATGACCATCATGATCAGAACTATTTTTTCACTGATTTTATGTAGATTACAAGACAGCATCAGCTGATGATGCTGTCTGAAGATGGCCTAAGCCTAGGCCGAAACCGGTCATTTTAATAAAATGACCATCGTGATCAGAACTATTTTTTCACTGATTTTATGTAGATTACAAGACAGCATCAGC
Source organism: Schistocerca piceifrons (assembly GCF_021461385.2). Lineage (NCBI taxonomy): Eukaryota > Metazoa > Arthropoda > Insecta > Orthoptera > Acrididae > Schistocerca > Schistocerca piceifrons. Next base: position 936,268,381 of record NC_060139.1, on the reverse strand, counting down.
TGATGATGCTGTCTGAAGATGGCCTAAGCCTAGGCGGAAACCGGTCATTTTAATAAAATGACCATCGTGATCAGAACTATTTTTTCACTGATTTTATGTAGATTACAAGACAGCATCAGCTGATGATGCTGTCTGAAGATGGCCTAAGCCTAGGGCGAAACCGGTCATTTTAATAAAATGACCATCGTGATCAGAACTATTTTTTCACTGATTTTATGTAGATTACAAGACAGCATCAGCTGATGATGCTGTCTGAAGATGGCCTAAGCCTAGGCCGAAATCGGTCATTTTAATAAAATGACCATCGTGATCAGAACTATTTTTTCACTGATTTTATGTAGATTACAAGACAGCATCAGCTGATGATGCTGTCTGAAGATGGCCTAAGCCTAGGCCGAAATCGGTCATTTTAATAAAATTACCATCGTGATCAGAACTATTTTTTCACTGATTTTATGTAGATTACAAGACAGCATCAGCTGATGATGCTGTCTGAAGATGGCCCAAGCCTAGGCCGAAACCGGTCATTTTAATATAATAACCATCGCGATAAGGACTTTTTTCACTGATTTTACTTAGATTACAAGATCGCTGTTTTCCCAAAAATGTTACCATAAATTGTAATGTGTGTTTAAAGGCTTGCAAATCAATATAAGTGTTGTACCGACGGCCCTTTCTTAACTGGAACAAATTCTGTGTATCGTTCGCTGTTGAGTAGGAGACGCTGCCACTTACCTTCTAATATTATCGATTTTATCCTATGTGTTTACTTCACTAGTTGTAGGCTCAACAAAACAGGTATGCTCGGTGGTACATTGCCCCCAGTTAGTTGACCTGAAATGTATCACAAAATATACGCAAATGTTTTCTTAATTTGTAAGATGAACTATCGGAAGAAGATGATGGCACTTTTATAAGTCTGGTAAGAACAAGTCACAGAAGTTACTTCATGTCCTGTTATCATTTACGAGTATTATGAAAATGTGGCAGTTCATAGATAAAATTATGTATTCACAACAACAAAAAATATGTAGGCAGAAAACAAAAAGTGGCATTATGAATTTTGCAGTACCGTAAGGTTTTCTCTCTGACACTAAGAGGTACTAAAAGTAGCAAGACGAATTTTGCTCGAGCGTTGTCTCACTATTCTCTTATTGAGACTATATCTGCCTGCTTGTAGCTCTGCTTCAAAAGAATTAAAAATCTGGCGGTCAGCGAGTCTCGAAAGGCGAACAAAGTCAGCGTGCATCTGATAGGCAAACACGTTACCTAGGAGCTAGCGAACAGGGGCGGTGTCTTTGACTTACTTATTGGCCCAGTAGCCGCTATGGCAGATAAATCGCAGCATAACAGACGAGAGTAGTTGAATTTCCCGTGGGGAACGACTTTCGTTGATTCAAAATCATTAACTGACATCCTTATGCCACATCTCAAGAGAAAATCACGCACATTATTCAACTGAAATGACACGATAATATCAAGTGAATCTAGCAGGATAGTTCTGTGTCATCAAGGAAGTAACTCGTCGATCACAGAGTTGTCAACATATTCTGTGCTGTTTCCAAGTTTCAGTTATACCGCCAGGAAGGATACTACCTGATGTGTTCTGTGAGTGACCTCGGAAGTGACTATAGCTTCGTCTCAAAGTTGCGGGTGGCAAGGGCCGCAATATCCTCATTTTATGTCAATGAGTCTTATTCGCATTTCTGTAACTAGGTTTGGGGCTCGAGTGTAATTACTTGTAATACATTGATGCACTGAGTGCAAACTAAAAATCAAATTATTTGTGTTTTACTGTCTTAATCGAACCGAAACCTTGAAAGCGTATTCACCAGACGCTATTCATAATTTTGGATCTTCTCTAGTGGTTGAACTGGCAACGTATCTTTCCTATACAATATTGTTATTGAGATCAATGTCATTGGCACATCCGCCAGAAGACAGACTTGGCTTCTTGTTGTCAGCTTTTCTGACGGATATTCTACCTTTACTCGAAACGTGAAGACTTAAAGGTGAATTCAAATAATCCATATGGCGAAAATCTGATGTTTCTATTCTTCCACCTCTAACATTCAAAAAACAGTTACAATAAGCGGCTAAAAAGCGCCTGTGAACCAACAATTAATAATGCAGTCATAATTAGTGCAAGCTGACAAATTCCATCTGTCATATGATAATTGTGAAAAACTACTTGTTTCATCTGCACAGCAACGCAGTATGAACTCAAGGGTTTCGTAGGATTCCTATATTTAATTTCGTTGTGATTGTTTTCAATGACAGTAGGGGAGGAGCAAAGCCATTTGACTTGAACAGTACTTTTTCAGCGGGATTTGAATCTTTGGCTACAGCTGCAGTAGCACGTCCAGTAAGGTATCAAGAATGTGAGCATTCACTTATTGCTGTAGTATAGGCTAGGGCAGAAAGAAGCAGGTTTCCGACAAAGTAAACGATGAGAGATACTGTCGCTGTCACTTATTAAACAGGAATTGTTCAGAAAATTGTTTGAAAAATCATTCGTGAATGAGAACTTCATTTTTGGTAAACCGATATTGTAAAGGCTAAGAAGATAAACACCAAGAAAAGTAAAGCAAGGTTAACGGGCTGTTCCTGAAAAAATTAGATGAGCAAAGATACACTATATAGAAGTAGTACATGACTTTTGCTATTTTGACAGCAATAGAGAAGATGTAAAATGCAGCCTGGCAACAGCAAGAAAAAAAGTCTTGAGATCTGATATAAATTTAAGTATTACGAAATCTTTTCTGGAAGTATTTGTTTGGAGTGTAGCGTTGTTTAAAAGTGAAACTTAGACAATAAACAGTACAGGGAATAAGAGAAGGATATTTTGAAATGTGGTGCCACAGAAGAATGTTTTACATCAGGTAAGTAATGAAGGCTACTGAAGCGAGTTCGGGATTGTTGTATCATACTTTGAACTTTTGATAAAATCACAGTAGGGGATTTTACTCGTCGTCACCCTCTACACTGAAACACTGATAGTGATTAGTGACAAGAAGACACACATTTATTGACGAATACTCAACTTCGTACAAATCGAGTCAGGCAGCAGATCCTGAAGTTCAACTACTATTCCAGAAGCTAAGGCTGGAGGCTGTTGTCCCCCTAGAATGTTTACTGAAGACGGCCTGGTGTGGACTCGCCAGAAACAGACGATGCTGCTCGAGGACACAAGTGGAAGGCGGTCTTCTCGGTAATCGTTTTCCCTGTCCTCTAGCAGAGCATTCCTGAAGTCAACCTTTTTCCTTTACGACCAACCTGAAATGCTTACGCTTATTGTAGACTGCATGGTTGATACAATGCCGTAACAGTCGCCAGATAGTCGTATGGGGCATTGCCAGTTCTCTGTTTGACGGACTTTCGTGGACTCCGCTCAAACGTTTGCCGAATTATTTCCACAATGTGATCAGAAGTGCGATGTCCACCGGGACTCTTATCACTGCACAGACATACTGTCTCTTCAAATTGACGATACCAACGACGAATGTTTTTGAGAGCAGGTGGATCAATGCCAAAACGCCAGCGAAAAGCACGGGGGACCGAAATCACTGACTCACCCTTCACAAACCGCAGCACAGGAAACTCCCTCTGTTGAGCGGACACCATCTTCATCTTACTTCTGACTGACTGCAAACTGAGAAGACACATTGACATCTAAAGGCGATTTTCTGAAACTCTAGGCCACACCCATTCAAATTACACAAATTTCCTTGCCTTGACGTCCCACGTTTCGTAATTATTAGCGTCCAAATCAGGTCATTCATTTTGAAACACACTTTATATATGAATTCTCGCATAACATAATTCTCATGGAAAGAAACTCTGTGTTTTTTTTGTATTAATGCACCAACAGCAAATCACATGATACTGGAAATATAGATCATATGTTAATTTAGTTGATAAAAACTCAATGATTTCCATTTCGTGAAAATGTGACCTTTATACTGTCTCAAAGTGTGCCCTGGCCTTACCGTCTTATCTTTCTCTCCTTCGGAAGCAATATGTAAAATTCAAAAGCTATGACCATGGAATTTGATTTCGAATTGCTATTGTTATATTCGTTTTTTTTAAGAATGAGATGACCAGTCTCTAGCTAACGTAATTACTTCTTTTGAAAGTACTAGCATAAAGAAAATCTTTATAAAAGGAATGTTTTTGTACACACTGTCTCCTTTATTTTTCGGCCTCTTTTTTTCACAGTTGCTGATACAAAAGTTGTATAGCTTAAATTCCCTCTTTTACAACTGTAATGGAAGCCTTTTTAAGACCAAATGCGTTTCGCTTTATTCTAAAGTATCTTCTTTGGTCGCTGTAAGAATATTTGTTTTTTACCTCTTACAATTTTGTTTGCTAATATCATGAACAGTTCGTACGCTTTAACTTACTACTATAAAAATTATTAATTCTTATCGTTACTCACGGTTCTTTTCTGTTTCTGTCATTCTTCCTGTCTTTCTACGTATATATCATAGATTTTTAACATATAGCACTTTCATTATCACTAAACGTATTCTGATTTTTATGTGTTAAAATGTCGTGTGACTAGGACCTCCCGTCGGGTAGACCGTTCGCCGGGTGCAAGTCTTTATTTTTTCACATTCATTGGCTTTGCCAACTCATACTCGAACTGTCACCTTCCAACCTAATCTAGACCTTAGCTACAGATAAATCTGTCTCCACAACCAGCTTTTGTTTTGCTTTCACATTCTTTAGCTTCGCCAACTAACAACAAAATTGTCAATACACACACCAAAATGTGACGTTACAGCAGCCATTCACATTATGTCACTGGTCAAAGCTGGCTCGTAATGAATATTCCTCCTGATCCAAATAAATACGACCGTGAGTAATTACTGCTAGCTAAGAGTAATCTGTCACTTCTTTGCTGCTAATGATGTAAGTAATACAAGCTTTCCCAGTTGAAGGTTTCTAATTACTGTATTAACATGGAGATGTAATTAAATCTTCCCTTTTAAAATTACAGAACGATTATTACGTAAAGCAGAAACTTTCATAGTAAAGCTTTTCTTTGCTATTAAATGTAGCAATAATTCAGAGATGAAAGAAGTTCCTAGTCAGAGATAACTCCTTTTACATTACTGGTTGCCTTCAACCTATATTCTTTTGATCTTACACACTAAAAAGATAATATCATTGATATTTCCCTCTTTCTATAATCCTTATTTCATAAATCTTGATCTGACTGTATGATCTAATATCCCTTTTTCTTTGATATTCAAAGTTAGATGATAGCTTGTAATTATCTCTCATTAATATGCAAAGCACCTAACACTGTGTTTGACTTTCATAGATTGGTAACTTTTTTATAACCATTTTTTCTCAGGGACTTGACCCAATATTTTATTTCTTTATTAAATAGTATCAGGTTAAACTAACAAAATAAAAAAGAGAGAGAGAAAATACTTACCACATCAATTAACAATTTTCTTTATTATAACAAAACTTTGGTGTCGGGTCCTATTTATCTTTACTCTTAAATTGTTACAGGGATTTGTAGAAACTAGAATTACCACTTTCATTAAATGAAAAATAACGTTGTTCCTTTTTTTTCCTTCGTGACATGGAATATAATGAGTAATTTGACGATCTATAGTTTAAGCTGAATGCTAATGGAGTAACACAACGACTCTTTTCACTGTCAAACAAAGCAACTGAGTCTTTCCAAGCCCTCGTTACAAGTATATTGGAGTCCTTCCACACAAAGTAATCAGAAACCTCTCTCAATAGATAAGGCTCGTTAAAGGATAAGCTACTTTATACCATAAAAAAGGTCGAGAATTCTGCCGACCAAAATTTCCTTTCATTCATTTATCAAACATTACTGTTCGATGCATTATCAAGTTAGTGATCAATTAACCGGGGCACATATTTTCATCTGTCCGAAAGAACAGATACCATCTTAGTATATATATAAATGAGAATGGTTGGACGCGGGTTTGAAATGTCGTCCTCCCGAATACGTGTCCAGTGTGCTAACCACCCACCACCTCGCTCGGTCCCAATGTACGTTCTGTATTTCATTTTATGCAGGAAATCAAAGAATTCTCATTTCTCAACAATGTTGAGATGTTAGAGATGTTGTTGAACTCTCTGATGATTGAATCATAGTTGTGCTATTGTCGCTGTAAGGTTTCTCCTGTACATGCAATTTTAGTATCAAGGACATGATGGGAGATTATTTAGCACTGCGACATCATGTCTCCATTTAATTTCATAAGATCGGTGGAGCTTTTTGTTCCATCGGGCCCTGTTTCTAATACTTACAGTATGCAGGAGATCTTCAGGTAGAACTTTACCATATTTCACTGAACTACTCTACACGGCTTCCTTCGCCAGAGGGTCTACTTTTTCATTTCCCTTTATTCCGCTGTGTGCCTTCACCCTAAATGTGATGGTAGTGTTATTGAAGCGATACAGTTCCTGAATTGCTTCTATAATGTGGTATACAAGATCATTTTAGGAGTTGTTGACCACATAGCATTTTAATAGCATCAGTGCTGAGCGTGAATGTGATAGAATAATGATTGTTTCTTCTTGAACTTCTTTTGCGTATTTAAATCCCTCTAAAACCGCTATAAGTTCAACAGTGAGTTTGGAAGCTACTTCAGACAGTTTGAATTTGCCCTGTCGATTAGTTTTACCATCTACGAATGCGCTTCCGGCTCCCTTTTGTTTTTTAGATCCCCATCTGTGGAAATCTTTCTTGAGGTGACCATGCTGCTAAATTGTCCGCTAAAATTTTTCATTCATTGTATTTTAAATTTCTTAGATCTCTAACTTAATTCCAAGTTAAATGAATGTATCGGATAATTATTATCTTTCAGTTGCTCAGTCTGTTATACATTTAAGTGTTGAAAATCATTCTGAAGCTGAGTACGTAGAATGTCCAAAAGTCATTTAATAAAGTAGAAAAAAAACTCTGTGACTCGAGCGGTCGTCTCACACTCGGTAACTAGAATTGATTGGGCATGGGTGTGTGTGTCGTTCTTAGCGTAAGTTGTTTTAAGTTAAATTAAGTAGTGCGTAAGCTTAGAGATCGACGACCTCAGCAGTTTGGTCCCATAAGACGTTACAACAATTTTTTTTCGTATTGATTTGTCATTTTTTTCCGTGTTTGTTTCGTCACTCAACTTTTCGCGACAGTCCTTTGTTCATTCAATAATGCATACCGTATTAAAGTACATAAATCAGGTGTAAAAGTGATATCATAGAAGCACAAGTGTTTGACACTCTGTTTTTGAAGTCCTGGAATGTAGCGTGAAAAGATAAGGATATAGTGAAAACTCTGGAAGTTCTGTTATCCCCACCTTCGACAGTCCTGAAGCAAATATATGGGAACGTTGAAAATGTTTCGTACAGAGGGACAAAGCGGACCCGATAACATCATTTTCAAGAACAAGAAGGAGCACCAAATCTATCTGTAACCCCAAAGAGGAAAAGTCGTCATTGGAGACGTTATGCTTGTATTCCCTTAGAATGGAAGTAAACGATGACATATTTTAGGTTTTGGTCGAGTAGGAAATGTGTGTGACCAGGCACGCTGGAGGTTACTGAAGCAGAGAAAGTTCAGTCATTTCTTTGCAAAATAAAACTGAAATTTTCTTTTGTGTTTTCGGAAATTTGTTTGTGCCTTTCGTGTTACATGTTAAATAAGAATTAATGAAACGTAAAAAAAATGTATATTTCTCTTGAGAACTGTTTACTGCTTTGTAAGGAAATACGAACTGAAACGAAATTTTTTAACTTTATTTGTAGAGGGGATACTTTACTTCGACTATTTCTTAACTCTTCCTATATCAGTTACACTTTCATTAAATCGAAAGCTCAATTATTCGAAATTTTTCTGAGGTCCCTTGAACTTCTAATTATTGACTGCACCACAAATCCAATATCCTCGTAAAAGTGACCCACAGATGAAAAAAACTAAAAGTACTAAAGTGGAGTCGGCAGTGCGCTTGATACGACTGCTTCAGGCCACTACCTCAACCAGTCACGTAACGCGATCTTGTAAACGTCTTATGGCGACGCCTCGGTGTTGCCGCACATCTATAGAAACTAATTTATTGTTTTCGCCTACAGTCGTTTTGGCTACACAGTTGGAAGCATGTAACAATACCGCCGACATCAGGGATCTTCTTTCGAGATTACACAACAGACCACGCGCAGGCTGGTCTGCGTATCAGACCAAAGGTGGATAAACCGGCGCGCTGATTCGATATATATGTGGTTAAGCTTAAACCATGTCACATGTGCGTCTGCTCATGAAACATCTATACGTCGATATTTTACCTCAACAAATCGATATAGACACACGTCGTTTTCACGATATATCGATATAGATATTGAGAATTCGGTATCGAGCGCCGATGTTTTTACTTTATAGTACACTTTTTTCGCAATTTTCGGTAAATATATGAAATTATTCTACTGAAATGGTAGTAGAACATAATCTTACTTCCACTGTGTGAGGGAGTCTTATTACTATCTGAGCTCGCATCACGTCCAGTCTTTCCCTTTGATTGTGTGAAGTAAGTATAGGTGACACAAACAAAAAGTGCGATTGCACTGAGGGATGGTGATGTGAATGGAATAACAAGACTTCCGACGTGGAGAACTAGCAAGTCAGTTGCGTTAAAAAGCCGCCCGAATTGGCCGTGCGGCTCTAGGCGCTGCAGTCTGGAACCGCGAGACCGCTACGGTCGCAGGTTCGAATCCTGCCTCGGGCATGGATATGTGTGATGTCCTTAGGTTAGTTAGGTTTAACTAGTTCTAAGTTCTAGGGGACTAATGACCTCAGAAGTTGAGTCCCATAGTGCTCAGAGCCATTTGAACCATTTCTCTTTTTTTGCGTTATGAAACAGTTTTTAACGTAACTAGTGTGCAATTTCTTCACATCTGCAGTCTTCAGACACATCTGCTGAAAAAAATTATCATAAACTAAATGACAAGATTGGTTTTTGCGGTGGGTGGAGACCTGTGTCGCTGACGTAATCGGTGCTCGGCGCTACCGGCAGAAAGTGCAACGTTTAACTTCACCACGCAATTTTACACTACAACTGTTAGGTCGATGGCGTTTGCAGAGATGAAAATACAGGAAGTCGGCGTGAACTGTTCGACAAATCCGATATGTGACGAAACCGGACGGTGGACCCATCGGACATCTTTTATTGTGCCACTTACAGGGTGACAATATTGAACAATATGAAAAAAAACCTTATACATTAGTTACAAAACTACAGCTCAAATGTTCAAATTTGTGTGAATTTCTGAGGGACGAAACTTCTGAGGTCATCGGTCCCTAGGCTTACTCACTACTTAAATTAACTTAACGCTAAGGACAACACACACCCATGCCCGAGGGAGGACTCGAACTTCCGGCGGAAGGGGCAGCACCATTAGTGACATGGCGCCTCTAACCGTGCGGCCACTCCGTGCGGCCAAACTATAGCGTGCACACACCTTATTTAACATGTAAACGTCACTACAGATATTCGGGTTTAGGTTATGACATGTTCGATATATCTGCCATCATTGGCGATGATGTGACACAGACGAATAGCTAAATTCTGCACGATCTGCTGAAGTTTCGGAACATCGATGCTGTCGATGATCTCCTGAATGTTTTCAGCTCAGCAATGGTTTTGGGGTTATTGCTGTAGACCTTCTCTTTTATATAGTCCCACAAAAAGGAGAATATGGCGCCCAATCGAGGCCCATACCAGTGGCCTCTGGCTACCCCAGAGCCAGAATGCGGTCTCCAAACTGTTCCTCCAGGAGACCAAACCGCTTCTATGGAGCCGAGTTCCGTCTTGCATGAGCCACATCTTGTCGAAATCAGGCTCACTTTGGAAAATGGGGATGAATTCATCTTCCAAAACCTTCACGTACCGTTCGGTAGTCGCCGTGCCATCAAGGAATATCGCGCCGATTATTCCGTGACACTGCACACCACAGTCACCTGTTGAGGGTGAAGAGACTTCTCAATCGCAAAATGCGGATTCTCAGTTCCCAATCCAAAAGAAAGTGGGCTTCGCCGCAAAAAAGTGGTTCAAATGGCTCTGAGCACTATGGGACTTAACTTCTGAGGTCATCAGTCCCCTAGAACTTAGAACTACTTAAACCTAACTAACCTAAGGACACCACACACATCCATGCCCAAGGCAGGATTCGAACCTGCGACCGTAGCTCGTCACAAAACCAAACAACAATGATCATACTAATTCCCATCATGCCCCACGCCAACCGTGCAGGTTTAACGCCCTAACGCAAACCGTTCAGAAGTTGTGACAATTTTATTTCATATTGTTCAATAATTGTCGCCCCGTTCATGCAGTTACCATTGTTAGCAAGATGGTTATCGCCAAGCGTGAACGTGGGTCGTTTTATTTCCAACTCTTGCCATAAGGGTTATAAGCAGACAGATAGCTTGTTGGTGTACAGAATATCTAATAATAAATCAATACTTAAATATAAAGGTCTAAAACCGGCAGTATATTAACAACGTGCAGCCGATATTTTTATAGGCCGGTAAGTCGATATTTTTTCGTCCATATATTGATACTTTTTCCATATTTTCATGGCCGATAATTTTTAAAATATCGATGTATCGAATTCTCGATGTTTATAAAAATATCGACAGTGTTAATTATATGCCTGATAGTCTCAAAGCAAGAAACGACAAATTTCTCGGAAATGGTTCTCCCCAACTCTAAGTCCATTTCTGAAAAATTCTTAGCTCTAGGAATCTGATGGATCAAAAATTAATGTAGGACGCCACCACGAAATGTGTAATTCCGTTAGAAGGAAGGAAAATTAGTGTTTAACATTCCGCAGATATGAGATGACAAGGTCACCAGAACGAAACCTAGGATGAAAATGAATGAGGAAGGAAATTGGTCGTGTACTCTTCCAAGGAAACGTCCTGGTATTTTCATTAGGGGACTTAGGGAAGGCCTAATCACAGAAACATGCAGCTAGATGATCGGGCATGGAATCGAACTGAGCTCCTGTTAGAGACTGTCAGTGCCGTTATGCGGTGAAAAGACAACAAAATGTGGGTAGAGGAGACCGGGAGAAGCTGACGATGTCAGCGGTTTTCAATAAACTCATGTTTTTAAACTTTTTTTCTTCGCACATATTAGTAAAACGGCCTTTTATTGTACCTATGTATAGACTTCAGATTTTATTTTAGCCATGTCGCCCCACGCTAAGACCATTGCGCAACAAGAGTGTTAGAAGAGAGTACATTACATGTCCAGATTTCTTGCAGACCCGGTTGTGCTGCGGAACGGATAGCAGGTGCATCACAGTGTCGATTGCAATGGTGCCCCAACTGGAAACGTACTCTGAAGTAAGCAGGACAGTACGATTCTTGTGGGAAAAACATCCTAGTATTTGCGTTATGAGATTTAGGGAAGGCCTAATCACTGAAACATACAGCTAGATGAGCGGGCAGGGAATCGTACTGAGCTCCTGTTAGAGACTGTCTGTGCCGTTATACGGAATCTTCTGGTAAAAAGTTAACAAATGTAGGTAGAGGAGACCAGGAGAAGCTGACGATGTTAGCGGTTTTCAATAAACTCGTGTTTTGAAACTGTAAATTGCACACAGATTCACCGTGATATCCTGGCGATGTATGGACCAAATACAATGTCGCGTCCAGTCGTAGTAAAATGGCGCCAACAACTTGACCAAGGCGCCACAGACGCGGGTGGTACAGTTTGGAAAGTCCAGAACTTGCATCTTGCAGTTTTCATCTTTTCGGCAAGCTGAAAGAACGTCTGGGCTAGAATTTTCCAACGATAAGGACATTCAAACAGTGGTTCTGGAATGGCGCGATTTCTATCGTCGTGGAATTGAACCACTAGTAGAAAGTTCAGACCGTGGTTTACAGTGACTTGGTGACTGTGTTGAAAAATAATGTCAGGTATGATGATACAATGTAAGCTTTCAAGGCTGGTACTGACATCGCGTATTGCTATAGGTAGGGACAGGAACAAATCGGTGTTATTTTTTGCACTTTTCGGTGTTATTTGTCGGTGTTATTTTCTGACAAGCTTTTTCTATTATCAGTTATCTATTTTTGTCATATTTATCCATTTTTCAATGCTGTGTTGAAAATGGAACTATTCCTGAGATAGGGTGGGCCAAACATGAGACAAGTGTAGAGAAAAATTATTTTAACAAAAATTTTTGACACAAATAATTAATTAAAAACAAACACCAAAGGTAAAAATTAAAATAACAGTTTGATGCAGATATTTTATTGATGACATGTTTCCCGCTTCTTCATATCGTTCTTGAGCTGTGGAGACCACAGAAGCCGGTCGCCGCTGCTCAAGAATGATCTGAAGATCCGCTAGGAGCGTGAAACGTGTCATCAATAAGTATCTGCAACAGAGACTATTATTTAAATTTTTAACGTTTGTATACTGTTGCTGCGCTTGGCCAGAATGGTGTGGAGTGATACATATATTTTAAATGCTGGGAAAAATAATTTATCAATGTTGTATCCAGCAGATTAAAAAATATACAGAACTTCCCTTTTCTTCAGATACGCAATCAATTTTTGACACTCGACAATTTTTCTCGTCGACTTAAATATTTATGTACCCCTTTTTCAGTCCGCAATCGATTTTTGACACTCGACAATTTTTCTCATCGACTTAAATATTTGTGTTCCCTTTTTTCAGTCTGCAATAAATTTTTGACACTCGACCATTTTTCCATCGACTTAAAGATTTATGTTAAATGGCTGAAATTTCTTATGGAATAACAATAATGAAACTTAGAAGAATATCTTTCATGTAAAGAAAAATGTCTGCCTTTGCAATGCTCCCCAAGACATTTTTCTGTATGAATATCACCAAGAAGGCTTGAAGGTTATTTTTTTAAGTATTCCTAAGTAACAAAATACTTAAACATTTACAAAAGGCATTTAACTTGGGTTAAAAATAAGACAAAATTTAATTTTCTTAACTCTTTTATGTTAACTCAGACGTTGCTTGGAAACAAAGTTTATAATATGTTTCAGTACACGCTTTGAGTTTTAAATTCTATTTTCCGCGAGTAACACAGTCTTTTGATACAAAAATACTTTCTTTTAACGTAGTATCTTTTTTTCTGACACACATATACAACTGGTAATATGACTCATTTATGTACTGCATTTTCAGCTGTTTTACCCAGATCTGCACAAAGGGGGTGAAAACAGACAAAACATCTAATATGCTTACCTTATTATTAACAGTGAAGTGTAAACGTGAAATATCCGAACGTGGGAACTGCAATAGCTTCGAAACGATTGAAAAACGCGCCACAAACAAAACACGAGTCAAGTGAAGTGTACCCCCACTCTAACTCAGACAGCTATGCGCATTCGCGGATCTGGCAGCTTTCCAGCGTCAGAAAAATTTTTTCCGGGTAGATGCTGGCTGCTTTCTCTCACTGTTTATACACCAAATAGCCACACTCCAAGTAGCCAGAAGCAGGAGTAGGCGCTGCTTATACGCGATCTCAGCTCTGCGCATGCGCGGCAAGCTGTCTGGTAACTGCTTAAACAAACCATATTTCAACGAAATTTGAAAACAATCATATCGATATTAATTAAAATTTTCGTAATTAATACACGCAGAAAAATACGCAATCATTAGCAAGGGTTGGCAGCGAGCATACGTAAAACAGTTATCCTGCCAATGAATGGTCTCTGCGAACTTGACTAATGGCTTAAACACAATCATGTACAATATTAGCGTGGTTTGCGTACTATCACGGAGTACACCTTTTTCTTTGTTTGGATGATTTGAGAAAAGGTTCTGATACGTGAAACCGATCATCAATTAAATCACACAGTGATCGTTCGTACTCGCACTCAAAAATCGATAGTCGAAAGGCCACTAGTTACGTCACGACTGCAAAAAGTGGTGCGACAGTTGAACATAGAACGTTTCAACATTAAACGTCACTAGATTTACGACACTTCTTACGAGGTCACAGAGAAATTTTGTTGAAAAACTCCGATTTTGTGTTACTTCCTTAAAAACCGCCGAATTCGTGTTACCTTCTTAAAAACAGCTGAATTCGCGTTATTTCCTTAAAAACCACCAAATTCGCGTTATTCGTCGTGTTATCGTTTAAACGAGTTTTTCCTGTTCCTAGCTATAGGGTCTCCCACCCACGAATTAGCTAGACGCCTCGCCTCACTGCTGCATCCTTGTGCCGGAGGAACTGACAGTCAAAAATCATATCATTTCGTTGACAAATTAAAAGAAACGCAGTTGGGCCAAGGTGATATTCCTGTTAGTTTTGATGTCGTGTCGTTATTTACCATTATTCCAGTGAACGAAGCTATCTCATGCATAGCCGCCACTCACAAGGGAACCTCCCCATCGCACCCCCCTCAGATTTAGTTATAAGTTGGCACAGTGGGTAGGCCTTGAAAAACTGAACACACATCAATCGAGAAAACTGGAAGAAGTTGTGTGGAACTATGAAAAAAATAAGCAAAATATTCGAACTGAGTAGTCCATGCGCAAGATAAGCAACACCAAGGACAGTGTAAGCCCTGGAGTGCTGTGGTCCCGTGGTTAGCGTGATCAGATGCGGAACGTGAGGTCCTCGGTTCAAGTCTTCCCGCGAGTGAAAAGTTTAATTTTTTTTTTTTTTTTAGACAATTATTATCTGTCCGTTCGTCCGTCCGTCCGATGCGAGGTAACTGCGCCGTAGAATGGGGACGCTACACCTAAACGGAAAAATTTGAAAACGTTAAAAACATATGTTTTGACAGAGCAGAGGGAAAACTGTGCGACTGTGAAACTGTTGCATTCATTTGTTGCAGCTTATGTTATAAACTTTTAATTTTTCATCACTTTTTTGGGAGTGATTATCACATCCACAAGAAAACCTAAATCGGGCAAGGTAGAAGAATCTTTTTACCCATTCGCCAAGTGTACAAGTTAGGTGGGTCGACAACATATTCCTGTCATGTGACGCACATGCCGCCACCAGTGTCGTATAGAATATATCAGACGGGTTTTCCCGTGGAGGAATCGGTTGACCTATGACCTTGCGATCAAATGTTTTCGGTTCCCATTGCAGAGGCACGTCCTTTCGTCTACTAATCGCACAGTTTTGCGGTGTGGTCGCAAAACACAGACACTAAACTTATTACAGTGAACAGAGACGTCAATGAACGAACGGACAGATCATAACTTTGCGAAAATAAAAAAAGTAAACTTTTCACTCGAGGGAAGACTTGAACCAACAGTCTCTCGTTCCGCAGCTGCTCACGCTAACCACGGGACCACGGCACTCCTGAGCTCATTGATGTTGCCTATCTTGGGCATGGAGTACTCAGTTTGTATATTTTGCTTATTTTTTTCATAGTTCCACACAACTTCTTCCTGTTTTCTCGACTGATCTGTGTTCAGTTCTTCAAGGCCTATCCACTGTGCCAACTTATAACTAAATTTGAGGGGGGTGCGACGGGGAGGTTCCCTTGTCAGGACGCAAACTATGATGACCACGGGAGCGCCTAGGTGGAAAATTTCGCCAAGCTGTTACCGTTCCTGCTGGACGGGCAATGCTTGGAAACAGTCAGGGTGACATCTTATACGACACCGCTTTCGCCGAGTGCGGGGTCCCAGACGACACAAAGCAACGTCGACGCGTGCTGAGCTGGGCGAGTCAGCGACTCCCAGCCACGGACGCCGCTCCATCCGTCACCGGTCAATGCCACTAGGAAGCTACTTACAAGGGGAGGCCACGACCTTTGGAACGCGTATTTACTGCAGACTTCGTACACTCGTAGTACTCCATGAGGACAACAAAATGTGCAAGCAGTAGCCCGTACTTCTCAAGCGTTACTGAGAAAATCGCAAGATAATTTCGGTCGTCAAATACACTCCTGGAAATGGAAAAAAGAACACATTGACACCGATGTGTCAGACCCACCATACTTGCTCCGGACACTGCGAGAGGGCTGTACAAGCAATGATCACACGCACGGCACAGCGGACACACCAGGAACCGCGGTGTTGGCCGTCGAATGGCGCTAGCTGCGCAGCATTTGTGCACCGCCGCCGTCAGTGTCAGCCAGTTTGCCGTGGCATACGGAGCTCCATCGCAGTCTTTAACACTGGTAGCATGCCGCGACAGCGTGGACGTGAACCGTATGTGCAGTTGACGGACTTTGAGCGAGGGCGTATAGTGGGCATGCGGGAGGCCGGGTGGACGTACCGCCGAATTGCTCAACACGTGGGGCGTGAGGTCTCCACAGTACATCGATGTTGTCGCCAGTGGTCGGCGGAAGGTGCACGTGCCCGTCGACCTGGGACCGGACCGCAGCGACGCACGGATGCACGCAAAGACCGTAGGATCCTACGCAGTGCCGTAGGGAACCGCACCGCCACTTCCCAGCAAATTAGGGACACTGTTGCTCCTGGGGTATCGGCGAGGACCATTCGCAACCGTCTCCATGAAGCTGGGCTACGGTCCCGCACACCGTTAGGCCGTCTTCCGCTCACGCCCCAACATCGTGCAGCCCGCCTCCAGTGGTGTCGCGACAGGCGTGAATGGAGGGACGAATGGAGACGTGTCGTCTTCAGCGATGAGAGTCGCTTCTGCCTTGGTGCCAATGATGGTCGTATGCGTGTTTGGCGCCGTGCAGGTGAGCGCCACAATCAGGACTGCATACGACCGAGGCACACAGGGCCAACACCCGGCATCATGGTGTGGGGAGCGATCTCCTACACTGGCCGTACACCACTGGTGATCGTCGTGGGGACACTGAATAGTGCACGGTACATCCAAACCGTCATCGAACCCATCGTTCTACCATTCCTAGACCGGCAAGGGAACTTGCTGTTCCAACAGGACAATGCACGTCCGCACGTATCCCGTGCCACCCAACGTGCTCTAGAAGGTGTAAGTCAACTACCCTGGCCAGCAAGATCTCCGGATCTGTCCCTCATTGAGCATGTTTGGGACTGGATGAAGCGTCGTCTCACGCGGTCTGCACGTCCAGCACGAACGCTGGTCCAACTGAGGCGCCAGGTGGAAATGGCATGGCAAGCCGTTCCACAGGACTACATCCAGCATCTCTACGATCGTCTCCATGGGAGAATAGCAGCCTGCATTGCTGCGAAAGGTGGATATACTCTGTACTAGTGCCGACATTGTGCATGCTCTGTTGCCTGTGTCTATGTGCCTGTGGTTCTGTCAGTGTGATCATGTGATGTATCTGACCCCAGGAATGTGTTAATAAAGTTTCCCCTTCCTGGGACAATGAATTCACGGTGTTCTTATTTCAATTTCCAGGAGTGTATATTTGACGAATGAAATTATCTTGCGATTTTCTCAGTAACGCTTGAGAAGTACGCGCAACTGCTTACGCATTTTGTTGTCCTCCTGGATTACTACGAGTGTACGAAGTTTACAGTAAATCTGCGTTCCAAACGTCGTGGCCTCCCCTTGTTAAGTGTACGAGGGTTACCCAGAAAGTAATGCACCGCACTTTTTTTCTCAGCCGAAAACAATGCTACAAATGCGAAATGTTACATATGTATTATTTGAAGTCTCCTGAGTGAGCGTGCCGAGTTTCCGTCACTTCCGACAGATAGCGTAGCTGCAGGTCTTTTTCAAAACGGCGTCTGTAGGTGATGTAAGTTAAAAGCAACGTGCTGTTATTCAGTTTCTCACTGCAGAGAAAGAAACCATGGGGAATATTCACAAACGCTTGTGCAAAGTCTATGGAGCATCTTGCTGTCGAGAGAAGTACAGTTTGTCGCTGGGCACGGAGGGTGAGGTCATCAGAAAGCGGATCGGCTGAGCTCCACGATTTGCAGCGGTCGGGGAGACCATCCACGGCTGTCACACCTGACATGATGCAGCGAGTTGATGTCATTCGCAAGGACAGAACAGACGCATTACGACTCGGCAGTTGCATCTGTCAATCAACAAAGGAAGTTCACACACTGAAGCACTGGCTCCGCCACCAGGACAAGGATTCGTAAAAAAAATGTGGTGCATTACTTTCTGGGCAACCCTTGTATGAATGCTGACAATAAATATATTCAGAGCCAACAGTGCCCTACTGATGCCCTCGGGCGTGTACAGTACTCCGAGCTTCGCATCCTGCGTACTTAGAGACCACGATTTCTTGGGTCTTTTCAATTCACCACAACACTGCGCGACTTTGCTTTTAGATATTTACGGGGCCCAAATTACTACCACACGTTCATGATATCACCCTTACCCCTATCAGTCACTATCTACACTATTAAAAAGGTTAAAATGGTCACAAGATCCCAATTGCATACTGGCTGTCTACAGGCTTACCGGAGCAATAAAAACTTGATTTTCAGTATCCCATATAATTACTGACACAATTTAAAAATTGAAAAAGCTCTCATAATCTTCTCATTAAATGTTAAGCACACTAACACAAATATTACGATTAGAAATTGTGTATATGTCTTGAGCCAGCGTGATTCACGTTGCGCAGAACACCCAGACTATATTCATCCTTTATCTGAGAATAAGAGCGCTTACAAGTTTCCAACAAACTTTGCACGTAATTTCAAATCATTTTGAAACTTTTTTTCGCTGACAACCCCCACAAAAGAATGAAAGAAAAAAGGTTTATTGCTTAGTACATTTCCACTGTTCATGCAGTAAAAGTTCAGCGTCTGGCATATTGATTTAATTTATTACTCCTTTACTACTAGTCCAAACACCACAAATTTTACAGACAGAATGCCGGCCGGAGTGGCCGAACGGTTCTAGGCGCTACAGTCTGGAACCGCGCGACCGCTACGGACGCAGGTTCGAATCCTGCCTCGGGCATGGCTGTGGGTGATGTCCTTAGGTTAGTTAGGTTTAAGTAGTTCTAAGTTCTAGGGGACTGGTGACCTCAGAAGTTAAGTCCCATAGTGCTCAGAGCCATTTGAACCATTTTATACAGACAGAATCCACATATACCACTGAATGTACCTGCGAAATTATATCTCTCTGTTACACATAGTTCAGGAGGTATGACATCATAAACGTTGGTAAATGTGGCAAAATACATTTTCTTAAACCGGAGCACAAATTACCCAGACTATAGTCATCTATATTTTGGTTTACCACATTTGGTTTTGAGTTTCTCATTAGTTCATGGGTGAATACCCCAAAACTAATGAAACCAACTAAATTTGAGTTTTGCGTTTTCAACCATATATTATTTACACGCTTAACATAAAATATTTAACACGTTAACTATTTGTAGGGTCACCTGTAGGAAGACTTTTGAAGCTGTTTGATACATGTGAGTTCAGTCTTTGAAGAAATGACGCGTAGGTTATCGGTCGAACCTAGTTCATAAAGGTAAGTACATAAATTCTACGAAAATTGCAATAATACAGAGGGGTTCAAAAAAATGTATCCACTGTTTAAAAGTCCATAACTGGCAAACTAATTGACGGAGTTGTCTCATCTTTAGTAGTGTAATAGTTAGTAGTTCGGCAATCGCCACACAAGCGTTGTATTGCGTTGTTTTGTTATATCAGATGACAGTCGCCAGATAGTCAGTGTTGTGTTCTTAGTTGCACCTAGTTACTCGAGTAAACATGGCTGGCGCAAGGCTTACATTCGATGAAAGGAAGTCAGTTTTGAAGTGGTATTTTAAGTACGAAAACATTCATGAGGTTCAACGGCAATGGCGAAATGAGTATCAAACAGAGCCACCGACACGTTTAACGATTCGTCGCATTCGAGACAAATTTGAAGCCGAAGGCTGCGTTAAAGATGCACACAAACAACGATCTGGACGACCTGTAACAGTAACAAGTCCAGCTAACTCCCGTCGTGTGTTACAACAATTCACTCGCTCACTACATAAGCCTGTGACAGTGTGCCCGTGAAACTGGAGTGAGTCGCTCAAGTGTTCGGCGAATTTTGAAGACAGCAAAGTGGAAGTGCTACATCCCACGATTGCTACACGCAATGAACGATGACGAGCCAGATCGTAGAATGGTGTTAGGGCGTATGTCGACGATAATCTACCATGAAGATGGATAGGCCTTAGAGGTGCTGTGGAGTATCCACCACGTTCCCAGACCTAACTCCTCTGGACTTTTACCTGTGGGGAACACTAAAGGACGTCGTTTATCGACAAAAGCCACGCACATTGGATGAACTTCGAGAATCCATCGTACATTCATGTGCAAATATCCAACAGAACACGTTGCAGTCAGTAGTTCGTGCTGCAGTTCGGCGGCATCGTTTGTGTGTGGATGTTAATGGTGACCATTCCGAACACCTACAGTGATATCTTTAAGTTGGACAAATGGCTCTGAGCACTATGCGACTTAACTTCTGAGGTCAACAGTCGCCTAGAACGTAGAACTACTTAAACCTAACTAACCTAAGGACAGCACACACATCCATGCCCGAGGCAGGATTCGAACCTGCGACCGTTGCGGTCGCTCGGCTCCAGACTGTAGCGCCTAGAACCGCACGGCCACTCCGGCCGGCACCAAAAATGAGACCGTCAATTAGTTTGCAATTTATCGACTTTTAAACAGTGGATACATTTTTTGAACCCCTCTATATGAGTAACAACCAATAGATTCCTGCCACTAAGGAGGGGAGATGTGCGAGACATCACATACTGTTCTTAGGGACTAAAAATAATACTTATTTGGTTTAAATCCCTGACAATGGCTACATGAGTTAGGAAAAAACAAACCAAAACGTGGTCGAGCGTCGTCTGCTGACCTCCAGCAGTCTCTCCTGCCGTCTCATCTCTGAAGCACGGCGACGAAATGCAGCCGAGAGAAAACGTCGTTATTATCCATAGGCCCGGCCGCGTGAAAGCGGCGGAAGATTAGTTGATTTGCTGGTCCGCTGCGCAGCGCCACTGTACTCCTCCCAAGAGGGACGCTCCAGTTGAGCTACTGTTTGCTTTTGTTTCCTGTGGTGTGTCATGTCACTGCTGGTGGCGAGAAAGGAAAAAAAAGGGGGTTGGGTGCAGCACTGTATGCCCGGAGGGTTGGAGTGGGAGGGGGGAGGTGGGGAGGGGGTGGCCCGCCTATAAAAGGGCAAAATAAACGCTGCGGGCCGGCCCAAGTGCTCGCCACATTGCCGATCGATGCTTCCACAAACACCTGAACAGCACAGCCCGTAATTGGATTTGGCCGTGCGTGTGCATGTACTGTGCAGGTCACACACACACACACACACACACAGGCTCCAGACATCACCTCGCACCCCTTCGGCGGCAGCAAACACTGCTCCGAGCGATGGACGGCGCAGCCGGACCATGTATTGTATATTGTGTTTGCTACTGTGCGCCGCAGCGAACTTGGCAGCGGCGAGCCATCAGTTGGCCCAGAGAAGCCCTTCCATCATTGTTTTTCATTTTTTGTACTACATTGTTTTGTTTGCGTCTGCATTGTTACTGGAGCAGTCTTTTTTCCCTATCCGCAACATGGGGGATGAAGTCAAATGGAAACCTCCGCGAGCTACTGCCACTGAAATGCGTCAGACACGTAGTGTTCCGACATGAGTCAGTTCCATGCATGCTATTTTTGGAACGTGACTAACAATGCCTCATCCGTCTGACATGCGCTCCGAGGTAACTGTGATGAGCTCTGCTGTAAGGGACACCCTGGTGGAAGGGGAGAGGGCCTTGTTAGCATTGGACTTCGCGTCGATGACAGGGCGACTGGAGATGAAGAACAGGCTCCCGAAGGTACAAGATGGAAAAGGAGGTTAGCAGTGTCCGGAAGTGATACGGAATGTTCAGTCGCCGGCCGCTGTTTCCGAGCAGTTCTAGGCGCTTCAGTCCGGAACCGCGCTGCTGCTACGGTCGCAGGTTCAAAAGCTGCCTCGGGCATGGATGTGTATGGTGTCCTTAGTTAGGTTTAAGTAGTTCTAAGTGTAGGGGACTGATGACCTCAGATGTTAAGTCCCATAGTGCTTAGAGCCATTTAAGCCAGTTTTGAATATTCAGTCTTATCATTGCTGCTCTTTTCAGCAACGACGATATGTGGTAAGCTGAATTTAAGTTTTAAAGTAATTATCATTTATGACTTATGTTAATTTAATTTGTACTGTTCGCATGTAAGTACGAAAGGTGTTGTTTTTTTTTTTTTTAATTCTATGAGTGCAACATCGGCAGTGACGGCATTCTTCACATCCGAGAGAGCAGTTAATGCCACCGGCTGTACTCTCCATTAATTCGACGGCCAAGGAGATGAAGAAGACGCCAAGAACATTAAGTTCTTGCTAAGACTATTTTTGTTAACAATGAATACAAAAAGAAAGAAATAGTTTGTATAATAAAATTTTCAATCTGTTTTGAGATCTGGAAATGTGAAGAGTTGTTACTGATCTTGTAATTAAAAGTTATTACGAGACACTACACTTTACGCAGCTGATGGAATAAAGCAATCATGAATACTGAGGTTTATTAGAAAATCTTGGCGTTCGTATTTTCTTAATAATTTCGAGAAGAGAATATTTGAAAAAGTAATAAGAAGAGTCAGTAACGCTGATATCAGAAATTACATAATTAAATATGAGCTTTTATCGAGTGAAAATAGGTGGCCATCAGCCAACGCATGTATTTCTGGGAAGATAAAAAAAAAACTGCACCATAGTCTTCGGTTCTAAGCGGTCTAGAATTGGCCATATTCTGTAGTAAAAAAAGACTAGCTTCTTATTGATGCTAAGAAGAAAGTAAAAGTTATCTTTGGCTGATGAAAACTTACTTAAGTGGGAAAAATAACTTTATTCAACTGATTGGATATCAGTTCAAAGTTGTAGCTGATACTGAAACATTCTTTATTTAGCACGTTATAAACAGTTCGGAGATGCGAGTGCTGAAATTTACAGCCAATTTGTATTTGATTTGTAAAGGTGGATATTATACATCATTTAACTACTCAGAAGTAGTTATGATCTCTGGTTAAAACAAACCAAATACAAACATTTGAAATTTCATGATACTATAGGCACATGTATGTCCAATAAGTAAATGACTATTTCATTTTAAATGTTCATGTTCATAAAGAAACTGACGATACACTAATTAAGTGATTTTTAGATAATAAAGGTACTGAGAATATCAAAGTTGACGGATCGGAAAAAAATATTGCAGTTAAGCGTGATTTCTCGGTTGGTACAGCAAGAGAGAAATCAACGAATCCGGTTGTTGCGGATTATAAAACTGTATTTTCGAAAATAACAGTATTTAACTGGTTCATTATAAAACTAACTCTCACACTCAGACGAGAAAGCGTACAAGAATCTATAATTATTGAATTATCTTCCGATGTGTGAGAGATATGATCTTAGGGGGCGCAGCTTGCGATCTGACGAAGAATACGACGTCGTCTTAGATACATACTGCAGGCTGAATAACGAACTTATCCCACATTAAGAGTATTGTACTACTGCAATCCTTTCCAAAAATGACGGCTCACCTAAGCTAAAATGGATGATTTTTCTTAACGTGGGGTACAACTACTGTGAATTTGTTACGTATCAAAGTCATTGTTTCCCCCCTCACTTGTTAATTATTTTACCGGCAAAATTTTATTCAATACGTGTACACACTGGGCGACTGTGGCCTTGTAGAGTTTTTCAAGTCCGATCTCATTATAAGGCAAAAACCAAGATGGGAAAAAATAGAAGACCAACAACGAAGTGTTCAGATTAGATCAGATATATGTAGAGTTGCCATATCTAGCCGGACCCTCGTCGGGACACTCTGAGAAGGGGTGTAGAAATGAAGTAAAACGTTTATTTAATCTAATTACTTTTTATTTAGAACACAACTAGACGGAACTTGTTGCGGCAGAAGTAGTTTGTGCACCATATTTTTCCGAAGATGCCAACTTTTTCAGCAAGTCTTTTTTTCCCTTTTACGTATGTATAAAACTGCGTGTAGTTGAACTGGCACTGTAACATTGATTTCACAGTCTCTGGCAGCAGTCGATTTCTTTCATCAGTCCATGGGTCGACAGTGAAAATATTCTAAGCACAATGGCGTTCTGTGTGTAAATAGGAAACAAATATTCGCGTAATTTTAGCAGTTGGCATTTGCGTTCAGGATTTTCGGTTTCCTTAACAAAGTAAAACCACCTTTCTCCCACGAAGTGTTTAGACTTTCGTTCTTCCGAGTCATACTTGGTTTCTAAAAGGCTCTCCAGATGAATATATGCCTGAAAACAATTGTCGCCTGAAATCTTCATACCATTTTAGTCAATTATATAACATTATTTTCAAACATCACCCAATCTGGCGTTTCAAATAGCGTAATCCAATCAAATACATGATATTAATCAAGTGCTATGGTATAGAAAGCCACAAATTTCGAAATCAAATTATTTCTTAAGTCCTTATTCTTTATTAACAGAATCTTCCGTCGGTTCTTGTAATTGAAAAGCACCAGTTTGCTTTTGTTCTACAATATTACATTTATAATGTCTGAAGATGGCCTTCTAAGCCGAAAACCGGTTAACAGTAAAAGTAATATTGTAGAACAAAAGCAAACTGGTGCTTTTCATTTATTATTCTTATTCTTTAATTTCTTCAAATTCATCTTGGTTTGCCTGCTAATAAAATTGGCAGTCTTCTTATCATTTAGAAATCTTTCAGTGTCGATTGATATATTTCTTATACCAATTTTCGATACTTTATTTTTCTCCACGCTTTTTGTGGTTTTTTTTTCAGAGCCAAGTTTGATTGCGAAAACATGAAGTAGGCCTACATTTCACTGAGCGAACTACTGAAGAAATTTGAAATTATTTTAGGTGGTCTGTTTTCTGGGTCAAAAAACTATTTTAATGCAATCCAAAGCTTACGCATTCTTTGATCTGCAGACATTAACGACATCCGTCCTTTTTTTCGAGATTGAAGACTCTGACGATTGATATCAACGTATAAGCAGAACTCTTTCAGCTTATCTGTCCATACCACGTGTATTGAAAAACAATTAAATATTTTCAATGTCGACAGCAGCGCTTGATGTAATATTGTGGAGAATATGGGCAGGGCATCCAGTTCCTTCTACATTTTTCCCTACTTCTTTAATTTGGTGAAACAAATTCCCCTCGCCACGTCGCTGAAGCCCTCCGCAGTTGGTACTGGTATTGTCTCCACAAAAAGCGATTAATTTATCTAATGGAATTTGCAGCTGTCTTAAAGTGTCTAGACAAAACTATGCAATTGCCCCTGTGTTTCGTAATTCAGCGAAACAAACTTAACAGCTTCTGTTGGATTCCGTCGGTTTCGGTAGAGTATTGAACAGCTAATGGAAACGTCTTTTCAGCCTTGTAGTTCGATATGTCAGTGCCTGTGCCGTAATATGAAACATTTTGCAGTAGTTTTATGCATTCTGACACAGAGTGTGGTACGAGAATATTTTCCGCAATTGGTGTAGCTTTGGTCCTGATTGTAGACTGCTATGCGGCAGTTTTGGAGTCAGGACACATTGCGGCATTTCAGTTTTACTGTACAGTCAATAAAACTTAAGGATTGGCGATGATTGACAACTTTATAAGCTGTTGTCAGTTCTGCAGCAGCAACGAGCAGTTCTTCATGAGCACCTTCTTTAGTCATGAATGTAGAAATATGCTTTGATGTCGATGCTACCGCGGAGTTGCTAAGATGAAACAGCTACAAATCTCATACAACGCTTCCTGATCCCTTCGTCCTTTCTCGACAAAATACCACTCTTACTGCATGTAATCATCCGAAAAGTGAAACTCTCTCTTTCCATCCTTAGGTATTTTCATAAGCTATGATAAGTTTATTAGACCGTTGTTGTTGTTGTGGTCTTCAGTCCAGAGACTGGTTTGATGCAGCTCTCCATGCTACTCTATCCTGTGCAAGTTTCTTCATCTCCCAGTACTTACTGCAACCTGCATCCTTCTGAATCTGCTTAGTGTATTCATCTCTTCGTCTCCCTCTACGATTTTTACCCTCCATCCTGCCCTCCAATACTAAACTGGTGATCCCTTGATGCCTCAGAATATGCCCTACCAACCGATCCCTTCTTCTAGTCAACTTGTACCACAAATTTCTCTTCTCTCCAATTCTATTCAATACCTCCTCATTAGTTATGTGATCTATCCATCTAATCTTCAGCATTCTTCTCCAGCATCACATTTCGAAAGCTTCTATTCTCTTCTTGTCCAAACTGGTTATCGTCCATGTTTCACTTCCATACTTGGCTACACTCCATACGAATACTTTCAGAAACGACTTCCTGACACTTAAATCAATATTCGATGTTAACAAATTTCTCTTCTTCAGAAACGCTTTCCTTCCCATTGCCAGTCTACATTTGATATCCTCTCTACTTCGACCATCATCGGTTATTTTGCTCCCCAAATAGCAAAACTCATTTACTACTTTAAGCGTCTCATTTTCTAATCTAATTCCCGCATCATCAGCCGATTTAATTCGACTACATTCCATTATCCTCGTTTTGCATTTGTTGATGTTCAGCTTATATGCTCCTTTCAAGACACTGTGCATTCTGTTCAGCTGCTCTTCCAGGTCGCCGGCCGGTGTGGCCAAGCGGTTCTAGGCGCTTCAGTCTGGAACTGCGCGACCGCTACGGTCACAGGTTCGAATCCTGCCCCGGGTATTAGTTAGGTTTAAGTAGTTTAGGCTCTAGGGGACTGATGACCTCAGATGTTAAGTCCCATAGTGCTCAGAGCCATTTGAACCATCTTCCGGGTACTTTGCTGTCTCTGACAGAATTACAATGTCATCGGCGAACCTCAAAGTTTTTATTTCTTCTCCATGGATTTTAATTCCTACTCCGAATTTTTCTTTTGGTTCCTTTACTGCTTGCTCAATATACAGATTGAATAACATCGGGGATAAGCTACAACCCTGTCTCACTCCCTTCCCAACCACTGCTTCCCTTTCATGTCCCTCGACTCTTATAACTGCCATCTGGTTTCTGTACAAATTGTAAATAGCCTTTCGCTCCCTGTATTTTACCCCTGACACCTTCAGAATTTGAAAGAGAGTATTCCAGTCAACATTGTCAAAACCTTTCTCTAAGTCTACAAATGCTAGAAACGTAGGTTTGCCTTTCCTTAATCTATTTTCTAAGATAAGTTGTAGGCTCAGTATTGCCTCACGTGTTCCAACATTTCTACGGAATCCAAACGATCTTTCCCGAGATCGGCGTCTACCAGTTTTTCCATTCGTCTGTAAAGAATTCGCGTTAGTATTTTGCAGCTGTGGCTTATTAAACTGATTGTTCGGTAATTTTCACATCTGTCAACACCTGCTTTCTTTGGGATTTGAATTATTATATTCTTCTTGAAGTCTGACGGTATTTCTCCTGTCTCATAGATCTTGCTCACTAGATGGTAGAGTTTTGTTAGGCCTAGCTCTCCCAAGGCTGTCAGTAGTTCTAATGGAATGTTGTCTTCTCCCGGGGCCTTGTTTCGACTTAGGTCTTTCAGTGCTCTGTCGAACTCTTCATGCAGTATCTTCATCTACATCCTCTTCCATTTCTATAATATTGTCATCAAGGACATCGCCCTTGTATAGACCTTCTATATACCCCTTCCACCATTCTTCTTTCCCTTCTTTGCTTAGAACTGGGTTTCCATCTGAGCTCCTGATATTCATGCAAGTGGTTCTCTTTTCTCCAAAGATCTCTTTAATTTTCCTGTAGGCAGTATCTATCTTAACCCTAGTGATATGCGCCTCTACAACCTTACATTTGCCCTCTAGCCATCCTTGCTTAGCCATTTTGCAATTCCTGTCGATCTCATTTTTCAGACGTTTGTACTCTTTTTAGCATTTTTCATTTACTGCATTTTTGTATTTTCTCCCTTCATCAGTTAAATTCAATATCTGTTCTGTTACCCAAGGATTTCTATTAGCCCTCGTCTTTTTACCTACTTTATCCTCTGCTGCCTTCACTATTTCATCTTTCAAAGCTGCCCATTTTCTTCTACTGTGTTTCTTTCCCCCATTCTTGTCAATCGTTCCCTAATGCTCTACCTGAAACTCTCTACAACATCTGATTCTTTCAGTTTATCCAGGTCCCATCTCCTCAAATTCCCACCATTTTGCAGTTTCTTCAGTTTTAATTTACAGTTCATAACCAATAGATTGTGGTCAGAATCCACATCTGCCCTGGAAATGTCTTACAATTTAAAACCTGGTTCCTGAATCTCTGTCTTGCTATTATATAATGCATCTGAGACCTTCCAGTATCTCCAGGCTTATTCCATGTATACAACATTCTTTCATGATTCTTGAACCAAGTGTTAGGTATGATCAAGTTATGCTCTGTGCAAAATTCTACCATGCGGCTTCCTCTTTCATTCCTTACTCCCATTCCATACTCACCTACTACGTTTCCTTCTCTTCCTTTTCCTACTATCCAGTCACCCATGACTATTAAATTTTCGTCTCCCTTTACTATCTGAATAATTTCTTTTATCTCATCATACATTTCATCAATCTCTTCGTCATCTGCGGAGCTAGTTGGCATGTAAACTTGTACTACTGGGGTAGGTGTGGGCTTCGTATCTATCTTGGCCACAATAATGCGTTCACTATGCTGTTTGTAGTAGCTTACCCGTATTCCTATTTTCCTATTCATTATTAAACCTACTCCTGCATTACCCCTATTTGATTTTGTATTTACAACCCTGTATTCACCTGTCCATAAGTCTCGTTCCTCCTGCCACCGAACTTCACTAATTCCCACTATATCTAACATTAACCTATCAATTTCCCTTTTTAAATTTTCTAACCTACCTGCCCGATTAAGGGATCTGACATTCCACGCTCCGATCCGTAGAACGCCAGTTTTCTTTCTCCTGATAACAACGTCCTCCTGAGCAGTCCCCGCCCGGAGATCCGAATGGGGGACTATTTTACCTCCGGAATATTTTACCCAAGAGGACGCCATCATCATTTAACCATACAGTAAAGCTGCATGCCCTCGGGAAAAATTACGGCCGTAGTTTCCCCTTGCTTTCAGCCGTTTGCAGTACCAGCACATCAAGGCCGTTTTGGTTAGTGTTACAAGGCCAGATCAGTCTCAGTCAATCATCCACACTGTTGCCCCTGCAACTACTGAAAAGGCTGCTGCCCCTCTTCAGCAACCATACATTTGTCTGACCTCTCAACAGATATCCCTCCGTTGTGGTTGCTATCTCATGGTTCACGAGGGGGGGGGGGGGGGTTGGGTATTCGTAAAAGTTGAAAATAATACTATAGTAAATGAAGGCCACGTCGCTATACGCTTCACGCCCTATGTACCCGCGGTGAACACTTCAAACAGTACTAACTTGCACTCGTTCGTATTACGTTTAGAAAGAATCGTCTTATCAGAACGCTATCAAAATGGGAACTGCCCGATTCTTCCACTTGGCGCTGCTTAAATAGTTTCAGTCCCGTACTACTGGAGAAGTCTGGTATTTTCTGGAATGATGGTGATAGATCTATAAGGTGCTTGCATCATGCAACGCCATCTGTGAGACGACCTTGTCAACATAAACTTGTTGACAAAAAACTAACGGAGGCTGCGTTCATATGTTGCGACATCAGATGGTGTTACTTCAGTACTTGAGCCAAGCTCGTACAGTATTTTGCAAAATCAGGACGAAATTTGGTCATGTCGGGACAAAGTGGTCCTTAACGGTGATGGCCCCGATATGTCGGGACGGATGGCAACCCTAGGTATAACACAGGGATGTAGTCTTTCACGCCTACTGTTAACTCTATACGTCTAAGAAGCAAGGTTCAAGAGCGGGGCTAAAATCCAGATTGAAAGGTTGCCAGTGGTAAGCTCGCTGATAATATTCCTATCCTTAGTGAAAGTGAAGACGAATTATGGGACAAATTATACTATTGAATGGTCTAATGAGTGTAGAATATGGATTGAGAATAAACAGGAGAAAACGAAAGTATTGACGATTATCAGAAATGGGATTATTGCTAAACTTAACAACAACACTGTGGGAGACGAAGCAGACAAAGTGAAGGAATTCTGCTACCTTTGAAGCAAAATAACGTACGGTGGACGAAGCACGGAAGAGATAAAAAACAGGTTAACACAGGCAAAGAGGGCATTCATGGCCAAAGGAAGTCTACTGGTGTCAAACATCAGCCTTAACCTGAGGGAAAAAAATTCTCAGAATGTACGTTTGGAGCACATCATTGTGTGGAAATGATTCATGAATTGTGGGAGAACCGGAAAGGAAGTGAATCGAAGTGTCGGAGATGTGGTGCTGCGGAAGGATGTTGGAAATTTGGATTGATAAAATAAGAAAAGAAGACGTTCTCTACAGAATAGGCTAGGAGAGGAACGTGTGGAAAACATTGGAAAGGAGATGTGCCAGAATGTTAAGTTATCTGTTAAGACGTCAAGGAATAACTTCCATGGTACTTGAAGAAGCTGTAGAGAGTAAAAACTGTAGTGGCAGACAGCTGGGAATACCCTAGCAAATAACTGAGGAGTAGGTTGCCATTCTTACTCTGAAATGAAGAGGTCAGTACTGGAGAGGAATACGTAATGGGCCATACAAAGACTAATGACCCACGTTTGTACTTCTGAATATCACACACAAACAAAAATATAAAACATACAAATGGTTTTTGTGTGTCTCTCTTGGGAGTCTCCAGTATGCTTTGAAAACGAATCTGCCGATGTCACGTGTGAACGACTCGTCTAAAATTTTTAAAGTACAAGAATCGCGTGTAATAGGACTTTTTAATGTTTTACTAGTGGGAAAAGCATTTCTTTTTAATTACAAAACTGGCAGCTTGCAGTTATTCCAATAGCTGTATTTGCTCTCTGTGATGTGTAATATGGTACAGAATAATATTTTAAGTTACTGAAAGAAAGTGCATCGACATCTACTGAGCTACGAAAAAACGGGCTGCTGTATCACCCCTTTTGTGCACTCAGTTAAGCATTGGTATTTACGTTGCACTTTATAACTGTTACTATTTTGCTGACTCTGACAATGTTTAATTGCTGATTTGATCGTATGCAACCCAACGGAATATTGTTAATTTTAGGCATCTATTTTTCTCTTGGACCTCTCTCCAAAATGCGTTGCAAATATTAGGGCTTGACCTCCAATGACTTCGGTGCACAAAAAAGGATATTACACTCAATAAACACGTCACTGTCTACCTTGTAGCTTTATCTTCATTACAGTAGTGGACGGATTGTAGACTGATATAATCTTACCGTACAACAGTCCCTACGAAGATTTGTGGTCGCCAGCTCTCAGGGAGCAATTTACCTTTATTCTTTCAGAAGTTATTTAACTGCTACTGAAATGAATTTACGTTATGATAATTAATTTTCAATGTTCTACTTGTAGATAAGACGAAAGCAGCTGTGAGTTTATGACATAGCTCAGCGGCTACCATCTTTAAATTTTACAGTTACGTATTAATGAAAATGATATAACTCAAAATTAAGTGAAATAGCTCAAAATATGAAGCATTAACTGAATTAGTAACGCGACCAGTCAATTTAATGTGCACACAAATAAATTTAAAAACCGTCTTCTTCAAATACACTTACGACTATCTTTCATTATTGCGATTCCCAAATTATTGTATACGTTCTTTTGACCGGTTAGTTTTGCTCAGAATTATTTAAACAGAGTGAACAGGAAATTAGGACTCAGTTTGTGACTTTAGGATAATGAATTTAACAGATACTTTTAAATAATTGAAACTATTCAATAGCTGCAAATGAAGTTTGTGACTGTAATATTTTTACACCTCTGTTCACTCAGATTTAATAAAAAAGACTTGCCTTGTTTATTGTGGCTGTTGTGATGCGACAATGGTAAATTGCATAATGATAATTGGCAAGGCTCTTCATGTCTCCAGTGTGATGAAATTAATTTATTACTACCACGTTGCCTGTGGTAGCCATTTTTCTTAATGTTGCGTTGGCTCCAAATTCTATGTTAATGGTGGGTATTGTTACTTTCCAAAAATCGCAGTTTCTGGAGACGACCTTACGACAGAAATGTCGTCGCCACACCAACTTTCACTCGATTATGCATAGTTTTAGCACTCATAAAATATTAACATCGCCAGACATGACACATGTATGAACACACACCAGGCTGCCCTGCCTGTGACAATCGTCTTTCATTCCCTACTGTCCTCTCCGTGCCACTTTGCGCCAAGGTCAGCAAGAAAACCACATGTTGAAAACCTAAAGTGGATCCCTTACTTTCTTATTTGCTTTTTCAAAAGTATCATACATTTTTAAATACCCTATGCATATTACAGTCGTTATAATTATAAAAATCATTCATTATAATACTTCTGATTTCGTTAAACTATATTAATTACTCCATTTTCTAACCGATTATCAAAGGCGTTCAGCATAGTTAGAAAACATCCTTACAGTTCACATAGTTAAAAACGTTGATACTTCTTGTTTCGATTTTTATGGACATGGTTTAACCGAAAAAGCTTTAATAAATTTTTTGGCCTAATTTAAGCTCTTACGTTACAGTTTATAAGCCAAGGTACACATAATGCCTTTGTAATAAAAGAGGTGTTTCACGTTTATACTTCAGTAAAATCTTTGTCATTTTTTTAAAAGTCGTTTGGGCCATCTGTGGATCAAGTTGCTTGTGCTTTTGCTGTGCTGTTATCGTCTGCCACATTTGATGCTCTTGGTGAAGTTTAGTAGATGTCTCCTTGTTAGTACCTTGAGCTTTCGTGTTAGCCCAGTATTACTCCATTTTCCTGGTGCACTCTGTTTTGTGTTATTGGGACCATTTACTGGTCTTATGTAGGAGATGCTATGAAGGGCCTGGTTTCAATAGCAAACTGGTAGGCACTCCTGTTAGTTACTATGTCTTACCTAATATGAAGTTCTGCATGGTCTTTCTTATTTGCTTGATCCACAGGGATCCAATGGCTTTACCCCTGTTCGCTATTCTGAAGCTCTTATAGAACAGGTACCCTTAGAACGCTAGTTGTCTTCTTCTGGTGGTATCAGCGAGATTTCTTTGTGTTGGTTGAGTCCACGATATGGTTAGTACTATCGTTTCCCATCTGGTAGGATCCTTGATGACACAATCTTTCGCAGGAATTTCCTTTCTCGTAATTCAAGGATTCTTATTGGGATGTTCTTGGTTAGGAATAGACACACTGCTTCATAGACAACTGACAGCCTGACTGCTGTGTTATAGGGTCTTAGTTTGATTTTCATCGGTAGATGTTTTGAGGCGTACATTTTTTTCCAAGCACAGTATGCCCTGTCTACCTAGTATGTTTCTACTTTGTTAGAGAGCTACAGTTTCACTAAGATGATCTGAGATCCATTCTCCAAGGTACTTCATGGTTTTGACTCTCTTAATATGCTTTGTTAGTGAAATTAATTAGCTTAAAATTTGTTATCTAAAAAACTTGCAATTCAAAACTGTGTGACTTTTAAATTCTGATTTACAGTGTCACTCATTTATTATGATCTAGAATAGCCTTTGCTACCCTACTTTTGAACATGAACGTAAACTGTAAATGAAATTCACAGTTTATAATGCCAATTACTCTAAACTGAATCTCACTCTCGGTAAGTGAAACTGAATATAAAGAATGTCTACCAACAGTCCACGGAATGGCTTGCTTATCAAACAGTCACAATACACTGGTTAATTGTCGCGTTGAAACTGTGCCCTTTTAAAAAACGCATCTACTGAACTTAAGCCCTCGTAAGTTCAACACCATTTCTAAACTGTACATTTCAAGGCATTCGCTTCAGAACTGCTACAAATTCGTCGGCCAATAGACGGCGCCGCTCGAACTGTCAACACAACTGGAACTGCTAAGAGTATCCTACCCTCGTCTATAAATCTTTCATCATGTAGCTCTCATTCTTATCATCCTAGGGACGCCTTTAATATTGGTAACGAATTCAGTCTTTCCAGAGTTTGATGAATAGAACTGTTTTCTCTGTTGTTAAATATAGTTTCTGGAGTTCAATGAGAGCCTCTTGCACGTCATTTATTAGTAAAGCCAGGTCATCAGCAAAGACCAGGCATGGGATCCTTAGGTTATCTACTGTGATCCCCATCTTTAATCCGAAGCCCGCTGGATTGTTTTTTTTTCCTGAACACACTTGAACGACATACACGAAATACCGTCTCCTTGCCTCACACCTGTATTGATCAGGAACTCTCTGAGAGCTGTCTTCGAAAGTCTACACTGGATTTAATATTGCACATACTGAAAAATTAATTTTTTTCATTCCAGTTTCACATGTTTTGGCAGTTTTCTAATTTATAACGAACTTAGATTATGACAAAATTTTAAGCGACAGGCGAAAACTGAGTTCGGATAAGGATTCAGTGCCCAAAAAATTGTGGGGTTAAGATGCTACCTAGCAAAATATACTTTTTCATTGGCTTGTTTTATCGAAATCTTATTTTCATGATTTATGAAAAACCAAAGATACAGTGCAGGGTGTTAAATCACAGAACTCTTTGTTTTCTGGAAAGCTACGGTGTGCCTAATGCCCACGCAGCTCCTACGTATGTTAGTGGGCGCCGACGCTGCAGCCTGAACTGCTACATTGGCCCACTTAACGCACTAACAAGCAACAAAATGTTGATAACAAAAGGCCACACAATGCACGTTCCTCTCACCCTATCCCTCGCCCCTGAGACAACAGACACCTCGTGGCACGACCATAGTACACCGCTTGATAATTGCTAAGGAGCAGCGACATTGTTGGACAGGAATAATCACAGGCAGTGGTGGACGACGTTGAGACACACAATACATACGTAATAGTGGTCAGTGGTACATTTATAAAGAAAAAGGTTCAGATTTCACCTAATGTCTTATACAGGTCAGGCTCCGAACAAAACGTCAGCATCGGACTCCTCGGGCAGTAGGGCACATTTTGCCGTTATTCACGCTGGCTACCAAACAGTTCAGGACTTCTTGCGGGGTATTGTCCCACTCAAGGCAATTTTCAGTTCTTGCACGGTTAGATGAGAGGGTTTTTGGTTGAAAAACAAGTCTACCAAGAGCATCCCAGGCATGCACTATAGGCTTTATGTCCGGGAAGTATGCAGGCCATTCCATACTTTCAGTAGCTTCACTTTCCAATTCTCTGAGAGGTCCTGGATGGAAGGGCACTGTTACCCGTAAAGGTCGGAACCTATCACACCCCTAAACAAACGGATATGATCCAAAATAATCTCACTGTGCTGCAGCGGTACCACGCGCAAAGATATGCAACGCTGTTCAACCAAAACACCCTCTTCGCAACTTGTAGACATGTTAGCGCCGACGCTACTGTCAACATTGGCCCGCTTAACATACTGACAACCAACAACAACGTAATGCCTGTCCACATCATAACTCCTAGGCCACACAGAGGACGTTCATGAACATTTTGTGGTGTGTAACGTGCCCCCCGCCCCTCCTCTTTCTCTCTCTCTACACTAACTGGGACACTTGCCACAGTGAAGCGGGATTCGTCGGAGTCATTACTGTTCCCTGATTCCAACCAACATACTCCCTACATCCCTACACCAACGAACTCTTTACTGATGACGACTGGTTGAAGTGCGATGCATTTAACAAGCTTCTGAGCATTTAAACGCGGTGTAATGATACTAGCAGAAACAGGTGTACCCGCAGCGATTGCGAGGTCTGCAGCGATCTGCCTCGGAGTGAGATGTCCCTTCCTTTTCGCCACTTGGGCAACGTATTGACTCTCTTGCGATGTGCTAGTCCGTCTACAACCACTGGCATGTTTCCGGCGACCTTTTGTAATCGCGATATGACACTTTTGGACACACCCATTACCGTGGTCGCCCAACTGAACGTCCACGATCGTAAGCACTCAAATTTTGTCTTGCAGATATGTTGCTGTACCACACAGAATGTCGCACTAATCAGTTGACGACAACCTTTGTCATAAACCGTACCTCATGAATTGTCGAACGCGCTGGTTTCGCTGCAGTTAACACGTCCCGCCCCCTACATTTCCTTTTACTATTATTGGTCAGATGTTCCGAAGCATTTGTCGGTTGCTCGATAGCAATTGTCAGTTGTTCCTCAGCAAGTGTTAGTTGTTCCTTAGCAATTGCCAAGCAGTGTACTCACGGCTGCAATAGCTGCATGGAGAGAGTACAGCTTGAGCTTTGCTAATTGCCGACGCCTTTGGCCGTGTTGCAGGTGATAACCCCATTCCGGCGGTTGGTGCTGTGTGCAGAATCGCGGAAGGAGATGGAGGAGTGGATATCGGCGCTGAAAGCTTCCAGCAGTCGCGAGTACTACGAGGTGAGTGTGGTGCTGTAGGCCTTCAAATTTGCGCCGCGCAGACATATTGAATACGTATCCTAAAGAATGCAAGTTCTGCGTACTTCCTCTCCTTTGCGCCAGAAAACTTTAGTGGCCATTTTCAGGTTCCTTCCAGCGCAATAGATGCCCCGTTGTTACACAGGCTGCCTAAACTCGCGACCGCTACCGTGCTGATGAATGTTGCACGTAACAGAAGAAATATTTATACCCGCCTGTCTTAAAGCGCATACTACACTGACCAGTCACATTAATGTGACCACCTTTCAAAAGCCAGATTATGCGAGACGTGCAGGAAGAAAGATGCCCCGTTGTTACAATGGGTGCCTAAACTCGCGACCGCCACCCTGCTGATGAATGTTACATGCAACCGAAGAAAAATCTATACCCACCTGTGTGAAAGCGCATACTACACTGACCAGTCACATTAATGTGACCACCTATGAAATGCCTGATTATGCGAGACGTGCAGGAAGAAAGACGCCCCGTTGTTACAAGGGATGCCTAAACGCACAACTGCCACCCTGCTGATTAATGTTGCATGCAACCAAAGAAAAATCTACACCCACCTGTCTGAAAGCATATACTACACTGACCAGTCCATTAATGTGACCACCTTTCAAAAACCAGATTATGCGAGACGTGAGGGAAGAAAGATGCCCCGTTGTTACAAGGGGTGCCTTATCTCGCTACCGCCACTCTGCTGATGAATGTTGCACGCAACCGAAGAAAAATCTATACCCACCTGTGTGAAAGCACATATTACACTGACTAGTCACATTAATGTGACCACCTGTCAAAAGCCTGATTATGCTAGATGTGCAGGAAGAAAGACGCCCCATTGTTACAAGGGGTGCCTAAACTCACGACCGCCACCCTGCTGATGAATGTTGCATGCAACCGAAGAAAAATCTATACCCACTTGTCTGAAAGCGCATACTACACTGACTCCGGAGTAAGAGTGATTTCAGGTGTGCCGTAGGGGAGTGTCATAGGACCATTGCTATTCACAGTATACATAAATGACCTTGTGGATGATATCGGAAGTTCACTGAGGCTTTTTGCAGATGATGCTGTGGTGTATCGAGAGGTTGTAACAATGGAAAATTGTACTGAAATGCAGGAGGATCTGCAGCGAATTGATGCATGGTGCAGGGAATGGCAATTGAATCTCAATGTAGACAAGTGTAATGTGCTGCGAATACATAGAAAGATAGATCCCTTATCATTTAGCTACAAAATAGCAGGTCAGCAACTGGAAGCAGTTAATTCCATAAATTATCTGGAAGTATGCATTAGGAGTGATTTAAAATGGAATGATCATATAAAGTCGATCGTTGGTAAAGCAGATGCCAGACTGAGATTCATTGAAAGAATCCTAAGGAAATGCAATCCGAAAACAAAGGAAGTAGGTTACAGTATGCTTGTTCGCCCACTGCTTGAATACTGCTCGGCAGTGTGGGATCCGTACCAGATAGGGTTGATAGAAGAGATAGAGAAGATCCAACGGAGAGCAGCGCGCTTCGTTACAGGATCATTTAGTAATCGTGAAAGCGTTACGGAGATGATAGATAAACTCCAGTAGAAGACTCTGTAGGAGAGACGCTCAATAGCTCGGTACGGGCTTTTGTTAAAGTTTCAAGAACATACCTTCACTGAAGAGTCAAGCAGTATATTGCTCCCTCCTACGTATATCTCGCGAAGAGACCATGAGGATAAAATCAGAGAGATTAGAGGCCACACAGAAGCATACCGACAATCCTTATTTCCACGAATAATACGAGACTGGAATAGAAGGGAGAACCGATAGAGGTACCTAAGGTACCCTCCGCCACACACCGTCAGGTGGCTTGCTGAGTATGGATGTTGATGTAGATGTAGCAACCAGTCACATTAATGTGACCACCTGTCAAATACCTGATTATGTGAAATTTGCAGGAAGAAAGACGCCTCGTTGTTACAAGGGATGCCTAAACTCGCGACCGCCACCCTGCTGATGAATGTTGCACGCAACCGAAGAAAAAGCTATACCCGCCTGTGTGAAAGCGCATACTACACTGACCAGTCACATGAATGTGACCACCTGTCAAAAGCCTGATTATGTGAGACGTGCAGGAAGAGAGCCAGTGAGATTCTGAAAGGTACCAAGGGGCTGTGCAGCCGTGCCGACTACAGTGCCGCAGCCGCAGCCAGCTGCGCTAGGTATCTCGGTTGATGATCCATGGCACGAGCAGCCCAATCGAGCTGCTCCCAAATATTTTCGATTGGGCTTAAACCGGGTAATTTTGGTGGACAGGGGAATACGATAAATTCATCCTGCTGCATGTACAATGCCAACTGTATGACATGTTGCATTGTCCTGCTGGTAGATGCAATCGTGTCCGGAAAAAAGAACTGCATGAAAAGGTGGTAATGCTCCCCGAGGATAGATCTATACTTGTGCCGATCCATTGTGCCTTCCCGAATGACAAGATTACGCAGTTAATGACATGAAAACATTCTCCAGACCATAACGCACCCTCCTGCGGCTGTTGTGTTTGCTTTCAGATTCTTGACGCCGTAGATGCTGATGGCTATCTGTCCGATGAAGCATAAAGTCCGATTCTTCTGAAAGGACCACCTGTCGCCACTCACTGGACATCGAGTTACGCTACTGGTATGCAAATTCCAGCCTCCGTCGTAGATGAACAGCAGTCAGCAAGGGTGCGTGATCTAGGCGACTGCTATGTAGGACCATACGCAGCAACATTCACTCAACAGTTGATCAACAGTTGCGCGTTTATCTGCCCGTACACATCTCCCGAGCCGTTGTTCACCCTTGTTATCTGTGGGCTGTGGTGCACCACAGTCGCAATTTTACCATGCACGGTATACTTTAACCATTATGGCAGGCGAAAAGTTTCCAGGTTTGGCAGTTTCGGAAATACTTCCACCCTTGGTCCGAAAGACAGTTCTCACGTCCTTTTGGGCCTCAGATAAATCGCTCCGTCTCCGCATTACGGCAAAGACTGCACTGTTTTCCGCGTACCCCTCACACGCGTTACTTACTGTCCACTGCTAATCAGTCATGGATTGTGCGGCTGATCCCGGCGGAGGTTCGAGTCCTCTACATCTACATCCACATCTACATGATTACTCTGCAATTCACATGCAAGTGCTTGGCCGAGGGTTCATCGAACCACAATCATACTATCTCCCTACCATTCCACACCCGAACAGCGCGCGGGGAAAACGAACACCTAAACCTTTCTGTTCGAGCTCTAATTTCTCTTATTTTATTTTGATGATCATTCATACCTATGAAGGTTGGGCTCAACATAATACACTCCTGCAAATTGAAATAAGAACACCGTGAATTCATTGTCCCAGGAAGGGGAAACTTTATTGACACATTCCTGGGGTCAGATACATCACATGATCACACTGACAGAACCACAGGCACATAGACACAGGCAACAGAGCATGCACAATGTCGGCACTAGTACAGTGTATATCCACCTTTCGCAGCAATGCAGGCTGCTATTCTCCCATGGAGACGATCGTAGAGATGCTGGATGTAGTCCTGTGGAACGGCTTGCCATGCCATTTCCACCTGGCGCCTCAGTTGGACCAGCGTTCGTGCTGGACGTGCAGACCGCGTGAGACGACGCTTCATCCAGTCCCAAACATGCTCAATGGGGGACAGATCCGGAGATCTTGCTGGCCAGGGTAGTTGACTTACACCTTCTAGAGCACGTTGGGTGGCACGGGATACATGCGGACGTGCATTGTCCTGTTGGAACAGCAAGTTCCCTTGCCGGTCTAGGAATGGTAGAACGATGGGTTCGATGACGGTTTGGATGTACCGTGCACTATTCAGTGTCCCCTCGACGATCACCAGTGGTGTACGGCCTGTGTAGGAGATCGCTCCCCACACCATGATCCCGGGTGTTGGCCCTGTGTGCCTCGGTCGTATGCAGTCCTGATTGTGGCGCTCACCTGCACGGTGCCAAACACGCATACGACCATCATTGGCACCAAGGCAGAAGCGACTCTCATCGCTGAAGACGACACGTCTCCATTCGTCCCTCCATTCACGCCTGTCGCGACACCACTGGAGGCGGGCTGCACGATGTTGGGGCGTGAGCGGAAGACGGCCTAACGGTGTGCGGGACCGTAGCCCAGCTTCATGGAGACGGTTGCGAATGGTCCTCGCCGATACCCCAGGAGCAACAGTGTCCCTAATTTGCTGGGAAGTGGCGGTGCGGTCCCCTACGGCACTGCGTAGGATCCTACGGTCTTGGCGTGCATCCGTGCGTCGCTGCGGTCCGGTCCCAGGTCGACGGGCACGTGCACCTTCCGCCGACCACTGGCGACAACATCGATGTACTGTGGAGACCTCACGCCCCACGTGTTGAGCAATTCGGCGGTACGTCCACCCGGCCTCCCGCATGCCCACTATACGCCCTCGCTCAAAGTCCGTCAACTGCACATACGGTTCACGTCCACGCTGTCGCGGCATGCTACCAGTGTTAAAGACTGCGATGGAGCTCCGTATGCCACGGCAAACTGGCTGACACTGACGGCGGCGGTGCACAAATGCTGCGCAGCTAGCGCCATTCGACGGCCAACACCGCGGTTCCTGGTGTGTCCGCTGTGCCGTGCGTGTGATCATTGCTTGTACAGCCCTCTCGCAGTGTCCGGAGCAAGTATGGTGGGTCTGACACACCGGTGTCAATGTGTTC
The DNA here is from genome assembly GCF_021461385.2 of Schistocerca piceifrons. Taxonomy (NCBI): domain Eukaryota; kingdom Metazoa; phylum Arthropoda; class Insecta; order Orthoptera; family Acrididae; genus Schistocerca; species Schistocerca piceifrons. The sequence goes on along the minus strand of NC_060139.1, from coordinate 936,227,282 downwards.
TTTTTTCCATTTCCAGGAGTGTATTTTCCCATTCGGGAGAGAAAGTTTCTGACTGAAATTTCGTAAATAGATCTCGCCGTGACGAAAAACGTCTTTGCTTTAATGACTTCCAGCCCAACTCGCGTATCATATCTGCCACACTCTCCCCCCTATTACGTGATAATACAAAACGAGCTGCTCTTTTTTGCACCCTTCCGATGTCCTCCGTCAATCCCACCTGGTAAGGATCCCACACCGCGCAGCAATATTCTAACAGAGGACGAACGAGTGTAGTGTAAGCTGTCTCTTTAGTGGACTTGTTACATCCTCTAAGTGTCCTGCCAATGAAACGCAACCTTCGGCTCGCCTTCCTCACAATATTATCTATGTGGTCTTTCCAACTGAAGTTGTTCGTAATTTTTACACCCAGGTACTTAGTTGAATTGACAGCCTTGAGAATTGTACTATTTATCGAGTAATTGAATTCCAACGGATTTCTTTTCGAACTCATGTGGATCACCTCACACTTTTCGTTATTTAGCGTCAACTGCCACCTGCCACACCATACAGCAATCTTTTCAAAATCGCTTTGCAACTGATACTGGTCTTCGGATGACCTTACTAGACGGTAATTACAGCATCATCTGCGAACAACCTAAGAGAACTGCTCAGGTTGTCACTCAGGTCATTTATATAGATCACGAACAGCAGAGGTCCCAGGACGCTTCCCTGGGGAACACCTGATATCACTTCAGTTTTACTCGATGATTTGCCGTCTATTACTACGAACTGCGACCTTCCTGGCAGGAAATCACGAATCCAGTCGCACAACTGAGACGGTACCCCATAGGCCCGCAGCTTGATTAGAATCGCTTGTGAGCAACGGCGTCAAAAGCTTCCCGGAAATCTAGAAATACGGAATCAACTTGAGATCCCCTGTCGATAGCGGCCATTACTTCGTGCGAATAAAGAGCTAGCTGCGTTGCACAAGAACGATGTTTTCTGAAACCATGCTGATTACGTATCAATAGATCGTTCCCATCGAGGTAATTCATAATGTTTGAATACAGTATATGCTCCAAAACCCTACTGCAAACCGACGTCAATGATATAGATCTGTAGTTCGATGGATTACTCCTACTATCCTTCTTAAACATTGGTGCGACCTGCGCAATTTTCCAATCTGTAAGTACAGATCTATCGGTGAGCGAGCGGTTGTATATGATTGCTAAGTAGGGAGCTATTGTATCAGCGTAATCTGAAAGGAACCTAATCGGTATACAATCTGGACCTGAAGACTTGCCCGTATCAAGCGATGTGAGTTGCTTCGCAACCCCTAAGGTATCTACTTCTAAGAAACTCATGCTAGCAGCTGTTGTGTTTCAAATTCTGGAATATTCCATTCGTCTTCCCTGGTGAAGGAATTTCGGAAAACTGCGTTCAATAACCCCGCTTTAGCGGCACAGTCGTCGGTAACAGTACCATCGGCACTGCGCAGCGAAGGTATTGACTGCGTCTTGCCGCTTGTGTACATTACATACGACCAGAATTTCTTCGGATTTTCTACCAAATTTCGAGACAATGTTTCATTGTGGAACCTATTAAAGGCATCTCACATTGAAGTCCGTGCCAAATTTCGCGCGTCTGTAAATTTGAGCCAATCTTCGGGATTTCGCGTTCTTCTGAACTTTGCATGCTTTTTCCAATGCCTCTGCAACAGCGTTAGGACCTGTTTTGTGTACCATGAGAGATCAGTTCCATCTCTTACCGATTTATGAGGTATGAATCTCTCAATTGCTGTTTCTACTATATCTTTGAATTTGAGCCACATCTCGTCTACATTTGCATAGTCAGTTCGGAAGGAATGGAGATTGTCTCTTAGTAAGGCTTCTAGTCACACTTTATCCACTTTTTTAAGTAAAATTATTTTGCGTTTGTTTCTGGTGGATTTGGAAGAAACAGTATTGAGCCTAGCTACAACGACGTTGTGATCACTAATCCCTGTATCAGTCATGATACTTTCTATTAGCTCTGGATTGTTTGTGGCTAAGAGGTCAAGTGTGTTGTCGCAACCATTTACAATTCGCATGGGTTCGTGGACTAACTGCTCGAAATAATTTTCGGAGAAAGCATGTAGGACAACCTCGGACGATGTTTTCTGCCTACCACCGGTTTTGAACAAATATTTTTGCCAACATATCGAGGGAAGGTTGAAGTCCCCACCAACTATAATCGTATGAGTGGGGTATTTATTTGTTACGAGACTCAAATTTTCTCTGAACTGTTCAGCAACTATATCATCGGAGTCTGAGTGTCGGTAGAAGGAGCCAATTATTAACTTGGTTCGGCTGTTAAGTATAACCTGCACCCATACCAATTCGCACGGAGTATCTACTTCGATTTCACTACAAGATAAACCACTACTGACAGACACAAACACTCCACCACCAATTCTGCCTTATCTATCTTTCCTTAACACCGTCTGACTGAGACTTCGTAAAAATTTCTGCATAACTTATTTCAGGCTTTAGCCAGCTTTCTGTACCTATAACGATTTCAGCTTCTGTGCTTTCTATTAGCGCTTGAAGCTCAGGGACTTTCCCAGCACAACTACAACAATTTACAACTACAATTCCGACTGTTCCTTGATCAAGCACGTCCTGCATTTGCCATGCACCCTTTGAGATTGCAGCCCACCCCGTACTTTCCCGAGGCCTTCTAACCTAAAAAACCGCCCAGTCCATGCCACACAGCCTCCGCTACCCGTGTAGTCGCCAGCTGAGTGTAGTGAACTCCTGACCTATTCAGCGGAACCCGAAACCCCACCACCCTATGGCGTAATTCAAGGAATCTGCAGCCAACACGGTCGCAAAACCGTCTGAGCCTCTGATTCAGACCCTCCACCTGGCTCTGCACCAAAGGTCCGCAGTCGGTTCTGTCAACGATGCTGCAGATGGTGAGCTCTGCCTTCATCTCGTACGCAAGACCGGCAGCCTTCACCAAATCAGATAGCCGCTGGAATCCAGAGAGAATTTCCTCAGATCCAAAGCGACACACGTCATTAGTGCCGACATGTGCCACCACCTGCAGCTGGCTGCACCCTGTGCTCTTCATGGCATCCGGAAGGACCCTTTCCACATCAGGAATGACTCCACCCGGAATGCACACGGAGTGCAGACTGGATTTCTTCCCCTCCTTAGCCGCCATATCCCTAAGGGGCTCCATTACGCGCCTAACATTGGAGCTCCCAACTACCAATAATCCCACCCTCTGTGATTGCCCAGACCTTGAAGGCTGAGAATCACCCTCTGAAACAGGGCAGGCAGCTGCATCTGGCTCAGCCAGAGACAGTACCTGAAACCTGTTTGTCAGACGCATCGGGGAGGCTTTCTGATCAGCCTCTGGGGACGTCTTTTGCTGCCTGCCACTCCTTGGAACGACCTCCCAATCAACCACAGGCGAGGGCTCAGCCCCACTGCGGGCAGCAACCGGGGCAACCACAGCAGCAGACCAATCTGGGGACAGACGGGACGAGGTTGACATGCCCATGATACCCAAGTCCGGCTCCCCACAGTGGTGCCCATTGGCAACAGCCTCAAGATGCGCATCCGAAGTCAGCGCCGCCTGCAGCTGTGAGCGAAGGGACCAACCGACACTGGCCGTTCAAAACAAAAACAGAAGACAGACGACTACGCGAATTTACACTATTCAGGTACTAAAACGCGATGCTACAACTCTCAAATACTATAATACGCCCGAAATTTATGAATTAAACAATGCAAGTACCCAAAAACACGCAGAGAAATTAAGAATTAAACTATGTAACAAATAAGTGAGCTGGGAGTATACGACTTTCTGTTGGCAGCTGCTTATCCAACGGCGGCAGGGAGCACACTCAGGCATGGGTGCGTGTGTTTGTCATTAGGATAATGCAGGTTAAGTAGTGTGTAAGCTTAGGGACTGATGACCTTAGCAGTTAAGTCCCATAAGATTTCTCACACATTTGAACATTTGAACTGCTAATCCTACAATCTGCCGTCTGTGAGTGGTTATTGCGTGTTGACGTCGAACTCCGGTGGTCATATTAATGTGACTGGTCCGTGAATTATTGATGACAAGTGCAGACTATTATGACTGCATGTAAATACTTACTAACATTTCTTCTTTTTTTTGTCAATACTACCTCCTCTCAAAATATGGAAAACAAATAGCTTCATATAATGGATTGTGAACAAATAATCATAGCTCTTAAAGTATATATCTTAGAGCCCATGTGCACTAGAGCTTTTGCTTTGGAATGATCGTTCCTGTCTTACCCCTGAGTACTAAGTATCCTTTCTGGATCGCCGTGTATTTTATGAAATGCATGACACGCAGCTGTCTATACGTCCCTTATTATCACAACCAGTTTCGATTTATAGCCATCATCACAGTATCGGTGTACAGCATGCATGAAACAACCAGAAATGCATAGAGTACAATCAGTCATACATGAGCTGGTATAACCTAGTTCTTACAATCGTATGTTATTTACGTATCTTTTCACGTCACGTCAGTATGGCAGTACAGGGTTATTACAAATGATTGAAGCGATTTCACAGCTCTGCAATAACTTTATTATTTGAGATATTTTCACAATGCTTTGCACACACATACAAAAACTCAAAACGTTTTTTTACGCATTCACAAATGTTCGATATGTGCCCCTTTAGTGATTCGACAGACATCAAGCCGAAAATCAAGTCCCTCCCACACTCGGCGCAGCATGTCCCCATCAATGAGTTCGAAAGCATCGTTGATGCAAGCTCGCAGTTCTGGCACGTTTCTTGATAGAGGACGTTTAAACACTGAATCTTTCACATAACCCCACAGAAAGAAATCGCATGGGGTTAAGTCGGGAGAGCGTGGAGGCCATGACATGAATTGCTGATCATGATCTCCACCACGAACCGATCCATCGGTTTTCCAATCTCCTGTTTAAGAAATGCCGAACATCATGATGGAAGTGCAGTGCAGCACCATCCTGTTGAAAGATGAAGTCGGCGCTGTCGGTCTCCAGTTGTGGCATGAGCCAATTTTCCAGCATGTCCAGATACACGTGTCCTGTAACGTTTTTTTCACAGAAGAAAAAGGGGCCGTAAACTTTAAACCGTGAGATTGCACAAAACATGTTAACTTTTGGTGAATTGCGAATTTGCTGCACGAATGCGTGAGGATTCTCTACCGCCCAGATTCGCACATTGTGTCTGTTCACTTCACCATTAAGAAAAAATGTTGCTTCATCACTGAAGACAAGTTTCGCACTGAACGCATCCTCTTCCATGAGCTGTTGCAACCGCGCCGAAAATTCAAAGCGTTTGACTTTGTCATCGGGTGTCAGGGCTTGTAGCAATTGTAAACGGTGAGGCTTCTGCTTTAGCCTTTTCCGTAAGATTTTCCAAACCGTCGGCTGTGATACGTTTAGCTCCCTGCTTGCTTTATTCGTCCACTTCCGCGGGCTACGCGTGAAACTTGCCCGCACGCGTTCAACCGTTTCTTCGCTCACTGCAGGCCGACCCGTTGATTTCCCCTTACAGAGGCATCCAGAATCTTTAAACTGCGCATACCATCGCCGAATGGAGCTAGCAGTTGATGGATCTCTGTTGAACTTCGTCCTGGAGTGTCGTTGCACTGTTATGACTGACTGATGTGAGTGCATTTCAAGCACGACATACGCTTTCTCGGCTCCTGTCGCCATTTTGTCTCACTGCGCTCTCGAGCGCTCTGGCGGCAGAAACCTGAAATGCGGCTTCAGCCGAACAAAACTTTATGAGTTTTTCCACGTATCTGTAGTGTTTCGTGACCATATGTCAATGAATGGAGCTACAGTGAATTTATGAAATCGCTTCAATCATTTGAAATAGCCCTGTATATTAATATAGCCCCATCATAACTGCTAAACATCAAACTGGCCATACCGGACGACATCATTTGAAAAGAGGAAAAATCGCCACTCTTAGGTCAGACACGGGGACCACTCAGCTAAGGGGGCGAATGCTCGGTACCTACCCTAACGGCAAGAAAATCGCAATACTGAGGGGGTGTCTTACGATGCGAATGAAAGTTGGTAGGCGTGTTTCTACATGTCTATTCAAATTTCACGCCGGTCACTTATGAGTGGCGCTAGTAGAGCCACTGTGAGGACGCAAATCCGGTTAGCATTAAATACACGCGTTAGTTACCCTCTAGAGTGGCCGTGGTGAGTTGATGTTGGCCAAGAATGCCTTTAGGGCCACAAAGACACCGTCATCAATATCTCACCGAGTTTGAACGAGGTCGTGTTATTCGGCTACGAGAAGATGCATATACTTTCTGCTATATTGCAGAAAGACTTGGCAGGAATGTAGCCACCGTACATGATTGCTGGCAGCGCTTGTCACAAGAATGTACCTTCGCAAGAAGACTGAGATCGGGGCAGCCATGTGACGCTAATGACAGAAAAGACCATTGTTTTCGGTGTATGGCTCTGGCGCATCGTACTGCAACTGCAGCAGCAATTTGAGCAGCAGTTGGCACCACAATGACACACCGAGCTGTTACAAATCTGTTAAGTCAAGGACAGCTCCGAGCCAGACGGCCTGTAGCGTGCATTCCACTAACCCAAAACACCGCCATTTGTGACGTCAGTGGTGCCAAGTGAGACCTCACTGGAGGGTAGGGTAGAGATCTGCTTCGAAGCCACTGATGGCCGTGTTTTGGTTAGAAGGAGGCCTGTTGTGCGCCTGCAGGGCACCTGCCTGTGTACTAGACGCACTCAAACTGCACCTAAAGTTATGTTCTGGAGTGCGATATCGTATGACAGCGGGAGCACTCTCGTGGTTCGCACCCTGAATGCAGATTTGTACTCTCGACCTGCTGTGTCGCCGTTCATGAATACATTCCAGGGCGTGTTTTCCAACAGGATACCGCTCGCCCACATACCACTGTTGAAACCCAACAAGCTCTACTGAATGTCGACTTGTTGCCATGGCCTGCTCGACCACGAGATCTGTCTCCAATCGTGCACATACGGAACATCGTCGGACGGCAACTCCAGCGCGATCCACATAGCATTAATCGTCCTTGTATAGACCGACCAAGTGCAACAGGCGTAGAACTCCATTCCATAAACTAACATCCGGAACTTGTAAAACACAGTGCATGCACGTCTGCATGCTTGCATTCAACATTCCAGCGGTTCCACCTGTTATTAATATACCAGCATTTCGCATTTGCAATGGCTTGTCTAGCGCTTGCATTAACCTGGTATCTTCCAGTGTTAAATAGCTTAAACATCTTAGCTCGGCGAATGTACTCCCAAAATTGCAATATCCGGTATTAATTACTTTTCGGTGTTGCGATTTTTTTCGTAAGTGTATACACACTGAAGTGCCAAAGAGACTGGTACACCAGCCTAATATCGTGTAGGGGCCCCGCAAGCACGCAGAAGTGCCGCAACACAACGTGGCATGGACTCGGCTAATGTCTGAAGTAGTGCTGGAGGGAACTGACACCATGAATCCTGCAGGGCTTTCCATAAATCCGTAAGAGTACGAAGGGATGGAGATCTCTCCTGAACAGCACGTTGCAAGGCTTCACAGATATGCTAAATAACATTCATGTCTGGGGGGTTTGGTGGCCAGCGGAAGTGTTTAAATTCATAAGAGTGTTCCTGCAGTTACTCTGTAGCAATTCTGGACGTGTGGTGTGTCGCATTGTCCTGCTGGAATTGCCCAAATCTGTCGGAATACACGATGGGCATGAATGGATGCAGATGATCAAAGAGGATGCTTACGTACGTGTCACCTGTTAGAGTCGTATCTAGACGTATCAGGGGACCCATATCACTCCAACTGCACACGCGACACATCATTACAGAGCTGACGTGCAGCGTTCATGGATTCATGAAGTTGTCTCCATACCTGTACACGTCCATCCGCTCGATACAATGTGAAACAATTCTCGTCCGATTAGGCAACATGTGTCCAGTCATCGACAGCCCAATGTCGGTGTTGGCGGGCCCAAGCAAGGCGTAGAGCTTTGTGTCGTGCAGTCATCGAGGGTACACAAGTAGGAATTCGGCTCCGAAAGCCCATATCGATGATGCTTCATTGAATGGTTCGCACGCTGATACTTGTTGATGACCCAGCATTGAAATTTGCAGCAATTTACGGAAGGGTTGCACTTCTGTCACGTTGAACGATTCTCTGCAGATGTCGTTGGTCCGTTCTCGCAGGATCTTTTTCCCGGCCAGCGATATCCGAGAGTTGATTCCCGATATTCACAGTGCACTCGTGAAATGGCCTTATGGGAAAATCCCCACGTCATCGTTACTTTGGAGATGTTGTGCCCCATCGCTCGTGCGCCGACTGTAACACCACGTTCAAAGTCACTTAAATTTTCATTACCTGCCACTGTAGCAGCAGTAACCGATGTAACAACTGCGCCAGATACTTGTCTTATACAGGGTGTTACAAAAAGTTACAGCCAATCTTTCAGGAAACATTCCTCACACACAAATAAAGAAAAGATGTTATGTGGACATGTGTCCCAAAACGCTTAATTTCCATGTTAGAGCTCATTTTAGTTTCGTCAGTATGTACTGTACTTCCTCGATTCACCGCCAGTTGGCTCAGTTGAAGGAACGTACTGTCGACTTCGGTGCTTGTGTTGACATGCGACTCATTGCTCTACAGTACTAGCATCAAGCACATCAGTACGTAGCATCAACAGGTTATTGTTCATCACGAACGTGGTTTTGCAGTCAGTGCAATGTTTACAAATGCGGAGTTGGCAGATGCCCATTTGATGTACGGATTAGCACGGGGCAATAGCCGTGGCGTGGTACGTTTGTATCGAGACAGATTTCCAGAACGTAGGTGTCCCGACAGGAAGACGTTCGAAGCAATTGATCGGCGTCTTAGGGAGCACGGAACATTCCAGCCTATGACTCGCAACTGGGGAAGACCTAGAACGACGAGGACACCTCCAATGGACGAGGCAATTCTTCGTGCAGTAGACGATAACCCTAATGTCAGCGTCAGAGAAGTTGCTGCTGTACAAGGTAACGTTGACCACGTCATTGTATGGAGAGTGCTACGGGAGAACCAGTTGTTTCCGTACCATGTACAGCGTGTGCAGGCACTATCAGCAGCTGATTGGCCTCCACGGGTACACTTCTGTGAATGGTTCATCAAACAATTTGTCAATCCTCATTTCAGTGCAAATGTTCTCTTTACGGATGAGGCTTCATTCCAACGTGATCAAATTGTCAATTTTCACAATCAACATGTGTGGGCTAACGAGAATACGCACGCAATTGTGCAACTACGTCATCAACACAGATTTTCTGTGAACGTTTGGGCAGGCATTGTTGGTGATGTCTTGATTGGGCCCCATGTTCTTCCACCTACGCTCAGTGGAGCACGTTATCATGATTTCATACGGGATACTCTACCTGTGCTGCTAGAACATGTGCCTTTACAAGTACGACACAACATGTGGTTCATGCACGATGGAACTCCTGCACATTTCAGTCGAAGTGTTCGTACGCTTCTCAACAACAGATTCGATGGCCGATGGATTGGTAGAGGTGGACCAATTCCATGGCCTCTACGCTCTCCTGACTTCAACCCTCTTTCATTTATGGGGGCATTTGAAAGCTCTTGTCTACGCAACCCCGGTACCAAATGTAGATACTCTTCGTGCGCATCAGGGATTCCATGTGACGGAAGGTGGATGCATGTATCCTTGCTAACGGAGGACATTTTGAACATTTCCTGTAACAAAGTGTTTGAGGTCACGCTGGTACGTTCTGTTGCTGTGTGTTTCCATTCCATGATTAATGTGATTTGAAGAGAAGTAATAAAATGAGCTCTAACATATTTTCTTTCTTTATGTGTGAGGAATGTTTCCTGAAAGTTTGGCCGTACAGTTTTGTAACACCCTGTATAAGCGTTTGCTGACGCAGCGCCGTATCCTGCCTGTTAATATATCTCTGTGTTTGAATACGCATGCCTATACCAGTGTCTTTGGAACTTCAGCGCAGTTTAAGATGGACCTGCATTCACTGTCAATCGCAGTTTCTGTCAGGTTTGAAACCGGATGCCAAAGGCGTGACCGAAGAGGCAGAGTATAAATAAAGAGACTGCGCCAAGTTGTTCAACACTCACTGCCGTGCCTCATGTACTATTATCCGCCATACTTCCGGAAGTCATTGTGTACGAGCGACTACAAATAAGGAAGTATTACCGCGTGCATCTGGCTTTCGGAAATCGGTCATGTGGTGTTAATTGCTTGCTGTGTGGTGCGATCTTCGTCCTGACAGCCAAATTTTCGAAAAAGTTGTTAAGAATTCGAGGCAGCGAAATATTTGTGACAAACAAGACTATAAATATGAAACTTCTTGGCAGATTAAAACTGTGTGCCGGACCGAGACTCGAACTCGGGACCTTGGCCTTTCGCGGGCAAGGTCTCGAGTTCGAGTCTCGGTCCGGCACACAGTTTGAATCTGCCAGGAAGTTTCACATCAGCGCACACTCCGCTGAAGAGTGAAAATCTCATTCTGGAAACATCCCCCAGGCTGTGGCTAAGCCATGTCTCCGCAATATCCTTTCTTTCAGGAGTGCTAGTTCTGCAAGGTTCTCAGGAGAGCTTCTGTAAAGTTAGGAAGGTAGGAGATCAAAGGTCCCGAGTTCGAGTCTCGGTTCAGCACACAGTTTTAATCTGCCAGGAAGTTTCATATCAGCACACACTCCGCTGCAGAGTGAAAATCTCATTCAAGACTACAAATATGATTGCTGCTCGTTACATTCGCAGCAAATCAAGCTGTGTTTGTAGGTTCCTTCCTATTCACGCTGTCGGAAATCGCAACATATTCGGAAATAAACAGCCAAGTATTTCTGACATGCAAGAACATAAATGTCATTGGTGCTCATTTCACTCGCAGCAGTTAGGTTAGATTCCTGCATAACCACTTCCTTTGAAATCGCAAGATATTCTGAAAATAATTTCAGATATTTGTGACGAGAAAGAATGTAAATGTCATTGCTGGTTGTTTCACTCGCAGCAACGTCATCTTTCGTTTTTTAATCCGAATATAGTCACGAAACCGAATAAACTCATTCCTGACAGAGCACGCTCTTATAAGCAGATAACATCAAACGTTGCAGAACTTAATTCTGTTACATGAATAAAAATGTCCCAGAGTCTGCTACAAACGCGAAGATTTAAAAAAAGCATGTACCAGGACGCCAACATACTTCCTTTGACTCCCCCATTGCTTGTCTCTAACGGTACGACAATAGCGATCGGTTATAGTTTCGAAAATTACTATCGTTCGTCTTAATATCTTTTAAGGATTTTCACAAGTGATATGTCCTTAGCTAACATTTAATTGTAACAACATAATGTCATTACATGCAAGCTATAATAAAGAAACAACGAAATAAATCAGCACAGAAAGAACTTTCATGTGTTTCACTTTACGTGAATATGTGAATTTATTATTTTAGGATAGGTTTCGTAATTTGCCTACGCACTGTCATGTACCATGCGCCTTTGCTTTAACTTCCAAAAACATGGCGAAGGGTTGTTGAATTTGCTTCACTCTGGTCGCGGTGTTGCCTCTCTATGGTATTGTCTTGTGACAGCCAGAGCGAGAGCACCAGCAGCAGCGAGTACTGTTTGTATAAAGCGTTTATTTTGCATTTTGTTTACGACCTTCCACTAAGGAAGGGATTCTATTTGTGTTTATCTGCTCTGCATAGTAACTAACAGTTCTTGATAAAACTTTACGTAGTTTTCGTTTTAGATTTCTTAGTGTTTTCTTGATCGTTTAGAACAGAAAGCGCCCTAAAACCGTCTTTTGTTTGTTTCGCGGCCGTTAGCCACTAGTCACTTGAATCAGCAGTTGTCTTGTGACAGCCAGAGCGAGAGCACCAGCAGCAGCGAGTACTGTTTGTATAAAGCGTTTATTTTGCATTTTGTTTACGACCTTCCACTAAGGAAGGGATTCTATTTGTGTTTATCTGCTCTGCATAGTAACTAACAGTTCTTGATAAAACTTTACGTAGTTTTCGTGTTAGATTTCTTAGTGTTTTCTTGATCGTTTAGAACAGAAAGCGCCCTAAAACCGTCTTTTGTTTGTTTCGCGGCCGTTAGCCACTAGTCACTTGAATCAGCAGTTGTCTTGTGACAGCCAGAGCGAGAGCACCAGCAGCAGCGAGTACTGTTTGTATAAAGCGTTTTTGTACTTATTTGCTGCGCTTAGCTTTTAAATAGTTTTTCTGGGAAAACCTAGCGTAGTTTTCGCGTCTCGTATTTCAGTGAGTGTTTCTTGATTATCAGAGTAGCTCATCAGAAGATTATCTTGGGAATTTGTCACCGTATAGAGTAGGGTGAACATAGTCATGTGTAGGGACTGTGGTTGTTGTGAGCGGACGCAAGGAGAATTGGCCACTCTTCGGGGGCAGGTGGAGGCTTTGTCTGTTAGGCTCATCGAGCTCGAGGCGCAGGCGTCGGCTCGTAGTGGCGTTGGGGCAACTGTGGTGAGACCTATGCCTACTTCGGTGGCCTTGGAATCACATGGAACCCCCGATGTCGCTGCGTCTTCCGGCAGTGAGCATCTTACCGGTCAGCCATCACTCCAGGGTGAATGGCGGACAGTGGTGGGCTCATAGCAGCATAGTGCCCAGAGTCGATCGCGGTCCTCTGGTTTGGAGCCGTGTGGAGGGTCTAAACCAGAGGCTCAGACGACTCTGCGACTATAATGGTTGCAAATTCATCGACCTCCGTTATTGGGTGGAGAACTGTAGGGCCCCACTAGACAGGTCAGGCGTGCACTACACACCGGAAGCAGCTACTAGGGTAGCAGAGTACGTGTGGCGTGCACACGGGGGTTTTTTAGGTTAGAGGGACCCCCCCTTGGGCGAAACGATAAAATACCTGACGGCTTACCAGAGAGGACATTATCATCGTTGATAAAGAACGTCCGTCCTCAGAGACCAAAAACAGGAAAAGTTAACGTAATATTGGTAAACTGCATGAGTATCCAGGGCAAGGTTCCTGAATTAGTATCTCTTATTGAAGGAAATAGTGCGCATATAGTATTAGGAACGGAAAGTTGGTTAAAACCGGAAGTGAACAGTAACGAAATCCTAGACACAGAATGGAATATATACCGCAAGGATAGGATAAACGCCAATGGTGGAGGAGTATTTATAGCAGCAAAGAATTCAATAATATCCAGTGAAGTTATTAGCGAATACGAATGTGAAATAATCTGGGTTAAGTTAAGTATCAAAGGTGGGTCAGATATGATAGTCGGATGCTTCTATAGACCACCTGCATCAGCAACTGTAGTAGTTGAGCGCCTCAGAGAGAACCTGCAGAACGTCGTGAAGAAGTTTCGTGATCATACTATTGTAATAGGGGGAGACTTCAATCTACCAGGTATAGAATGGGATAGTCACACAATCAGAACTGGAGCCAGGGACAGAGACTCTTGTGACATTATCCTGACTGCCTTGTCCGAGAATTACTTCGAGCAGATAGTTAGAGAACCAACTCGTGAAGCTAACGTTTTAGACCTCATAGCAACAAATAGACCGGAACTTTTCGACTCCGTGAAGAGGGTATCAGTGATCATAAGTCAGTGGTTGCATCAATGACTACAAGTGTAATAAGAAATGCCAAGAAAGGAAGGAAAATATATTTGCTTAACAAGAGTGATAGGGCACAAATCGCAGAATATCTGAGTGACCACCATCAAACGTTCATTTCTGAGGAAGAGGATGTGGAACAAAAATGGAAAAAATTCAGAAACATCGTCCAGTACGCCTTAGATAAGTTCGTACCGACTAAGGTCCAAAGCGAGGGGAAAGATCCACCGTGGTATAACAATCATGTACGAAAGGTACTACGGAAACAAAGAAAGCTTCATCATAGGTTTAAGAGTAGTCGAATCATAGCTGATAAGGAAAAGCTGAACGAAGCGAAAAAGAGCGTAAAGAGAGCAATGAGAGAAGCATTCAACGAATTCGAACATAAAACATTGGCAAACAATCTAAACAAGAACCCTAAAAAGTTTTGGTCATATGTAAAATCGGTAAGCGGATCTAAATCCCCTATTCAGTCACTCGTTGACCACGATGGCACCGAAACAGAGGACGACCGAAGAAAGGCAGAAATACTGAATTCAGTGTTCCGAAACTGTTTCACTGCGGAAAATCGTAACACGGTCCCTGACTTCAGCCGTCGCATGGACGCCAAAATGGAAAATATTGAAATAAACGATATCGGAATTGAAAAACAACTGCTATCACTTAGTAGCGGAAAAGCATCCGGACCAGACGAGATACCCTTAAGATTCTACAGTGATTATGCTAAAGAACTTGCCCCCTTTCTATCAGCAATTTATCGTAGATCGCTGGAAGAACGTAAAGTACCTAGCGACTGGAAGAAAGCGCAGGTCGTTCCCATTTTCAAGAAGGGTCATAAATCAGATGCGAATAATTATAGGCCTATTTCGCTTACGTCAATCTGTTGTAGAATAATGGAACATGTTTTGTGTTCTCGTATTATGACGTTCTTAGATAATACAAATCTCCTTCATCATAACCAACATGGATTCCGCAAACAGAGATCATGTGAAACTCAGCTCGCCCTATTTGCCCAAGAAATTCACAGTGCCGTAGACACTGGCGAGCAGATTGATGCCGTATTCCTGGACTTCAGGAAGGCATTTGATACGGTTCCGCACTTACGTTTAGTGAAAAAAATACGAGCTTACGGAATATCGGACCAGGTTTGTGATTGGATTCAGGATTTCCTAGAAGAAAGAACACAACATGTCATTCTTAACGGTTCAAAATCTGCAGATGTAGAGGTAATTTCGGGAGTACCGCAGGGAAGCGTGATAGGACCTTTATTGTTTACAATATACATAAATGACTTAGTTGACAACATCGGTAGCTCCGTGAGGCTATTTGCAGATGACACGGTTGTCTACAAGAAAGTAGCAACATCAGAAGACTCGTACGTACTCCAGGAGGACCTGCAGAGGATTAATGCATGGTGCGACAGCTGGCAGCTTTCCCTAAACGTAGATAAATGTAATATAATGCGCATACATAGGGGCAGAAATCCATTCCAGTACGATTATGCCATAGGTGGTAAATCATTGGAAGCGGTAACGACCGTAAAATACTTAGGAGTTACTATCCGGAGCGATCTGAAGTGGAATGATCACATAAAACAAATAGTGGGAAAAGCAGGCGCCAGGTTGAGATTCATAGGAAGAATTCTAAGAAAATGTGACTCATCGACGAAAGAAGTAGCTTACAAAACGCTTGTTCGTCCGATTCTTGAGTATTGCTCATCAGTATGGGACCCTTACCAGGTTGGATTAATAGAAGAGATAGACATGATCCAGCGAAAAGCAGCGCGATTCGTCATGGGGACATTTAGTCAGCGCGAGAGCGTTACGGAGATGCTGAACAAGCTCCAGTGGCGGACACTTCAAGAAAGGCGTTACGCAATACGGAGAGGTTTATTATCGAAATTACGAGAGAGCACATTCCGGGAAGAGATGGGCAACATATTACTACCGCCCACATATATCTCGCGTAATGATCAGAACGAAAAGATCCGAGAAATTAGAGCAAATACGGAGACTTACAAGCAGTCGTTCTTCCCACGCACAATTCGTGAATGGAACAGGGAAGGGGGGATCAGATAGTGGAACAATAAGTACCCTCCGCCACACACCGTAAGGTGGCTCGCGGAGTATAGATGTAGATGTAGATGTATATCTTTGGGCGTGACACCCGTGTCCGGTCACCGCCGGTTGGTGTCTTCATACGACCGCTGTTCTCAGGCGGCGTTACATGCCTGCGATTGGTACAAAATTTATCTTACACTCGTTGGACAGCCTTCGTTGATGCACTAAGGTACCGGGCAGCTTCTTTCACGATGCGGTCATGGGCACTTCCAAACACGATAGCTCATTTATGCCAGCCGGCCGAAGTGGCCGTGCGGTTAAAGGCGCTGCAGTCTGGAACCGCAAGACCGCTACGGTCGCAGGTTCGAATCCTGCCTCGGGCATGGATGTTTGTGATGTCCTTAGGTTAGGTAGGTTTAACTAGTTCTAAGTTCTAGGGGACTAATGACCTCAGCAGTTGAGTCCCATAGTGCTCAGAGCCATTTCATTTTATGCCATTCCGTCACGTCTCCAAGTCGATCCGTCTTACTGCACTCATTCCATACAGCCCACTGGCACATACACACAACTTCACTACCGTAACTTACGTCAGCAGTGGAGAGTCACGTGATCGCCTGGTACCAGTTCTACAGGGTGAAAGGTATTTGAACCGACAATCTCTGGGAGGTTGTAGGGGACCTCAAAACAAATATTTTTCCCTAATGGTTCAAATGGCTTTGAGCACTAAGGGACTTAACATCTCTGGTCATCAGTCCCCTAGAACTTAGAACTACTTAAACCTAACTAACCTAAGGACATCACACATATCCATGCCCGAGGCAGGATTCGAACCTGCGACCGTAGCAGTCGCGTGGTTCGGGACTGAGCGCCTGAACCGCTAGACCACCGCGGCCGGCTTTCCCCTAATGTAGAGGAAGATTTCTCTGGCGGCAAATTAATTAAACCAAGAAATACTTTTCCATTTTTTATGACCAGGAGACAACACACTAACACAACCCAATTTCAATTACAGTAGATTTTTCAAAAATGCCTCCATTGACATGTAGGCCTAAACAAAGTTTACACTGTCGGATCATGTTCTGTCTGACACGGGCAAAAACCCCAGGAGTATCTTGAATTGTTCCTGCTGCTGCTACTATCCGGGCTACCAGATCCTCTCCTGATGCAACAGGAGTTGTGTAAACAAGGTTGTGCACCTCTGCCCACACAAAAAAGTCCAGAGCGGACATATCTGGGGTCGAGCAGGTCATGGTACAGGACCACCTCTGCCAGGGAACCGTTGGTCCAGGAATCGACGCACACGACGACTGAAATGTGCTGGCGCCCCGTCATGTTGGAACCACATGCGTTGTCTTGTAGGGAGCGGGACGTCTTCCAGCAAGTCTGGAAATGCTCTGGTGGGAAAATTGTAATAGTGCCTGCCATTTAATGGCCTAGGTAGCAGATACGGCCCAATTAAACAGTCCCCAACAACACCGACTCACACATTAACGAAGAACCGACTTTGTTGATCAATCCGCTGTGCGGATAGTCCGTAGTGGTGCGCTATGTAGTACGCACCAACCGCATCCGTGCTCTCACTCCAGGCGTATCGCTCCATTAGTAAACAGAGGCAATGCACTACTACACTGGTGGACAGCAGTTACCTACAACTGAAGAGCGTAATACGCCCTCTAACAACTAAAGATCGTAATACGGCTTCTGACATCTGAAGAGCGTAATACAGCCTCCACCGGTTTAAATAATCCTCATAGGAAAAAATGACATTAGGGGAAAATATTTGTTTTGATGTCCCCTACAACCTCCCAGAGTTTGTCGGTTCAAATACTTTTCACCCTATATACCAGTGCTCTAAAGTGACCAGTGTGCTATTTTAAGGGGGGAGAGGGTCATTAACATTTTATTCATTCAGCTTATGTTGCTCTGTTGATTATTACGTTACAACTTAATTCGCTCCCAGCAACCACGTTGCGACGTAATATTTCTTCTTGAAATGAAACGAATTTACGTAAAGTTATTGCAGTCGGAAGATCGATGAAATATAAACGGTCGGTATGGGAGGTGTAACTGAAAATCACACAATACTTATCTTGAAGTCTGCTCGTTGTCCTGGAATTTTAGCCGATAACTGGATTCACACTTCAGATTCAAACGGCATATAAGGTGAAATAAGAGCTAGATACGCCTATACACGGTGATTCAGCTGCCCATACGTGTGGGTTTTATGCAACCCGCAACACCTTCAGAAACCATGCGCTAGATTTTCTTATTCTCTCACTTGCTGAGATTTTAATAGAGTTACATTTTGTACCAATACACATTTTCACTGGAGGCTACTGTTTCGGAGTTATTCAAGAAAAAACCCGTTTGATGGTAACTTCTGTATGTTTTCTTTGAACAATTCGAAAACTACAGCCTCTAGCGAGAACGTAACCCAGTACAGAGTTTAACTACGAGGGTAATCCCAAAAGTAAGGTCTCCTATTTTTTTTATAAGTACATAAACCTGTTTATTTCTACAATGGCTTACATCAGTTTACATCTCGAACATTTAGCCATTTTTCGACATAATCACCATTTCTGTCGATGCATTTTTGTAGACGCTGTGGCAGTTTTTGTATGCCCATGTCATACCAGCTCTGCGCCAGCTCCGCGGCTTTGGCGAAGAAGGATGCCGCCACTGGCGTTATTGTTGCTTGGTCCCAGGTGTAAAGTGGTATGGCCAGGTTTCGTCACCCGTGACAATTGAGTCCAGAAAGTTGTCCTGTTCGGCTGCAAGGCGGTGAAGAAATGCGCGGGAAGCATGAACTCGTTACCGCGTGTGGTCCTCAGTCAGCATTCGTGGCACCCATCTTGCGCACAGCTTCCGGTAGTTCAATGTTTCCGTTAAAATTCTGTGAGCGGTGCTTCGGGAAACCTCAGGAACCAACGTGCAGAGATCATCCAGGGTGATCCGCCGATATTCAGGCATGCTTTGCTCAACCTTCAACACTGTCTCCTCAGAAATTCATGGTCTCCCGCTCCTTTGTTCGTCGTGAATTTCGGTCCGACCATCCGCAAACTCTCTACGCCACTTACAAACTTTTTTGACATCCATGCACGACTCACCATACACTTCCGTCAATTGGCGATGGATTTCAGTCGGCGCAGTGTCCTTTGCGTTCAAAAACCGAATTACTGCGCGCAATTCGCACTTGGCGGTAACATCCAACGGGAGCTCCATTCTCAACGAGTGCCAAGCCAAGACTGAGCACCTCAGCGCGGCGTACACATGTTTACACACACCGCGTGAAGCACTCTTCATAACAATGTGACTAACTGCCACACAGAGTTCTGTACTTATAAAAAAAATAGGAGACCTTACTTGTGGGATTACCCTCGTACACTAAATTTCCTACAAAAAGTTCCTGTTCCTTTTTGCTCTAGGACTAATAATTTGCACATAACGAACGAGAGGATATGAAAATCTTGTGTGTGGCATCTGAAAGCATTGCAGGTGGCATAGAACCTGTAGGCAGGGGCATCTGAATCACCTTGAATGCTTTGTTTCTTTCTGTCTTCCTTTCACTTGCGCCTTTGTCCCGCAATGGTCGCAGGGTCGGCGTGGTGACAACGGATTTGGCAAGGATGCCCTTCCTGCCGCCAGGATGGAATCAGTGTACCCCAGTTGTCCGCATCTAGTGTAAACCAATAAATAGTGCGGAAGTGTTACAAATGTCTGCGTGTCGTGTAACTGAGGCGGGATGTGGGGACCAGCCCGGTATTCACCTAGCGGGATGTGGAAAACCGCCTAAAAACCACATCCAGGCTGGCCGACACACCGGCCCACGTCGTTAATCCGCCGGATTCGATCCAGGGCCGGCGCGCCTACCCGAGTCCAGGAAGCAGCGCATTAGCGCTCTCGGCTAACCTGACGGGTACCTTGTATGCTTCTCATTGCATATTTATTGCACACAGTGACATAACTCCTGTGTCACAAGACCTGTGAACAACAAAGCCTGCCATTGAGCTTGCTCTCTTCCTTATACATCACCAGTTTGGAAAATGCTCCTACCATAACACAAAAAAGCGAATATGTCTTGGGCAAAGTTAGCGATGTAAAAGAAGGGAACTAGCTTTTCGGCTTATTTATCAGTTGCTTCAAAGAGATTTAAATCAAAACATCTTGGATATTCGCGATTTTTTTAACTTGTTAGCATTAGTATCCATGTTATTTAGTGCAGGATGTCCCACATAACAGCAATAAGCGTCACGTCCAAGATTCGAGTAACAACAAACTAACTAAAAAGAATAGATTACAGTATGGTTAAAACGTGTAGTTATCAGTCTATAAGAGAGGCTGGAAGTTGTGGCCATGGGCATCAAGGTTTCATGACTTCGTGTGATGACGTTACCAGCAACACGCTGTAATTCTGCAGGCGCGATGTTGTTGATGTTCTGTTTAATGTTGATGTTCTGTTTAAGATCGTCGATTGTGCGAGGATTGTCAGCATACACTTTGCTTTTTAGTGTGCCACATAAACAAAAAACTCTCACGATGTTAATACCGAGGTCTTTGGATGCCAGAAGCCTCTACTGACAAGTCACTCTTCAGGGAATACGTTGTTGATGTGAGCCTCACTTCGGCTGGATGTATGAGTGGTTGCTCCATGTTGTTGGAATACTGAATACAGCTTCTCTGTCTTTGTTAACTGTGCATAGAAAAAGTCAGAGATCTCTAGATATCTGGTACTGGTTATGGTGTAATAGAAAAATAAAGGTCCAATCATGCACATGCTGGACAATGCACACCAAACACCTATCTTCTGAATGGAGAGGTTATTCATGCAGAATATGTGTTTTGTCTTGCGTCAAGTATCTGCAGTTCCGGGAGTTTATATAACCTGACAAATGAAATCATGTCTCATCTGACTTAAAGTAATCATTTGCAATTGATGTTAACAGCCAGTTACAATAATAACTCTATAACTCTATTTTTTCCTGATCCTCAAATTTCAACTCTTGCTCAGCACGGCAGGCTTTGAATTTCATATCTTTTCGTACACGATGTACGAGATACACCAACCTGCTGCGAAAACTTCCTTAGCGACTTACGGGTACTTCTTGTAACGTCCACGTCAATTCTGTCTGTAGTTTCAGAGACAGATCTCCATTTCTTGTACAGATCTTGATAGTGTTGGTCGTGGGGAGTTTCCTACCAGCATACTTCGCTTGGAACATTTATTTTCATTCCTTGATAGAGCCTGTCTGTACGTAACACTCCACAATATCAGTTCGCTGTTCTAATGCAAACTGCTCCATTTCTGTAATAACAATTCGGGCTCCTCAAAAATGACGCAACTTTCCGTTAAAATGCTGTGTAGTCAACTTTTAGGACAGTGTTGCCACTTCACAAGCAATTCGACTACAGATGATTAACCCGTACACGAAGCCTACCGGTTTTATGTGGGACACTCTGTATATTGCATCGTGTCAAGTAGAGTAACATGATACACGATGTCATATCGTGTAACATGACACATGCCTTCACACCATCCAACACGGCATTTGTCACGTAGTGCAATATGATACAAAGCGTCATTTAATTTTAGAATGCAAGCATCCTCATTCTGGGTAATTCATATTATAGACCCACCTCCACTCTCGGATGCTTCCTATTGCAGATGCATCCCATTCTCCAGAAGCACATAAATTTGTGTCTATTTGTTATTACACCCCCAACCATACAAGTAACAGTAAATGGATCTGGAGAGAAATGGTCCTCTTGGGGAAAAAATCAACTGCTCTCCCGAAGCCAGAAATTTAAAAATTGTTTTAGTGTCCCCACAGGAACAAAATCACCGATCTCTTATCTTAAAGTTCTTGTCATTGTTTATTTAAAGTGTGCAAAAACAAAAACTGAAATCCAAGAAACTGCCGCTAAAAAGCTCATATGAACAATTTTGGCGTGAAATGTTGCAACAACCAATCCGAAGTAAGTAAGAGTACAATTGACTGAAATAAGCAGAAGAACTACGAAGCAATGTATACTCGACAAAATACTATCAACTTTTCAGTCCTGTACGAAAATTGACGAATTTAAGTTGTTTTCTCCAAAAATGAATTTTGTATAACATGATAGTTTTTGAAGGAAACGCAGTAAAAGATTTTCTGTTGGTGACAAACAAGGTGACATTCCTTCGATAATTATTTTTATAGCAGTTTTAGGGTTACTCTAAGTTACTGCGTGGTCGTCGATGACGCTTTAAATGATTGATCAAACAGTATATCATTTCGTACAAAGCTGGGCATAATTTTGATTTGGTGCATGCATTGTTTTGCACGTCCAGAGATATTTCGATGATTAAGCCACTGATGAATGAAATCCATAATTTATAAACAATGGAACGATAATCAACTGAAATATCCAGTCTTTAATTATATCCAAATGCAGTGCTTAAAATGCAACGTGTTTCTAGGGAACACAGTTTCACTTCCGACCACGTGACTTTTCGCACGTAAAGCCCGAACGATGAAAGATTTTTACAAACGCTTCTTATAATTAACGTAAGAATATATTTTTAATATCATCTGTGTCACTTTAAACAGCCTCAGCAGGTACGATTCGCGTACAATCGGATTTTATGCGCATGTTGGGCGCAGCTTTAGACCGCGATATCGTAGCAACGGGTAAAGCTTTCACAAAACAACAGGACGACCACTAATTACATATATTTGTCTATTTTCTTACAAAATTTGATCTATTCACACAAGTTTGAAACATAGAGGTGGTGCGCGTAAAAAACTCACAAAAAACGTGTTATTTGACGTAAAATGCGAATGAAACTAGATTTTCGAAAGCGAGTTTGTAATTTTATCGTAAGAATGCATTTGTATTTAATTGATTCACTTTGAAGTGTTGCCGCGCATTCAGTTCACTTAAGAACAAAGTTTACGTGCTACATTTAACTTGACTTTAAACCGTCATATCTCGACAACGGGTAAAGATCACTGGACAAAAAATTTCGTTTTGTCTTAATTCAAAGTTCGTGGAAAGTTTAAACAGGTTCGTACAAGTTTAAAGAATAGAAATAGTACACTTCAAGAACCTCCCAAGAAAACTGTTTTTTCCACATAAAATCCAAATGAAGCAAGATTTTTTTTAAACAGTTAAAACTTATCTTAGATCAAGGTCCGAAACACCAGTGGAGCAAATTTCAACGATCACTTTCGCTCCAGTACGGAGTTATTCAAGGATGATTGGTTTTGCACGTAAAATCCGAGCGGTACACATAGTTCTGTTTGGTAATTAGCTGAACATTAATTTCAGCGAAATTCAAATTTTTTTGCAAAAGGAATTAATCGATCCGTACAATTTACCTGGGCTCCAGTTCTATTCCTTCCTTCAGATCTCGCTTACTATACGGTAATATAGCCCAGTAACACAGATGTTCGAACAGCTATAAAACGGCCTCTGGTCTGGGCTAAACCAAAAACTTTTTACCCGATGTTCGTAGCTCAAGTAGGAACCGAGCAGCAAGAGCCTCCCTTCTCCCAAACAGCGATTCCGCTCGCGTTTTTCATACAGTTACAGCACTTCGTGCTGTAACGATTCCAGATAACGTTTTCATTGTTGCTGTTACAGGCATTCGACACAATTAAAATAATTACATCCAAATGAAGTGACTTGCGTAAAATATCTTTCCCAATACTATCTTCTGTTTTCGACGTAAAAGTTAGCCAAACTACAATGTTATTACAGGAATTTACATCAAATATGTAAAACAAGCAATGAACTTATTAGTTTCCTAAATAATATGATGACAGAATGAAGCATGACTCTCCTACTATGTTTCTAATTTATGCATGGTTAGATCCTTTTATGAGTATGAGCAATACTTCTGTTCTTTTAGATATAAGTTCTGTTTGGTAAATTGTTTACATATTTCAGGCTGCATTATTTCGAATATTATTTTAATTACTTTGAGAATTAAAGACTTACATTATGTACATTTGTTTTACAGATTGACAGTATCAAAGCACATGTTACTTCAGGTATTTAGACCAATGGACGAAAATTAAATAACACTGCATGATAGTATTTCATTATTCAATAATTAGAACAGAATTACGTTAATATCAGACGTTCCTACAAATTAACTGGGCTCTATAGGTTTGGTGCATTGTTGTTTCAACATCATACACACTTTATATCATTCACAAGGTAGAGATTACTGGTGCAAACGTTGTATTTACATTATAATTATAGTGTTTATTGGAATCTGGGTGATTGCATGCCCTAAATAAACCAAAATTTGTAGTCCCGAATGAGATGTTCACTCTGCAGCGGAGCGTGCGCTGATATTTGTAGTATCTGTCGTTGCAGTAAACCTCTTAAACTGGACTGTCGTTGCAGTAAACCTCTTAAGCTGGTCTGTTACGTATCATGATCATAAAATAATTGTATCCAACCGTGTAGATATATCTTTAACTCAGAGAAGGGATGGGAAAAGCCGACCCGTTAAAACCAGTACCGGTATTTTAACTCTGAATAACAGTTATTTTTCGGGATTTGTTTGGTCTTTGTTGCAGTAGGTTTCTTTTTTATTTTTTATTAAAAACTGGGTAAAATGCCATAGCGGCTATGCTACAATTTTACGCTTTTAAATAAAACTTTTTTTAAAAAACGAGTAATATTTATTTGTAACATTTCCATTGCTTTGAATCATTCGTTTATTACGGAAAATGGGAAAAGCGTTCAGTGCTCTTTCAATAACAACGCCGACATTTGGCACTGAAGAACAAACACATGAAGTAAGAATCGTTACAGCATCGCGGACACAATAGTATAACTGTTGCTGTGTGGCGTGGCATGTTAGACGACGCACATGCACGTGCAGAGCTTAAGATTTCCCCCAATTGGTTTGTCATTGTCACTGCTGAGACAATAATTTAGCCATCGGCCCGATTTTATTATGGAAATATAAATAGCTGATCTGCTGCTTGTGTCTGCATAATATCCTTTCGTCTACATGTAGCCCTTGGAAACGGACAACTTAACACGAAAAATAGAGTTCTCCGACCTTAAGTTTTCAAACCTTAGCACTGACTAATCGTAATGTCCAAACATCGGTGTGGTCGTCGATTACAGCAGCATTCTTTAGTTTAAAAAAATTACAATCAATAGGAGAATTCAGGTGCTTTTTTGTAGCATTTAACCCCTCATTACTTCTCGAGAAAAGCAGTGAATGGTTGCGGACGAAGTTTTTTTTTTTTTACGTATTTCATATTTTGAATCCACGTATCTTGAAAAGTATAATGCAAAAATCTGAGAGAGGTTTCGAAATTTTCAATCTTTGTTCGATGTTTGCACTTATTGCTAGCAATAATAGCAATAAAAAACCGAAAATCGGTTATTTCAGAAACCGGTTATTTTGAGCAGCTTTAACAACAAGATTAAAACAAAGACGAAAAACGCTTGTATAACAGTTGTTTCAACGATAACTGCCATCCCTAGCTCAGTCCAACGTAGTAGCAAATCTACATTTTACTTTTCATTGACCGGTCTTTATCCCCATCTCACGTTACCTCATTCGTTTCGTTTCGCATCACAAGGGCAAATTAGGACAAAATTAGCATATTTTCGTCGTCCGAGACACGCAATATGAAATACAAAGCGATATTTGGACTGTATGGAAGCTGTGGCAATTTGTACAAGCTTGCACAAAACGGCTGGCCATAAGTGCTTGTCAAACACTGCTGATCTTCAGAGGTCACTTATGCAACATTGGGAAGTGTTACTACGAGCCATGGTAGAAAGCATGGGTAGCCATTGACTTGTCATACGGGAGGCATCGAATTCCGAAACAGTGAGTGGAGGCTGTAGTGGGTACCCCTAGACTTGATTACCGACTAGTGTTGCCACAAACAATTTGCAGAAAGTGAGGAATAACGGACCGATGATTTAAAAAAATCAGCCTTTTGAGGATCTAAGAGTGGGACATAAAAACAATAAACCCCCACCCCAATCTTAAGAATCGTACACCCACATACAAACCGGCCTCAAACGTCTCGATACGTTAAACGTGAGTTACTGTATTAAATATGTGACATTCAACATGTAGGAGACAAAAAGTTTCGAAAAGGTTGAAATTACATTTTGATTTGCTGAAAATAGCTCAGTTCAAATGGCTCTGAGCACTACGGGACTTAACATCTGAGGTCATCAGTCCCCTAGAACTCAGAACTACTTAAACCTAACTAACCTAAGGACATCACACACATCCATGCCCGAGGCAGGATTCGAACCTGCGACCGTAGTAGGTAAGTACTCTCATAACCAAACACTGGATTAATAGGTAAATTCTGGGTAATTTGTGCCCCTTTTGAAGTAATAGATAGTTTTACACGCATCTCAATGTTTATGACACCATATCTCCTCAAGTAGACTACTGGCCATTAAAATTGCTACACCACGAAGATGACGTGCTACAGACGCGAAATTTAACCGACAGGAAGAAGATGCTGTGATATGCAAATGATCAGCTTTCAGAGCATTCACACAAGGTTGGCGCCGGTGGCGACACCTACAACGTGCTGAAATGAGGAAAGTTTCCAACCGATTTCTCATACACAAACACCAGTTGACCGGCGTTGCCTGGTGAAACGTTGTTGTGATGCCTCGTGTAAGGAGGAGAAATGCGTACCATCACCTTTCCGACTTTGATAAAGGTCGGATTGTAGCCTATCGCGATTGTGGTTTATCGTATCGCGACATTGTTGCTCACGTTGGTCGCCATCCAATGACTGTTAGCAGAATATGGAATCGGTAGGTTCTGGAGGGTAATACGGAACGCCGTGCTGAATCCCAACGGCCTCGTATCACTAGCAGTCGAGATGACAGGTTTCTTATCCGCATGGCTGTAACGAGTCGTGCAGCCACGTCTCGATCCCTGAGTCAACAGATGGGGACGTTTGCAAGTCAACAACCATCTGCACGAACAGTTCGACAACGTTCGCAGCAGGATGGATTATCAGCTCGGAGGCCATGGCTGCGGTTACCCTTCACGCTGCGTCACAGACAGGAGCGACTGCAATGGTGTACTCAACGATGAACCTGGGTGCATGAATGGCAAAACGTCTTTCTTTCGGATGAATCCAGGTTGTGTTTACAGCATCATGATACTCGCATCCGTGTTTGGCGACATCGCGATGAACGCACATTGGAAGCGTGTCTCGTCATCGCCATACTGGCGTATCACCCGGCGTGATGGTATGGGGTGCCATTGGTTACACGTCTCGGTCACCTCTTGTTCGCATTGGCGGCACTCTGAACAGTGGACGTTACATTTCAGATGTGTTACGACCCGTGGCTGTACCCTTCATTCGATCCCTGCGAAACCCTACATTTCAGCAGGATAATCCACGACCGCATGTTGCAGGTCCTGTACGGGCCTTTCTGGATAGAGAAAATGTTCGACTGCTGCCCTGGCCAGCACATACTCCAGATCTCTCAGCAACTGAAAATGTCTGGTCAATGGTGGCCGAGCAACTGGCTCGTCACAATACTCCAGTCACTACTCTTAAACTGTGGTATCGTGTTGAAGCTGCATGGGCAGCTGTACCTGTACACGCCATCCAAGCTCTGTTTGACTCAATGATCAAGCGTATCAAGGCCGTTATTACAGGCAGAGGTGGTTGCTCTGGGTACTGATTTCTCAGGATCGATGCACCCAAGTTGCGTGACAATGTAATCACGTGTCAGTTCTAATATAATATATTTGTCCAATGAATACCCGTTTATCATCTGCATTTCTTCTTGGTGTAGCAATTTTAATGGCCAGTAGTGTAATTAACACCTAAACGGTGGAACGTATCGAATTTTTCTTGACAACTATTTCTCAGCACAACCTACCCTGCAACAGGCTTATAAGCTTTGCAGTCTGTTGTAGACCACCCCGTACAGTAACGCCCAAGCTGTTTTAGAACTTTATGCCTTTTGATGAGTACATTATGACAGCATTTTAAATTCGGTCAGTAATTATTTAAAATCTGGAGGCCTTTAGGTAGGCAACCTGTAAGTAGGACTGTGCGCCCTGAACCGACTTCGCTGTTTAACAAAGTAGATTTCCTTATAATTGTATATTACCAACGGCCTTGCCGCTGTGGTAACACCGGTTCCCGACGGATCACCGCTGTCTAGCTTGGCTAGCACTTGGATGGGTAACCGCCCATTCTGCAGAGCGCTACAAGCCGGTTGCACTCAGCTCTTCTGAGGCCAGTTGTAGAGGTACTTGATCTGGAAGTAGCGGCTCCGGGTCACGGAAACTGACAACGGCCTGGAGAGCGGTGTACTGACCACATGCCACTCCGTACCCGCATCCAGCGACGCTAATTTCTCGTTGTGGTCGTTTCGCGAGACGTATGTGGGAGGATGTAATATGTTGTCCGACTCTTCACGTAAATTACTCTCTCGAAATTTCAGCAGTAAACCTCTCCGTGATGCACAGCGCCTCACTTCTGACGTTTGCCACTAGAATCTGTTGAGAATCTCTGTGATGTTCTCGCGCGGACTAAACAATCACGCGACGAAACGCACCGCCCTTCCTTCGTTGGATCCTCTCCGTCTCTTTTATCAGTCCTACCTGGTAAAGGTCCCAGATTAATGAACAATAGTCGCCTATTCAACTGAACGGAATGGACAGTGTCTTGAAAGGAGGATATAAGATGAACATCAACAAAAGCAAAACGAGGATAATGGAATGTAGTCGAATTAAATCGGGTGATGCTGCTGGAATTAGATTAGGAAATGAGACACTTAAAGTAGTAAAAGAGTTTTGCTATTTGGCGAGCAAAATAAGTGATGATGGTCAAAGTAGAGAGGATATCAAATGTAGACTGGTAGTGGGAAGGAAAGCGTTTCTGAAGAAGAGAAATTTGTTAACATCGAATATTGATTTAAGTGTCAGGAAGTCGTTTTTGAAAGTATTTGTATGGAGTGTAGCCGTGTATGGAAGCGAAACATGGACGATAAATAGTTTAGACAAGAAGAGAATAGAAGCTTTCGAAATGTGGTGCTACAGAAGAATGCTGAAGATTAGATGGGTAGATCACATAACTAATGAGGAGGTATTGAATAGAATTGGGGAGAAGAGGAGCTTGTGGGACAACTTGACTAGAAGAAGGGATCGGTTGGTAGGAAATGTTCTGAGACATCGAGGGATCACCAATTTAGTATTGGAGGTCAGCGTGGAGGGTAAAAATCGTAGAGGGAGACCAAGATATGAATACACTAAGTAGATTCAGAAGGATATAGGCTGCAGTAGGTACTGGGAGATGAAGAGGCTTGCACAGGATAGAGTAGCATGGAGAGCTACATCTAACCAGTCTCAGGACTGAAGACCACACCAACCAATCAACCCAGTCGCCTATTGGTTGGACGAGTGTCTTGGAAGCCACTTTATAGCACAAATACGGTGAAAAAATAGCGAAGTTAAAATAAGCAGTGGAAAGTGATGTGCACTGCAGATTATTAAGCCTTTTTATCATCTAAACGATGGTCTTCAACGCATATGCTCAGTGCTTACTAGATACTACCGAAAATGCGGGCTTCCGATTCCACACATTACACCAGCCGGCATTGAATTTCAGTCTCTAATACTGTTCTGCATTTGCACCCTACATCTTCACTGATTATCTGAAGGTGTTTTAGCTCACAAGGCGTCTCGTGCAGATGTCTTGTAGATGCCATTTGTAGATGTTGATGTCCCCACTGAACTCTTCTTCTCAACGGGACGCGAGTTCGTTGCTCCCATATCGATTGGTGCAAGGACGAACAATGGTGCAAAATAAAATTCCAAATTATGACTCAGCCGAAATAAAGGAATGGACAGTGACTTAGGATGCCACAAATAGCGCTCCAGATTTATTCGAATTTTGCCATTGTGAGAGTGTGGGTTTTATATTGTCAAGTTGCACAATGGATTGAGCCAACAAGTACCCTTTGGCTTCTGCAAGAAACAATTTCCACCTCACACTACTACAGAATTCAGACAGACGCTCCTAATGTACCAACTAGAACTGCTTGAAAAATATTCAGCAACAAATATCTTCTGGAGTCATCCGCTGTAAGGAAAAGACACAAAAATATTCTCTATATTCTTACGTAACTAGTGGAGTGCTTGGGTACGGGAGTATTGCTAGTTAGTGTAAGAAAAACATTAAACGAACGAAAAATATTATTTATTATAAAAAATTCTGAGAAATAAAGTGAAACTTTTCGGAACAGTAGATTGCCTCTTATGGATAGGAATGCTATTATTTTACAAAGTATGGTAAGGTTCTTTTCTCCCTTTTCTTTAAGAATGTGTTTACTTGGCAGAATGGCTGAATAACTTTTTTATGTACGGTCAAGGCTGTCACCTGATAAGTGTAATGGAGTGTACTCTTATGGAGGACAGGTGGGGCTCGCATATGCTGTAGCGCATAATACCAAGGGCTGCAACGACTGCTGCCTGCATCGCTCGCTGCTGACAAATAACACAACTATCTCTTTCTATCTGGATTGACCTTCGCCAATCAAACTCTTCCTACACCATGATGAAGTCAAGGACTCCTATCCGCCCCTAGTCTAACTATTGGCATGGTACACCGGTCAGATAATCAGTCCACCGCAATGCCACTAAAAAAACTTTTATTTTCTGATTCTACACACTTTTACCTATTTTTCTACATGGTTCCCTTGTTTATTTAAGTACTTGTCATACCGTACAACTAAGTTTTTAATCCCCTCTTCAAAGAATTCGGCCGCCTGCTCCGACAGCCAAGAGTTCACGGCCGCTTTCACTTCATCGTCGTCATTGAAGCGCTGCCCACCAAGATGGTGTTTCAGGCGCCGGAAAAGGTGAAAATCGCTAGGAGCAAGGTCGGGGCTGTATGGTGCATGGTCCAAAACTTCCCAGCCAAAAGAATCAATCAAATCCCGAGTCTTTTGAGAGGTGTGAGGCCTAGCGTTATCGTGCAGGAGCAAAACTCCTTTTGTCAGCATGCCGCGCCTTTTGTTTTGAATTGCTCTGCGGAGCTTCTTTAGAGTTGCACAGTAGGCATCTGAGTTGATTGTCGTTCCTCGTGGCATAAAGTCCACTAGCAAAACACCGCGCCGGTTCCAGAACACAGTTGCCATAATCTTGCGCTTTGACAGCGTCTGTTTGGCTTTGACCTTGACGGGTGAGGTTGTGTGTCGCCATTCCATCGATTGTTGCTTGCTTTCGGGAGTGATATGGGATACCCATGTTTCATCTCCAGTGACAATTTGACTCAGCATGTCATCCCCTTCTTCCTCGTAACGAATGAAAAAGTCCAATGAAGTGGCAAATCTCTTCCCTTTGTGGTCCCCTGTGAGGAGTCTGGGTACCCACCGAGAACACAGTTTCTTAAAGTTTAGGTTTTCAGACACAATTTTGTACAAAACCGATCTTGAAACTTGTGGAAATTCCAAAGAAAGAGTGGAAATTGTGAATCTTCTGTCCTCACGAATCTTTGTTTCGACTGCAGCCACCAAATCATCAGTGATCACAGAGGGCTGGCCTGAGCGTTCTTCGTCATGGGCGTTTTGATGGCCATTTTTAAACACTCTAACCCATTGACGCACTTTACCTTCGCTCATTGCATTCAAGCCATAAACTTCTGTTAACTGACGATGAATTTCTGCAGCTGATAGGCTTCTCGCGGTCAAAAAACGCATCACTGACCGTAACTCACACGCGGCAGGCGATTCAATAATCGTAAACATTATAAAGTAGCACAGCGATGCGTACACATCAGCTACAGAGCTGCAACTTGCATCAGTGTGAACGGGAAGGATGCCGGCAAGTGGCGCGGTGGCTTGTTGCGGCGTCTGCGCAAACTACGGCCTTTACTTAAAAAACAACCCTCGTAGTATTCTGTCCGTGTTCACACCGCACGATAAGTGTGGCGACCAACACAGTGAACAACGCTTAATCACGAGCGACTCAGTATAGTGTGTACTCCGATTCGCTAACGACAGAGGTGCTCTCCCAGTGAAGTACTGAAGAGAGACTTTGTTCCTCGCTCTTTGCGTACATGTACGAGCGCACTCGCTCTTGTTACGTGTTCCCGCTCCAACAGCGACAACGGAATGGCCCCTTTTTCTGAAAAAGTTGCAATGGTATATCATTCGCTGCCTTCCCTCACTCCTCTGACTCTTTGTGTCAGAAATTTTCCGCCAATCAGCGTTGCTCTTTTAAACGGGAGAATGACTTTTCGTTTAAGTCGATCAATGCAGAAATCTGTAGTATCTCCGTTAGGCGTATACTGTC
Source organism: Schistocerca piceifrons (assembly GCF_021461385.2). Lineage (NCBI taxonomy): Eukaryota > Metazoa > Arthropoda > Insecta > Orthoptera > Acrididae > Schistocerca > Schistocerca piceifrons. The sequence continues at coordinate 936,195,249 of NC_060139.1, read as the reverse complement.
CTCCTGTGAGAACTCCGTAACTACGCAGCCGGTCCATGAAAAAATGCGTCTTCTGGGCGCTCCCACACAATGTAGCGGAATTTGCTTTTAAATCGAACACGGGGGTCGTTATCCCTTCGCTCCATCAAAAGCTGTCTTCTCTCTGGGCGGTCGCTTCGGCCCAAGTAGATATGTTGTTGACCCAGCCCTCTGAAAGGACGGTCTTCCCATCGGGCTGGTTTACTCTTTAGAACGAGAATTCCTGTGGCTGTCATGTTGTGTACGCCAGCCTCGACTTTTTTCAACCTCGGTGCACACTTGCGATTTACTTATTAGATTTGAATATTGCTTACATGAATTCATACAAAATCGACTCTACCTTATCGAGTTTGGGTTCGAATGAATCTTCTTGATGTGCAGAATACGATTGTGAGGACGGAATATGTAAGAAATGAAGGTCAGGACACCACACCACCCTACACCGTGAACAGACTCCAGACGCACAGAGCCAGTTAAAGTAAATTTTTAAACTTGAAATATTTCCTGAACACCGTAAATAACAGTCTCAGTGCACATAATATCCTTTAATATTTAGTTTATGTATCTTCCAGCAATATCGAACGAAACATTTCAGTGTCACTCAGTGTGCTATCACTTACAACACATGTCTTTACACCATTCAGTTCAGATCGCGACCCCTGCAGACGCTAAACCACAGTTTCGCGCCTATCTTCTCCAACTCACTTCTAATTGGTCCATCTCAACATCTAATAAAAGTTCACCTTAATTAAAACATCTAATATCTCTCACAAAACTAGTGAAGTTGTTGAAATTATTACATGATCATTCTCAGTACAAGCAAGACCACGAGTTTCGTTCTTCGTAGTTTTTTCGTTTGATGCTTATTTCGTGAGATATTTGGCCCGGTCACTATCAATGGACCACCCTGTATACTGTTTGCCGCAGTTCGTCATCAACAGTGTAGTTGTACAGTAGTGTGTTTCTTTTCCTATGTATGCGTAATATGTCACATTTACTTACGATCAGGGTCAACTGCGAATCTCTGCGCCATTCATCAATCCTCTGTAGGTCATCCCACAAATCGTTACTGTTTTCTGGCGTTAGTGCCTTCTTACAGACAACTGCTTCATCTGCGACCAGCCTTAAAGAGCTTCCGACGCGTTCTACCAGATCATTTATACAGGGTTATTACAAATGATTGAAGCGATTTCACAGCTCTACAATAACTTTATTATTTGAGATATTTTCACAATGCTTTGCGCACACATACAATAACTAAAAAAGTTTTTTTAGGCATTCAAAAATGTTCGTTATTGCCCCTTTAGTGATTCAGCAGACATCAAGCCGATAATCAAGTTCCTCCCACACTCGGCGCAGCATATTCCCATCAATGACTTCGAAAGCATCGTTGACGCCAGCTCGCAGTTCTGGCACGTTTCTTGGTAGAGGAGGTTTAAACACTGAATCTTTCACATAACCCACAGAAAGAAATCGCATGGGGTTAAGTCAGGAGAGCGTGGAGGCCATGACATGAATTGCTGATCATGATCTCCACAACGACCGATCCATCGGTTTTCCAATCTCCTGTTTAAGAAATGCCGAACATCATGATGGAAGTGCGGTGGAGCACTATCCTGTTGAAAGATGAAGTCGGCGCTGTCGGTCTCCAGTTGTGGCATGAGCCAATTTTCCAGCACGTCCAGATACACGTGTCCTGTAACGTTTTTTTCACAGAAGAAAAAGGGGCCGTAAACTTTAAACCGTGAGATTGCACAAAACACGTTAACTTTTGGTGAATTACGAATTTGCTGCACGAATGCGTGAGGATTCTCTACCGCCCAGATTCGCATATTGTGTCTGTTCACTTCACCATTAAGAAAAAATGTTGCTTCATCACTGAAAACAAGTTTCGCACTGAACGCATCCTCTTCCATGAGCTGTTGCAACCGCGCCGAAAATTCAAAGCGTTTGACTTTGTCATCGGGTGTCAGGGCTTGTAGCAATTGTAAACGGTAAGGCTTCTGCTTAGCCTTTTCCGTAAGATTTTCCAAACCGTCGGCTGTGGTACGTTTAGCTCCCTGCTTGCTTTATTCGTCGACTTCCGCGGGCTACGCGTGAAACTTGCCCGCACGCGTTCAACCGTTTCTTCGCTCACTGCAGGCCGACCCGTTGATTTCCCCTTACAGAGGCATCCAGAATCTTTAAACTGCGCATACCATCGCCGAATGGAGTGAGCAGTTGGTGGATCTCTGTTGAACTTCGTCCTGGAGTGTCGTTGCACTGTTATGACTGACTGATGTGAGTGCATTTCAAGCACGACATACGCTTTCTCGGCTCCTGTCGCCATTTTGTCTCACTGCGCTCTCGAGCGCTCTGGCGGCAAAAACCTGAGGTGCGGCTTCAGCCGAACAAAACTTTATGAATTTTTCTACGTATCTGTAGTGTGTCGTGACCATATGTCAATGAATGGAGCTACAGTGAATTTATGAAATCGCTTCAATAATTTGTAATAGCCCTGTATATAGAGTTAATAGTAACGGTTCTGTCACACTTCCATAGCGTACTCTCAGAATTACCTTTGCTTCTGTCGATTTTGTTCCGTTAAGAGCGACGTGTTGAGTTCTGTCTGCAAGGAAGTCTTGCAATTAGTCGAAAATCTCGTCCGATACTCAGTAGTATCGATCTTTTTTTTCCCCCCTTCACTGAAAGGTAGTGCTGGACGATGTCAAGTGCCTTTCTGAAATCGAGGAACACGGATCAGCCAAAGTGCTGATCTCGCGGAGGAACAGAGCAAGTTCACCTTCGCAAGGTCTCTGATGAGCATCTTTTAACACGCACAATTAATAGGCTATTCACGCACGGAAGTTTCTCACACCGCGCAAACTAAGCTGTTTTCCATCACTTTGTTTGGACACACGCACAGTAGAAATACAACTACCGACAAGATATGACTAAGCGTACGAGCGGCAACAAACTAGTTGTTTTTGTCGGACTAGCTGTGAAGTCTGTCAGGTGTGCCGGCCGAAGTGGCCGCGCGGTTCTGGCGCTGCAGTCTGGAACCGCGAGACCGCTACGGTCGCAGGTTCGAATCCTGCCTCGGGCATGGATGTGTGTGATGTCCTTAGGTTAGTTAGGTTTAACTAGTTCTAAGTTCTAGGGGACTAATGACCTCAGCAGTTGAGTCCCATAGTGCTCAGAGCCATTTGAACCATTTGAACCATCTGTCAGGTGTTGTGGCACTAGCGTAGTCAGGGTGATTAGGAAATCATCGAATCGCCAAGCTGTCGTATCTACAAGTCCTTAGAAACCGGTCAGCGCTCCCATTTGGGAATGTATCAGTTTCTTGCAGCCATTGTTTTAGTCGGTCGAAAATTATATGAAATGTAATTATAACAAGGAGTAACGACGGCGCGCTCCTCTCAGTATAGCGAAAGATTTGAAAGTGACCCGATTCAAATTTATTTTGTATCCAAGCGGTACATTTCCGGACATGAGTTCCTTATCAAAATTTTAACTACGATGTTCTCTCTACACCCCTTATAAACCTGTAACTGGAATTGTGAAACATCCAGTATATTACTCCTATATTATATAAATTGTAATGTTGATTCATTAAGGACATCCGGTTAGGTGAAAGAAAGGAACTGAAGGCCCGTATCTTCCAGATGAAATAAATGCGTACATAAGTAAAAAAAAAACACCTAGACACACACATTAACCATACCAATCGTAATTTTTACCATGTTTACATGGGACAAATGGTTCAAATGGCTCTGAGCACTATGGGACTCAACTGCTGAGGTCATTAGTCCCCTAGAACTTAGAACTAGTTAAACCTAACTAACCTAAGGACATCACAAACATCCATGCCCGAGGCAGGATTCGAACCTGCGACCGGAGCGGTCTTGCGGTTCCAGACTGCAGCGCCTTTAACCGCACGGCCACTTCAGCCGGCAACATGGGACATCCAAAGCCAGTTTCCGTAAACTGATTTCCCAATACCGCTTTGGTTATTCATGTAAGCACTCCAATATCTATTCTCTAACTGCGCTTTCATCCGTTGGATTGCCTCTTCCACAGTTGATATTCGCTCCAGTGTAAATGATTAACTCCCAACCGTTCTCAGGTTCCTCCTCGCCTTCAAAGATATTGATTAGTGCGGACGAAGCGGGTTTGCGTTGAGTGAAGGAAGTTATTCACTTTTCTTATTTAACTGAATATTTTCGATAGTTGACCAGTTGTTAACTGCTCTACCCACTTGCTTTCAATGGCAAAGGCTGTCGTACACACTGTCCAGCGACAATACATTCACTAATTCTGTATATATATATATATATATATATATATATATATATATATATATATATATATATATATATATATATATATATATGTGTGTGTGTGTGTGTGTGTGTGTGTGTGTGTGTGAGGGGGGGGGGGGGAGCAGGAGGAGGAGGTTGTGAATGTCTTTACTCATTCGGTAATTTTCTAGCCATTCCAGGTTGCCAAAAGATTATCAAGATAATCTTCCAAAAATCACCAATTCGCACTTTTTTCCACAACGACGTGATTTAGGTGTGTTAACGAAACAGTTATTACGCACTAAGTGGTATGCATAAGATTTTTAAACATCTCTTCTTCTACAGTCTCCTCCTAATTCTGTCGAGTTCGCTGACATGCATATTTTATTTAAAATGTTACGAAAGTACTGAAAACCTCACTTCATCACGCACCTGAAACCCTGTAGTTGATGTACATATACCATCCGTCAGTGAGCTCAATAGCAAAGAACACCAAAATATGAAAAGTGCACGTCCCGTGTTACGATACGGAAGCAGAACGATAGCGTGGCGTGGCAGTGAACTCTGAATACGACAAATACGGTGCAGAAATCAATATAATTTTTTTCAAAATACAGGTACTATATGACAATATGTTTATTTATTTTTCATGCGTGGGTCTGGCGGTAAAGTGTATTTATTTGTAAAACGCAGTATTCCAGTTTCGACCGTCTGGCTGTTACCAAGTGGAAGCTATGTTCTTGATTACGACATTCTTGTGCGTATTGCTCTTTGAATTGCAAAGTAAATATGTTGCTCGCATTCTGGTTAATTTTTGTTCTCATCCGTAATGTGCCGCCAGACACCACACTTGCTAGGTGGTAGCCTTTAAATCGGCCGCGGTCCGGTAGTATACGTCGGACCCGCGTGTCGCCACTATCAGTGATTGCAGACCGAGCGCCGCCACACGGCAGGTCTAGAGAGACTTCCTAGCACTCGCCCCAGTTGTACAGCCGACTTTGCTAGCGATGGTTCACTGACAAATTACGCTCTCATTTGCCGAGACGATAGTTAGCATAGCCTTCAGCTACGTCATTTGCTACGACCTAGCAAGGCGCCATTATCATTTGCTATTTATCTTGTGATGCATGTACCGTCAGACCGATGTTCACCAATTATGGATTAAAGTTAAGTATTCCAGAAGCTACGTACTTTTTTACTAGATTCAACTCCTTTAACTGTTCCAGACCTGCGTGAGCTTAAACGCGTGCCTTTCGGCTATCTCCTAGTGGCTTGGCTGTCTTGCCAAGTCACAACACGTAAGTGGAGGGAGGAGGGAGGGCAGGAGGGAAGTAAATGATAATATATTTGTTCTTGTTTCAGATGAAACAGAGAGTGCTTTCGTCACATGGTATTCTGTGGTCTCATCTGTTTGTTACTGCATACGAATCCGTGTGTGAATTTCTCGGTTTAAATGCTCTGTACATACATATTGCTCGTATTTTACATTATTTTGGTACCAACCGTTTTTCATACTCCCGCATTTAATGGAGGCCACCGACATTTTCTTTGAGTTCTGCTAAAATGTACTGTTTGTAGTACCTGATAATAACATGTGAAAACATTTGCGTAACTACTATCGATATTCTAGCATTTGCGAAGAGTGCCCTACTCACCGAGACTACAAAGCATAGGGCCTACTCATCTCTATCTACATCCGTACTCTGCAAGCCACTGTGAAATGCATGGCACTCAGTAACAAGAAGCAACACCATTGAAGGCGAATTACATATCCATTCCGTGGCAAGATATAATAAAGTTGAATACCAGCACTGTCAAAACCAGCTAACATGGAGTTCTCCATTAAATGCAAGAAAATACGGAAAGCGGAAGCAAACTTTAACGTAGAATACGAGTAATATACTTACAATGGTACAGAAACCAGATGGCAGTTATGAGAGTCGAGAGGCACGAAAGGGAAGCAGTGGTTGGGAAGGGAGTGAGACAGGGTTGTAGCCTATCCACGATGTTATTCAATCTGTATATTGAGCAAGCAGTGAAGGAAACAAAAGACAAATTCGGAGTAGGTATTAAAATCCATGGAGAAGAAATAAAAACTTTGAGGTTCGCCGATGACATTGTAATTCTGTCAGAGACAGCAAAGGACTTGGAAGAGCAGTTGAACGGAATGGACAGTGTCATGAAAGGAGGGTATAAGATGAACATCAACAAAAGCAAAACGAGGATAATGGAATGTAGTCGAATTAAGTCGGGTGATGCTGAGGGAATTATATTAGGAAATGAGACACTTGCAGTAGTAAAGGAGTTTTGCTATTTGGGGAGCAAAATAACTGGTGATGGTCGAAGTAGAGAGGATATCAAATGTAGACTGGCAATGGGAAGGAAAACGTTTCTGAAGAAGAGAAATTTGTTAACATCGAGTATTGATTTAAGTGTCAGGAAGTCGTTTCTGAAAGTATTTGTACGGAGCGTAGCCATGTATGGAAGTGAAACATGGACGATAACTAGTTTGGACAAGAAGAGAATAGAAGCTTTCGAAATGTGATACTACAGAAGAATGCTGAAGATTAGATGGGTAGATCATATAACTAATGAGGAGGTATTGAATAGTATTGGGGAGAAGTTTGTGGCACAACTTAACTAGAAGAAGGGATCGGTTGGTAGGACATGTTCTGAGGCATCAAGGGATCACCAATTTAGCATTGGAGGGCAGCGTGGAGGGTAAAAATCGTAGAGGGAGACCAAGAGATGAATACACTAAACAGATTCAGAAGGATGTAGGTTGCAGTAGGTACTGAGAGATGAAGAAGCTTGCACATGATAGAGTAGCATGGAGAGCTGCATCAAACCAGTCTCAGGACTGAAGACCACGACAAACAACAACTTACAATGCATTTAAATCATGCAGTTCACACTAAGATTCGTAAGCAATAACAGTTACACGTTAAGTCCGCAGAACATCATGCAACGAAAGCAGCTTCTGTTTTATACGAAACAAGAAAAATTTGGAATTATTTACTTTATCCGAAATTACCAATGCGAGAAGCACTACGAGTTACAATGCAATTGAAAGAGTGCAATACACTCGAGAAGTTGTAACCAGAAGGACACTGTAATAAAATCAACTTCTATTAACTAAGAAAAGAAAACAGACATGGAAGACTAAAAATCAACCAATAAGAAAGAGAGATGATGGACTCATGAACTTGCAGCGCTCCAAGTGGCATGACAGCTAACCAAGGGTGGTTGGTTGATTCGTGGGAAAGGAACCAAACAGGAAATCATCCATCCGATAGAATTAGGGAAGGATGGGAAAGGAAGTCGCGCGTGCCCTTTCACAGGAAGCATCCCGGCATTTATCTGAAGCAATGTAGGTAATTATGGAAAACCTAAATCAGGATGGCTGGACTCGGGCTTGAATGCAAATCTAGTGCGCTAACCACGGCTCCACCTCGCTCGGTAAACCAGAGGAGTTTCACTCTGTACTCAGTAGCTCGCTATTCAGCTCGTGGTATTGAGGTAGCGTTCTCGCTTCCTGCCCACGGGGTCCCGGGTTCGAGTCCCGGCGAGGTCAGGGATTTTCTCTGCCTCGTGATGACTGGGTGTTGTGCGTTCTTTATCATCATTGAGGCACGCAAGTCGTCGAAGTTGCGTCAACTAAATAGAGCTTGCAATACGGCGGCCGAACTTTCCCGCATTGGGCCACCTTGCCAACAATGCCATACGATCATTTCATTTCAGCTCACTATTCTCCGATTAAAGTTGCTTTGTGGCTGACAAACGACAATGGTGTGAAACAGAGTTGCCAGCTCATACGCATCATACCACGTGTTCATGCGAGTGATAGCTATGCGAACACAAAAAAAGACAACTCGTCTTAGCTTTTGACATGAATTTTTGAAGATGCTGATACACCCTGTATATGCTTTAATGTCTCGTCAAGAGGATTAATGGATGTCACATTACAGACTGAAATCTAAAAATGTACTCATGAGACACTGTGAATTTGCTGCAAGATTTGGACTGTGATCGGACGATCTTAAGGTAGCTAAATGCCTCGACATGTGCATGAATGGTTGCCGTGCTGTAGGTCGCAATTCAAAAATACACTCATGATATTCCTGGAATTTATTGTAAGGATTTTGACACTATCGGACGATATTTAGGTAGCTAAATACCACTCTCGAACTTGAATGGTGTAAAGTTACCACTTCGTTATCGTTTCCCTCAGTCACTTTCTATTCAAAATTTTAATTTCCGAGTTGCCATAAAGCTTATGTTTTGTAACCAAACCAATTATAATAAGCTACTGCACTTTTAAAGATCATAGAGTGTGACGTCCCGCTCTGACTGTTCAATTCGGGTTCAGTCGGCGCGACGGCGAAACCATCATCGATATTGGCGGCCACCGCTCACCCCGCGAGCACAACTTGGTTAAATAACAGTTTAACGCGGGCTGACTAGAAATCCTCTTAACCAAAGTTAACCCGGTTTGGTAACTAGAGTTGACCCATCTCTTAAGTATAACCATTCCTGTACAATACAACAGACGCCGGGGAGACCGACGTGATCGGACCGGCAAAATCGAGTCACGCCTAAAGCCTAGTTTACACGACGACATTGGGTTGCACCACTCGTTGAGTGGAATGAGTTGCACGCAAATGGTTTCATATTTGACTATAGACACGGCGAAACCAGTGTATACTTCAGTTTCGTCGTTTAGTGGGTCGCTGAGACGTGTCTGAAATGAAAGTTTTGGCAGCTGCACGTCGCACGAGATGTTATGGAGCTAAAGTTTGTTGCGTGGAATCGGTGCATAAGAAAAAAATTAGAAACGTGTTTCGATTCGTGACTGGATGAAGAAAAGACGTCAGCTCAGTTGCTCAGCACCTTTGCTGAAATAATTTATAATGGAAGATCCCAGAAGTTCTTTTAATTATCTTAGAATGTCTCCAGAACTGTTCACGTTTCTTCTAAATAGAGTTAATCATGCGATAAGGAATAAAGGTACTGTAATGCATGAAACACTGTCGCCAGAACTGAAATTATATATCATATTGCGTGCATTACAATCGAGAACACTTGGCATGTTATAAGATACGGTTTTAGTTGGTAAAGACGCTATTTCATTAACACCAATAATTATTAACGTTAACAATAATGATTATTAACATTAGCAACAATAATTATTTGAAGCAGGCCGCATTAAGAAGAGAATGGTTTGCAAGCTACTCTCTTGAAGACAGATCTATACAGTGGCAATATTTCAAACTTCTAACATATGTAAATTGGGAGCACTGCAGCGACGTTTTAAATAGATGAATATTGAATAAAGAATGCAGCTTCTTGAATTTGTATAGCCTTCCCTCATGTCAACAATATTCCTTAACAAAGAATTGGCCTCCTCGAACGATGGGATTTTAGTCTTGTAGACGAGAGCATTGCCACAGCTAGAATTACACTACCTTGTATTTTTCTTAATTCAGTTGTATATGTGCTCCTAACTCAATAAATTTTGTCCTGCAGCTCAGATATTGTCAAACCATCTATGTTATGATCGCACATGACGGTCTGAGCTGTAGCAATATGTTGCTTATTTTTGTAATCAGCATCACTAAAATCCCACAAACACCTATGCAAAGCATAGATATCCAAAAAGCGAACATGATTCTCCGTTCCCCACTTCGTAATTCAGTTTGTCTACACTCTACGACCATACATAACCTCAAAACTCATGCAACTAGTGTCGCCAAAGTTGGAACACACTGAAAATTTTAGTTGGTGTCGCCAAAGTTGAACACGCTGAAAATTTTAGTTTCACCAACGAGTTGCGCGCGGCGCCCATGTGCAGTGGCCGGTAGCGCAATTGCCTGCAACCTAGTGTCGTCGTGTAAACTAGGCTTAAGATGTAAACACAACAGCGATAAATGATTTCCGAAATTTTCTGCAAGTAAGCGTGGTGATTATGTACGGGTATGCAATAAGTGGAAACAGAAGGTGAAGTACGCTACAAGATCTTAAGCTTGTCTCCACCTACTTTTATCCTGGCTGATGTACAGAGGTTCGATTTAGTTTATTAAATCGGCCACGGATAGCGCTCATGTCGCCCACAGCAACGTATTTGTATCACTGTCTCGTCGAGTATTCAGTAGTAGCCGAAGTCGTGTGTATTTTACAGATCTCAGAAATAAACTACTGTCAGACATTATTTGTCATGTTATAGCTTGTAACTTTTAGGATTTTCGTAATCAGCGAGCAGATATGTTCTACAAATACTGGCAAAACATGTAATGTTGTTCCTTCCAAGAATAGATGGGTGCCTGTTGTTGTTTTCTGACTGTAAGTGTTTTGACATCTTATTTCGTAGTTTTAAAAGCTAATGGAACAGTAGGTAGGTTTTTATAACCGCAAATTGCTTTAAGAGATGCTGCTGTAGTTCGTAATTGGATATGAACAGTAGGCATCTATAGTTAAATATTTCTCCAGCATGTATCGTAGACGAGAATTACCAGAAAAAATTCATAACGAAAGCGTCAATAGGAAGCAAGTAATGTTAACACACCAATAAACCGTAAGATTTAAGATCGATGAATGTCAATTACCGAGTTGTTCAGCGGGTTGTGATATTTGGGCAAGTAAAAAATATTGAAAAGTTGTAATGAAACTAGTTTCTTTGTACATTTCAGTGTCAGTAATTGACTTTGACCGAAGTGTAGTTACTGAGCAGTTTGATGTATTTGCATCACGTAAATGGTGTAAATGTTGGGAATCCGTTGTTCAAGATTATTCATCGAATCTGAAACAAAAGACGAGAAATAACACTGAAGTGTTGATACTATTGTTCCAGTACTATTGTTAGATTCAATAAAGACAGGGTGTTTTGTATTTTGGTGAATGTTATCGACTACAGTCATTTGCAACTAGCGGTTGCAGACTGATCACTAGCCTTACAGATGGCGCAGTCGAAATAGAAACATTACTGTATGGAGATATGTTTTGTCATCATTACAACTTGCTTGGATTTTCGTAATAATATGGATTAGTAACGTCAAAGGTTTCAGTGATTAATGAACACATTCGTTCTGCAATTTCTTCTCGTTAGAAAAAAATCCAATGCACTCTGTAGCCCAGATATTCTGATTACACAGCCGAGGCCAAGGATATTAATTCCCTTCATTTATGCACAGCGCGGAGTTAATCCATTGCCATTACTGGAAACATACGTATATCGAAATTCCGTTCAGTAAACTGATTAGCTTTCACTCTTATTTGCAAGCCTTGTACAACATTATCTTTTTTTTAAAAAAAAAAAAAAGATGCAATATTATAGCTCTTCTCCGTAGTCTTCTGAATAAAAATGGGCAATAATATCGTGCAGTAGTCTGGTTATATTGTTGGACTATCAAGACGCTGCTGCTGTGGTAATTGCGCTACTTTGTTGCAAGCATAAGAATAAATAAAGATATATGAAAAATGGATGTACTGGAGCGTCAAGAATTTCGTTCTTAAGTAAGTAATCTTCATTCGTAGCTACATGGTAGGGCTCTCCTGTACTTAGTGGGCAACAGCTCAAGAATCATTCGTAATTTTACGGTTCTCGAATGATATTTCTTCTTCTACACTCATTTTAGTAGGTAGACACAATACCGAACGCATAGACGCCCAGGGGCGTGAGCGACAGACAAGGACACTGTCAATATTGCCCAGAAACGGCAATTTTTAGTGTGTTCAGTTATATTGCTCAGTCTAACCAACACACGCTGAATATTATTGCACATCCTGAAATACTCAGCAGTGATACTGACCGTCTAGGGGCCACTTTACGTGTTAACTGATGTCTGCCGGTTACCACTACCAGTATTGGTGTTACAGCTTTGGCGCAATAAATTTCAGCTGCACCATCGTTTAAGGCTCGGTCGAATGGGCATCTTCCGGCCGGAAAATTCACTTCTCCCACAGCGCTTGGCGATCGTCAAATTAGCCGCTGTTCATAAGTGAACTGATAGCGAGACTTCGGAGTGGCATACAAGCAACGGCGAATAGCTTTGTGTGTGAGTTATGTTCTCCGAATGGAGGTCCGAGGCGTGAAGTGTCAACTAACAAGTGATTTCATTCGGACAACAGGCATTTTCCAGAAAAAAATCTTTCACTGTGCAGTGTACAGTGTTTTGAAACTTCCTGGAAAACTGGCCAGTGATCGAACGCAGAAACTTACCTTTCACAGTTTTAATGCTTTCACCGACGGAGCTGACCACACACACACACACACACACACACACACACACACACACACACACTTACCAGTGTTCATAGCGAATCCTGCCTCGGCCATGAATGTGTGTGATGTCCTTAGGTTAGTTAGGTTTGAGTAGTTCTAATTTCTAGGTGACTGATGACCTCAGATGTTAAGTCCCATAGTGCTCAGAGCCATTTGAACCATTTTACGCCGATTTAATTTCGACTTCTACGCCACTAATAACAATTTGGACACGAAAACTGAGGTTTAAATTTTACCACGAATACTAGACAGCTCCTCCGATGTCATTGTATAGACTGTACGACATGATGCGCAGTGGATTTACTAATCAATAATTAACTATTAAGCCTACAAGGACTAACGACTAATTGCAGGAATTGGACACATGTTCATATATAAGTTTAAATAAGTAGCTAGGTATGAAAAAAAATAAACTTTTAATATGGACGTAATACCCATAGTATGTACATCGTTTTCTTATGGTGAAGTACGGGGAACACTTTTTTAGGCTAGCAAGTTGCGGCAGGTGACTGGTGATAGCCTGACCACTTGAGAAATGCTTATGTTGCAGTGGTCAACAGGAAAAATAGCTTATGAAATAAACTGACAGAAAACTCAATTTGTAGGAAATTTTTGGATTTGTGCCCCAAGTTCAGGCGACCGAGGTGGCTAGTTGTCTACTCCGCTTGGACGGTAAACAGGATGCTGCCTGTTCACTTGCACAAACTAACCATCAATAGGAATTGCTAACTTTATTTCAGTCCGGATTGAATTCAAACTTTAGCTTACTGTAGTGTCAAAGAAATCATATCATTATTTCTGTTACACCCGGACTTTTACATTTTACGTAAGGTCATCGGATAAAATATTAGTCATTCCATTTATAAAGAACACTGGTTTCTTTGGAGGGCTGTAGATGGCCATATTACCCTAGTGTTGAGAGATCCTGTTTGCGGAAAATCGGGCCTTAGGAAGAGGTGGTTTAAAAAATCGTCGGAGCGAAGACCGAAAAGTTGGGACACGAAATAAAAGGAAGTGAAATTTTAATCATTAGATAAGTATTTTCTTAAAATATGTATTGAACAAAGTTGACACACTGTTGCAGCTGTACTCAAAACTACTCTTTTGTTCATCAAATGTACCAACTTCAAGTCGGAAACAAACAAAAATTTGCAAAAATTAGATTTGACTTCTCATTAATATTCCAGATATCTGTGACTTGTAATCTCGCCTATAAAAATAAATAAATAAAACGTTAATACAAAAAGCCGCGCATTTAAGTGTTAAACACGAAGAAAGGCACATTTAACAAATAATTATGCTTGGCATGTCTCAAGAATACTACTCAACGCTAGTGGCTCTGTGCACTATGGGGCTCAACATCTGTGGTCATCAGTCCCCTAGAACTTAGAACTATTTAAATCTAACTAACCTAAGGACATCACACACATCCATGCCCGAGGCAGGATTCGAACCTGCGACCGTAGCAGTCGCGCGGTTCCGGACTGAGCGCCTAGAACCGCTCGGCCACAGCGGCCGGCTCAACGCTAGTGTTTAGCGTTGTGAAGTGCAGTTCCTTAATATATCTAACTAGCATTTAGCTTCATTCTGATTGTTTGTATTGCTGTGTTTTCAAACATATGTCCTATAAATTACTTAGCAGTCGCGTTTCCGCTGACTGAACTGAAGGAACTGAGAACGGTGACGAGGCGTTGTGCAGACACCCAAAAGACACGTGCCTATTGCCTTTTATGTTCGCCTCGATAGTAGCCGGCACGGTAGCTCAGCATGTTTGGCCATAGAGCTGCCCCCTGTAATAAAATTTAAAAAAAAAGAAAACTGAGTTAATGGATCAACGACGAAATCGAACAAGCGTCATTAGACGTCCGCCCCAAAGAAATACAACTACCAATAACGAACATAATGAGCTGAAAATAATAATAATAATAGCTGAGTCGAAACAAGGCCCCTGGAGTAGACAATATTCCATTGGAACTACTGACGGCCGTGGGAGAGCCAGTCCTGACAAAACTCTACCATCTGGTGAGCAAGATGTATGAAACAGGCGAAATACCCTCAGACTTCAAGAAGAATATAATAATTCCAATCCCAAAGAAAGCAGGTGTTGACAGATGTGAAAATTACCGAACTATCAGCTTAATAAGTCACAGCTGCAAAATACTAACACGAATTCTTTACAGACGAATGGAAAAACTAGTAGAAGCCAACCTCGGGGAAGATCAGTTTGGATTCCGTAGAAACACTGGAACACGTGAAGCAATACTGACCTTACGACTTATCTTAGAAGAAAGATTAAGGAAAGGCAAACCTACGTTTCTAGCATTTGTAGACTTAGAGAAAGCTTTTGACAATGTTGACTGGAATACTCTCTTTCAAATTCTAAAGGTGGCAGGGGTAAAATACAGGGAGCGAAAGGCTATTTACAATTTGTACAGAAACCAGATGGCAGTTATATGAGTCGAGGGACATGAAAGGGAAGCAGTGGTTGGGAAGGGAGTAAGACAGGGTTGTAGCCTCTCCCCGATGTTGTTCAATCTGTATATTGAGCAAGCAGTAAAGGAAACAAAAGAAAAATTAGGAGTAGGTATTAAAATTCATGGAGAAGAAATAAAAACTTTGAGGTTCGCCGATGACATTGTAATTCTGTCAGAGACAGCAAAGGACTTGGAAGAGCAGTTGAATGGAATGGACAGTGTCTTGAAAGGACGATATAAGATGAACATCAACAAAAGCAAAACAAGGATAATGGAATGTAGTCTAATTAAGTCGGGTGATGCTGAGGGAATTAGATTAGGAAATGAGGCACTTAAAGTAGTAAAGGAGTTTTGCTATTTGGGGAGCAAAATAACTGATGATGGTCGAAGTAGAGAGGATATAAAATGTAGGCTGGCAATGGCAAGGAAAGCGTTTCTGAAGAAGAGAAATTTGTTAACATCCAGTATTGATTTAAGTGTCAGGAAGTCATTTCTGAAAGTATTCGTATGGAGTGTAGCCATGTATGGAAGTGAAACATGGACGATAAATAGTTTGGACAAGAAGAGAATAGAAGCTTTCGAAATGTGGTGCTACAGAAGAATGCTGAAGATTAGATGGGTAGATCACATAACTAATGAGGAAGTATTGAATAGGATTGGGGAGAAGAGAAGTTTGTGGCACAACTTGACCAGAAGAAGGGATCGGTTGGTAGGACATGTTCTGAGGCATCAAGGGGTCACCAATTTAGTATTGGAGGGCAGCGTGGAGGGTAAAAATCGTAGAGGGAGACCAAGAGATGAATACACTAAGCAGATTCAGAAGGATGTAGGTTGCAGTAGGTACTGGGAGATGAAAAAGCTTGCACAGGATAGAGTAGCATGGAGAGCTGCATCAAACCAGTCTCAGGACTGAAGACCACAACAACAACAATAATAGCTGAATGGTCAGAGCGGCAGAATGTCATGCAAGGGAACAGGGTTCGATTCCCGACTGAGTCGGAAATTTTCTCCGCTCGGGGCCTGCGTGTTGTGCAGTCTTCATCATATCATCCTCATCGGCACGCAGGTCGCCCAAATGACGTCAACTAGAGATTTGCACCATGCGACCGATGCACCCGACGGGAGGCCCTAGCCACACATTTAATTTTCATTGCCTTTTGTTTCTAACTACAAACAAAATCTCGAACGAACGAACAATCGGGCGCGAGGGACTTTCACCACAATGGACTCCATGTTATTGAACCGCCACCCCGGTACACAGTACCAGTTGAGGGTGGCCTATCTAACGCTTTCCAGGGGCACCAAAACCTCTTTTTTCAATATCTCGCGTTATTATTGACCGCAATAAAAAATTTAAAATGATGTATAATTTACTTATTATGTGGTATAATCCTACGTTAGAAGTTCGAGGTAGCGTAAAATGATGGCGCGCAAATACCCGAATTGTATTCATCCAATAGTTGAGAATGACAGCATTTAGTTACTTCCAACAATTTTCGCACGTAATTTCAAACCTTTCCTAAAGTTTTTCTCACTTGCATACTTCAAGTCAAATACGAAAGCCTACTGAAAAGTAATGCCTCCGAATATTTTATACTCCATCAAAAAAAGTTTTGCATCACCGCGGTTCCCAGAATTCCTAAAGATAGACGTTGACTGTGGACATTGTATTACAGACACAGTCCCTTTGACTTTTCAGAGAAGGCACTAAACCCGCCCAAAGATGTAAACAACCATGCATGAGCAGCGCCTATTAGGCGGAGGGGGTCCGACGCCGTCAGTTCCAGTCGTTCTACCAGGAAGGATGTACACGGCTCTTGTTGTCTGTAGCTCAACCATGCCTTGCAATTCGATCGCGTCCGCATTGTGCCAGGAAGGACTCTCAACAAAGGAAGTTTCCACGCGCCTCGGAGTGAACCAAAGTGATGTTGTTCGAACATGGAGGGGGTGTAGAGATACAGAAACTGTCGATGACTTGCTTTGCTCAGGCCACTCAAGTGCTACTACTGCAGTGGATGACCGCTACCTACGGATTATGGCTCGGAGGAACCCAGACAGCAACGCCACAATGTTGAATTTTCGTGCAGTCTCAGGACATAGTGTTACGACTCAAACTGTGCACAATAGGCTGCATGATGCGCAAATTCACTCCCGACGTCCATGGCGAGGTCCATCTTTGCAACGACGACACCATGCAGCGAGGTACAGATGTGCCCAACAACACGCCGAATGGACCGCTCAGGATTGGCATCACGTTCTCTTCACCGATGAGTGTCGCATATGCATTCAACCAGAAAATCGTCAGCGACATGTTTGCAGGCAACCCGGTCAGGCTGACCGCCTTAGACACACTGTCCAGCGAGTGCAGCAAGGTGGAGGTTCGCTGCTGTTTTAGGGTGGCATTACGTGGGGCCGAAGTACGCCGCATGTGGTCATGGAAGGCGCCGTAAAGGCTGTACGATACGTGAATGACATCCTCCGACCGATAGTGTGACCATATCGGGAGAATATTGGCGAGGTATTCGTCTTCATGGAGTACAATTCGTGCCCCCATCGTGCACATCTTGTGCATGACTTCCTTCAGGATAATGACATCGCTCGACTAGAGTAGCCAGCATGTTCTCCAGACATGAACCCTATCGAACGCGCCTAGGATAGATTGAAAAGGGCTGTTTATGGACGACGTGACCCACCAACCACTCTGAGGGATCTACGCCGAATCACCGTTGAGGAGTGGGACAGTCTGGACCAACAGTGCCTTGATGAACTTGTGGATGGTATGCCACGACGAATACAGGCATGCATCATTGTAAGAGGACGTGCTATTGGTATTAGAGGCACCGGTGTGTACAGCAATCTGGACCACCACCTCTGAAGGTCTCGCAGTATGGTGGTAAAACATACAATGTGTGGTTTTCATGAGCAATAAAACGGGTGGGTATGATGTTTATGTTTATCTCTTCCAATTTTCTGTCCAGGTTCCAGAACTCTCGGAACAGAGGTGATGCAAAACTTTCTTGATGTGTGTATAAAAGCTCTTTCAGCTTTTTAAATAAAATAAACTTGAGTAACATTCTACATCTTTATTCTGCAAGTCTACATATTTATGTCTCAACATAGTCACACTGACGACAAACATATTTAATCCAAAGAGACCAATTTGTTGATACTGTCGCTGTAGCGTGTTCGACTTTCTTAATTGAGCCACAACCTCACCTGTGCTTGCACCACTTCATCACAGTCAAAGCGAATTCCCCGGAGGTGTTCTATAGGTTTTGGAAACAGCTGAAAGTCGGGTGGGTCAAGTCGGGACTGTAAGGAGTTGGATTGCTGCACATGTGTTGGATTGCTGCACATGTCGCAGCGCTCGCCTGTGGACTGGCATTGTCATGCTGAAGAAGAGTATTCACCATGTGTTGATGAACTCTTCCCGTTCGAAACTCGATCACGGCACACCGCCACACTACTCGCTACAATTCGGAGCCCTCTAGCGGTAAGGGTTGCAACCTGTCAGCGGAGTCGATCGAGTAGTATGCATGACATGTAATACCTCAACCGATATTGACACAGAAGAAAAAATTTCGGAAGCATTAATTTCGAGCACACCCTCGTATTTGACACATTAACTCATTTGTAAGGTAATCAGAAGTTGGAAGCTGTCAACGGGCGAAGATGAAATTGTTCAGAAAGCAGCTGCGTGGCGTTAACGATAGGACAATGGAAACCACGCGGCTGTCTGTAAAAACTTACAGTTGCCGCATGCACTGAGGCGACCGTTTAGTTAAGGCATCTGGCGTCGACAGACTCATATTGATATTTGACGTAATCGACTGGCGCTGGTCCAAATATCGGCGATTAACGATGAAAAATATCGATATATCGACTCCAAAGTTTAGTTTTAGAATTCAGATAATGATTTCACGTGTTATTTACAGCTGAGAGGAGTAGGTTTTATGGATAATAAAAAAGATAAGGAAAACCAAATTTAATAATAGGGGAGAGCAGGGGCAGTTGGCTTAGTTTTTGGTTTTTGATTTCTCTATATTTTTGTGCAGATGTCGGAGAGATTCTGGCGAATGCGGCGCCCCTCGAGTGTGGGGTTAGTTGGCATACCCATACGAATGGGTAGCGATCCTTAGGTGGAACACAACAATTCTCGATGAAAAATGTTTTATTTTATCAAAACTTCCGGTTATTTCCTTTTCAAAGAATAAATTCTTCAAATTTAAATTCTTCGTGAAAAAATAATACTCGAACAGAAATAAATTCCGCTTAAACGTATAAACAGTAGAATGAACTTAAACGTATGAACGAACAGTGATTCCGTAAAGAAAAATAAATTCCGATTGTTATTGTGGATACCTATAATTATTAAAATAGAATTAGCTCAGTATTTCAAATCAGCCACGAGTGTAGGAGTTCGGCGCTCGTTTATTTGAACGGGTGAGTTCAATTTCCGCGCAATTGTACTTTGGCCACATCAGACTGAATAATCCTTGTTTGACCACGTCCACTTTTTCCGCTTTTTGAGCATGGTGGGCACGAAAATTCGTTGCCATCGGTGTTGACAATCGGACCAGAGTACTGGCGGTCATGCTACTTCGCCAAAACAAAGTCATTTTCGTGGTATTCAGGATGATCAGGCCATTAAGACCGTGGGAGACTCGTTGTTGGCCTCGTTCGATGTCGTCTGTCGGTATCTTTTTGAGGTCCCCGAAGATTCATGGGAATTGTCGAATGAGAACCCTCATCACGTCTCATCGTCTTGGCAAGAGGCTGAGGATGAAAGCTCGTCGCCGTGGAGAGGTTCTTCAGCATCTGAACTATCATTAAGGAAGGGCAGGTTGTCGTCATTTTCGACACAGCTAGTGTCTGTCACGCCTTCATCAGAATCCTTATAAGAAAATTCGAATCGACTTCTCCCGGGAAGTTATTTTTCTTCTACTTGTGAACTTTAGTCATGGCGCCTTTTTCTTCTTATAGGCCCTTTCAGCCGCGATTCTGTCTCTGATGGTACTGTCTGTAACAATGGCAATAAAGCTCCTCTTTTTGCCATGCCTGGATTGCTGTCGTGCCCGGCTTTGGGAAAAGGCCGAGGTTCTTCTTTGGTGATGTGAATTTAGTCATTTTTTACGGAAATTGTTTATTATTTAACGAACAATAACGGAGGGGTTAGTTCGCATAGGCGAGTTGCCATAGCTAAGGCAGCCGATCCCAAACATAACCACGCCAACTGGCCCCACTGAAATACGAAAAGTGGAACGGATGCCACACAACCCATAACATCGGAAACAAAAGATCAATGACACATGCCTACAACCACAACTAACCACACTTTCGAAAACCGTTATCACTACAGCCGCAATTTGATCCACAGAATCTGCAATGAAAAAATTTACTCACCAGTCAGAAAAACGATGACACAAGGGTCCTTCTTTCATGGCGCTTCCAAGCAGACTGAAGTTACGGTTGATGCTGCATCTCCACCCCCTCCCCCGCTACCCCAGTACAAGCTGTGCGCCAAATAACCCTGTTTCCCGTACATTATTTTACATACAAACAGAAAATTCTTAGGAAAAAATTTAAAAAGTTGTACTATATCGTATGAAACAAAAGAAAGAAAAAACTCTCAAAATACGTATACTACAAATGACATTTATCTCCTAAAGAACTTAAAAAAATTGTTGGCAAGTTCTGCTTTCAATCTACTTCTCTGAGAGAAATCACTTCACCAGCTTTTGAAAATAGTCTTTCTGCCGGAACTGAAGACCAATTAATAAATATTTCCTAGCTTTCTGATACAGACTGGAACTAATTTGAGATATTTCCTTCCAAATTCTGAATGGATTATCACCTGACCATCCACAGGTGGCATTCATAAAGATACTGGTAACTCTGGAGAAGTGTCTTCAATGTCTAGAGTTATTCTCTTTTTTTTACCTTCCATGTTTCGAGAATTACATTTCAAACTTTTCTACCAGCCTACTTCCGAGTGAGAGGAGGTTACCAAAATACACTATTGACAAGTCGAAATTTTTTTAAGAACTTATAAGGAAAAATAAAACCGTAGCTACCGTTCTTTTATTGTGACTATTTCAATATTAAAAGAAAGCGATGTTATCTTAGTTATGAGAGATTTGATGAAATAATATTTTCTGATTTATCGCCACAAAATATGTTACCGATATAAAAATCTAGTAAAAACATCGCGTAACTGATAGAGATTAATCGACGTTTCGATGTTCAATGTCTGATATCCCATCCCTACTTTAGTTTATCGTCTGATCGCCATTTCGAGACGCCGCGTATTTCTTCCTTACCACCCTCGACGCGATCAGAAACTCATTTCTGAACTTTTACGTAGCCTATAATTTTTTAAGAGAATTGTTAACAGTTCGCAAAAGTCGGGATATATGGCGACCCGTTTAAGGCTTACGCGGTACTGGTCATGACACCCCCAAAAAAGTCGGGACATCCCGCGAAAATATGGATATCTAAAAACACTAATGTAATTCTGTACTGGTGACTGTATAGTCATGGCAGTGAAGTGTTCTGTGTATGTGACAGTCGGTTGTCTGGAGTCAGCACAGCGTCATGGGTCGACGTGGAGACGTGACAAATTGACAGAAAGGAGCCATCGAATTTGGCCGGGCCCATAAGTACAGCGTGCATGAAGTTGCCTGATTTCTTGGTGCATCATCGTGGACTGCCCAACGTGTCTACAGGAAATGGGATACCACTTGCAGGCATGTAACATGGCCTAAGAACAGTGATCGTAGAAAGATCCTAACCGATGGGGACTAGAGATTTATGTCGCACCTTATCGAGGGTCGAGGAATGGCTGGCAGTAACGGACAATGAGCTGCAGCTGGTGAAGTCGACTAACTATCTGGCCGTGGCATTCCTCCTGCCTGTTGCTCAGGCGGCATGAAGTGACCCCTCGCACGTCTTAGCATTGGGTACTGCCCTCTTACATGTGGCCTTTTACTAAGGCGGGAGGATCGCACGTTTTGTGATGCTTGTGACGTGCACATCTCTGTACGCCACATTTTAACAGAGTTCATTTTATACCGTGAAGCAAGGGCAAAAGCAAATATCGGTTGGGATCTACCTTCTATTTTAGATGATGATGAGACGAGTGTGACTAAAGTTTTCAAGTTTTGTGATGTATCTGGACTCCCTTCTAAGCTTTTAGGCTGAAAGTTTTAGTGTGCTGCAGAGTGGCTAGTTCACCCGTTTTTTATTCTTGCGGTCAGCCAATCACGTCCATCTGCTATATCGTTTTATCTCCTTCTACCACTTTTTTCGTGTTTGGTTGATGTTTTAATATTGGCATTACTTCGTTTCGTGCTTCCATGTAGGTAGACACACAGTTTTCCACATTCTGTTACTTTTGGTTTCCGTGCTGTTTTATACTCCTGTTTTGTGTATTTTCCCGACACTCGTCCCAAACTGTTTTCGCGCGTGTGCTGAAGACCTTGCAGTTGTGCGCCCATACCAACATATCCATCCATCTATTTATCTCAGGGAATGCAGGTCATCTCAACCACTGTTGAAGGAGCAAAAAAAGGTGAAAATTTGTGCCGGACGGGGAGTCGAACCCGGATTTACCCGCTTTACACGAGCGATTGCTTTAGTGCTTCGGCCATCTGTACACACATCCCGTCCGACCCAAATCTCCATATTCCGCACGTTGCAGAGTAGCGCCCCTTATCCACTAATAACCTTACTCGCAACCTAGCTAAACTGGGGTGACAAAAAATGTCCTGGGATAGCGATACACACATATACAGATGGCAGTAGCATAGCATTCACATGATATAAAAGGGCAGTGCACTGGTGGAGCTGTTATTTGTACACAGGTGATACATGTTGTATTTGTACACAGGTGGTACATGTTGTATGGTTTCTGATGTCATTATGGCCACACGACGGGAGTATTGGGACAAAGAGATTTCTATGCCATTCTGCATTGTTGCCAGATGTATCCAAGACGGCGGCGATGACGTCATCCAAGATGGCGTGTAGTTGTGGCAACAGTGCATGACGCCATCCAAGATGGCGGCGATGACGTCATACAAGATGGTGGATTATTGCGGGAAGTTTGAATTTTGGCGGGAAGATGGTAAATTGGGTTCCTCCACTAACCTAACCCCCCCCCCCGAAAAAGGGTGGGAAGTTCAAATTCCAACAGGATAATGCATCACACCACAGTTATCTCTACTAAGCAAAGAAATTCGCGGGAAAATAAGTCACTTGGGCTACCTCCACTAACCTAAGTCACACAACCGCCATTTCCTCCTGTGAACTGGCGCCAAGTTTGAATTTTGACAGTAAACAAAGATCATTTGGGGTTTCGCTGCTAATCTAAGAAAATGGCACCAAAGAAAGAACACTTGTACTAATGTAAGTCATCCGACCGCCACCTCCTCCTACGAACTGGCGTCAAGTTTTGGTGGTAAAGAAATGTCACTTAACGTTTCGCTACCAACCAAAAAAAACTGCAGGAAACAAAGTGCACCTCCACTAACCTAAGTCAAACGACCGCCACCGCTTCTGGAGAGAGGAAGGAGTGTACTTTATTTATTCTCAAACAATTTATTTAGGGATGTATTATATTTATCACAGTGATACAGACCACACACTCTGACATGCCAAACAACATACAGACCTGCAAACTACTCCTAAATAACTCATGTATAATGCTCTACACATGCACTTGCTAATTGTAAACTGTCAAAAATAATGCACTGCACAGCCTTCAGACATGCAAACCACTCGTAAATAATGCAATACATATACGTCCAGAGAGCCAAACAACTCTTAAATTGTCAAAATAATAATCTATCTAAAACATTCTGCAAACGTGCTTGCTAATCCTCAGCTGTCGAAATCATGCACCAGTCTTTAATTAAGCAATTAGAGACAGCACCACCATCCAGTGTGTTCGCCAGGGGGTCCGCACTCCAACTGATTTAGTACTCAGTACCACCACCACAGAGCACTGTCGTCCAAAATGGCGTTCATGATGTCAGGTGATGACTCAAGTACCGTTGTCCAAGATGGCTTCAAATAGTGTGTTCACCACAAGGTTTGGGCCTAGTACTCAGAACCACCACCAGAGACCACTGCTGTCTGGTTCGTGACGTAACCCAAGATGGTGGGGGTAAATGGTGGGAAAACGACTTTGCCTGTGGTGAACAGGAGTTTTTATTTTGCAGGCAGTGTCTCCACCATGAGACCTAGACTCCAACTGACCTAGTACACAATACTGCCACCAGAGGGTGCTGTCATCCCTCCTGTGACGTAATCCGAGATGGTGGTATGTGGGGGGATAATGGCACAAAAATGACTCAGCCTGTGCTGGGCTGCGAGAGAGAGTAAGGAAGGAGTATACTAGGCCTATATTTATTTTGAAATATTTTATTTAGGGATGGAGTATATTTATTACACTGGTACAAAACACATGCTGGGGGTCATGCCACACAGCCCACAGACATGTTAACTACTTCCTAATTTTCCAAAATAATTTCAGTACAGACCTGCAAACTGCTCTAAATAATGCAGCACAGTGATGTCTAGACACGCTTAGTACTCATAAACTGTCCAAATAGTGCATGGCACATAGGCTTTCCCGGCGTAATAAGTCTTGAAAGTCTTTTCGGGTTTGCTGCCGGATCCTAAAATCAACTTGACTCGATATTTCGGCGATCCAACTGTTCGCCATCTTCAGGGAATGCTGCTTCTGCTGATGAATCCCGCTGAGCCTACAGGTCCCCTCGCAAAATAATGCAATCAACATGCGCAAGCACCACTCCCCCACACCCTGTCCACTGGACTGCACTGGAGGATACCGACAGCCCCATGAACTGATGCGGCCATCAGCTGTCAAACCACACACAGATACCCACACGCATGAGGCAACAACATCCCTTTCGTACTAGGTATTTACAGAGCGCTGACGCTCCAAGCTGGACCGTGCGCGTGGGTTCGTCGCTACCCTCCCTCTAACTGTGGCCCGGCGAAGACGCTGCAGAAATCCGTTCCAGAATAGCACGAGCTGCTTTCTCCTTAGTGATTCTAATAGACCATGCATGACGTGTGGATGACGCATCACTGCACGTAGCTACTTACCATCGCAAGCGCATCTAGCAACGTTCTCAATGTTATACTGGAGCCACATTGCTATCTAAAATAATAACCAAGTCGAACTATATTAATTTGCATACTGTCCCAGAAATACTTAACCTGCGCTTTTGTCGGAGTTTTCCTGTTGTCTCAGCTTGTATGCGCCGAAATTCTTGCCCTAACAGAACCTGCTTACGAAAATAGTGCAGAATAACGTCGAACGCACTCTTCCCAGCGCTCGTAACATGTTACCATTCCCGCTCTCAACAGACACAAATGTTCTCACCACTATGTAGAGGCTTCTATATCCCAGCACAAAGGACGTGAATGTATCGACCATTATGATTGGCTCTTATCGAATTTACCCACCGAATTACTAATGCCTCCGGTATCGAAGCATCATCCACCTTTTCTTTCTTTCTGCAGACAGGACTTTCAGCGGTAAAATTATTTTGCACAGATCGCTAAATTGCATTGACAGTTACACCGGCAAACTTCTTTACAGATCATCAAATACGTACTACCCTCACAAGAATATTGGAATCCAGGAGCATATTTACCAGTGTAACTACAATTAAATATTACGATTGCTGCTACAGTCTGACACCGATCGACGTACAGGTAATACCTCCACCCCCTCATATTCTTACGGATTTATGGACAGCCCTGCAGGATTCAAGGTGTCAGTTCCCTCCAGCACTGTTTTAGACATTAGTCGAGCCCATGTCACGTTGTGTTGTGGCACTTCTTCGTGCTTGCGTCGGCGCTACACGATGTTAGGCAGGTGTACCAGTTTCTTTGGCTCTTCAGTGTATATGGCTGGTGCCTGCCCTTTCAGACATCCATGTTCGCTCATCTGTCATCTGTCACCGTTGAGTCCAATGCCCCAGTGCTACTAAATGTTGGATATTTGTTTCGTCATGAACTGAATACAGTTGCTGATCGAATGAATGGTTCCTGTTCTATCGGGTGTCCGAAAGGGCACACACCATCCTACATAATCTTTCCTAGCGAACTTTGCGAAGGGAACATGTACATTTGGAGTCGGGTACCTTGCAAGAGACCATTGCTCTCGCGAACCTACCAAGGAAGGACGTGTCGAAGCCATGGCATGCAGAATCGTTGCTGTATTGCGTAACAAAGGTGTAGCAACACGCTGCTAAGAATTTGGTCTTCATTTGGTTTGTCAGTCTGTATTCTCCATATTATCCCAATCACTTTATCTACTGTGCCTTTCAGCCCATAGTTTGGCTTAAATTTACAGAAGGTCAAATGAACTCCCACCATCATAATCCCAAGGACACAGAAAGACCTTGATTTAGTCGAGCTAAGCACAGTCTGTATGCGGAAAGTCGCAGCTGGAGCTTGGAGCTATTCTGTTTGCAGTATACCAAAGCGTCTCTGCGGATGATATTGAGTTCTCTCTTTCTCTGAGCTGAGGCTAATCAATGTTACTGTATAAAGCTATGGCTTTTGTTAACTTTTTCATTTGTCCCAAATAATTTCTCCAGAAGTGTAATATGCCACAATTCTGCCCTCATTAGACAAACACTTCTCTCCATTCGACTATAGGATCTCTTCCCGATGCGAGGACTGAGGCCATTGTGGATTTCGAAATCCCGCAATGGTTGGTTGGTTGTATTAGGGAGAGGGACCAAACAGCGAGGTCATCGGTCCCATCGAATTAGGGAAGGCAGGATCTGTAGTGTCGGTAGCTGGACCGACACCGTGGAGTTGATTGCTGAAAATGAACTATAGACTAACGATGTAGCCGCTAGTGCACGCACGGCATAAAACAGACGGGCGTGAAGTCTGGAACATGAGAACTTATAAATGAATAAGAAGAAAAGTATGTAGATGCTTTTTACTTATCTTTTCTTTATTCCTTGGAATACATCTCTCTTGAATACTCGTAAGCTATAGGCACTGATACAACTGGCGCCTTGCTAGTTCGTTGCCATTAACTTAGCTGATGGCTATTCTGTCTCTCGGCTAATGAGAGAGAAAGGCTTCATACAACTGGGCGGTAGCTAGGTTCTCGTACAACTGGGCGATAGCTAGGTTCGCGTACAACTGGGCGGTAGCTTGGTTCTCGTACAACTGGGGCCGAGTCCACTCTCGTATCACGAGACCTGCCTAGGTGGTGGCGCTAGGTCTGCGATCACAGTGGCGACACGCGGGTCCGATATGTACTACATGGACCGCGGCCGATTTAAGCTACCACCTAGCAAGTGTGGTGTCTGGCGGTGACACCACATTCCTCCCCCGCAAATCGGCGAACGGTCGTGAGATAAGGCTTCCGCCCGCCGGGGGGAGGACCACATGTTGACGTATGCGAGGAGGTGGGGAGCCTAACAACAGGCGAGGCTGTGCCACCCGCACCCGGCCATCCGGTCCGAGGGGAGCTAGGAAACGCCTGCAAAACTAGTCCAGGGTGCACGTCAACATGCGGTGTATGCGCCCGTAAAGAAACATGAGGGGCCGAAGTGTCGACCTCCATTGCGTCGGGGTAGCCGACGCGCGATGACGTCATGTGGTCCGGAGCGGTCGGGAGTTCCATGGCGGAGGACAGCTGGTCACGGGAAGCGATCGGCGGCGCGTGACCCTGGGAGGCGCCTGGCGGCTGCAACGAAGCGTCGAATGCGGTCGGCGCTGACGGGAGAACAAGCGGCGGCGGCGGCGGCGGCTGCTGCTGCGGCGGCGGCGGCGGCGCGTCGCCATGGGGCAAAATGGAAGGCATCGTCGGTAACACCTGGGGATGAGGCGAGCCAGTAGATGGGTCCCCAGGGCGCTGACCGAACGGCACCGTCGCTGAAAGCAGACGGGGAGCGGCAGAACCCGAGCGACGACAGAGGCGCAGCTGATTGAGATGCCGACGCACCTCACCAGAGGCCCCCAAAACCAAATACATCGCGCGGCCGAGGCAGCGAAGAATGCGCCCTGCGAGCCAACGCCGTGAACCTCGATAGTTGCGATAAAATACAACGTCGCCTGGAGCAAAAGCAGGAGTCTGCCGCTGCACAGGAACCTGATGCGGCGGATGCAGCAAAGACATCAATGTGCGATGAGGACGACCGTGGAGCAACTCAGCCGGCGAGCGACCATCTCGGGGCTGAGAGCGATACGAAGACAAAAAGAGCAACAATGCGTCCTCCCGAGAGTGCGACTCTTTCAATTTCAACATCTGTGACTTGAAAGTCCGGACCAAACGTTCAGCGGCACCGTTGGACTGAGGCGAAAACGGCGCGGATGTCAGATGTTGAATACCATTGGCCTGGCAGAATGACTGAAATTCTGCGGACATGAATTGTGGGCCATTGTCGGAAACAATAGTCTGCGGAAGACCTTCAATGCAAAAGATAGCAGACAACGCTTGGATGGTGGCAGAGGACGTCGTGGAAGACATCCGGACAACAAAAGGAAAATTACTGAAGGCGTCGACCAGAACCAACCATCGAGCATTCCAGAACGGACCAGCAAAATCAATGTGCAAGCGTTGCCAAGGGGAAGTGGCTGTCGGCCATGCAAAGACTTTCCGCGGCGGTGCGGACTGTTGTTCGGCACACGCCGGGCACGAAGAACACATATTCGTAATCGCAGCATCGATTCCGAACCAAGTACAGTGCTGACGAGCAAGTTGTTTCGTTCGCACTATACCCCAATGTCCTTGGTGAAGAAGCCGTAAAACAGAGGACTGTAACGAACGTGGGACCACGACTCTGGACTGATCATTATCAGAACGCAACAACAAAACACCACGTCGAACAAAAAGTCTCTCTTTGTGAGCAAAAAATCGGCGAACCAACGGATCCTCGATCCGAGACTTTGACAAAGGCCATTGCGTAGCAACAAAACGTAAAACAGTAGCAAGGACAGGGTCAGCAGCTGTGGCTGTAGCGACACGACGAAAATCAATCGGAAACGATTCGACCACTTCATCGGTTTCCGAATCAATGAACATGCAAGCAAGTTCGGAAGAATCGAATGCTTTATCCTCAGCAACAGGCAAACGGGACAACGCATCGGCGTTTCCGTGCTTAGCAGTGGACCGATACAAGATATCGTAGCGGTACTGCGAGAGGAAAATAGACCAGCGAATGAATTTCTGCGCTGTACGTGGAGGTACAGGCTTGGTCGGATGAAAAAGCGATGTCAAAGGTTTGTGGTCTGTGAGGATGGTAAAGTGACGACCATACAAGAAATCATGGAACTTAGTAACACCAAACACGAGAGCCAAAGCTTCTTTCTCTATCTGTGAATAATTTCTTTGCGCAGACGAGAGCAATTTGGACGCAAAGGCAATAGGGCGATCATGGGAGCCAACTTTGTGCGCAAGCACAGCACCGATCCCGAAATCCGACGCATCTACCATCAACAAAAGGGGTTTCTGGGGATCGAATGGCGTAAGGCAAGTATTAGAAAGCAACGCCGATTTCAACTGGCGAAAGGCGCGTTCACATTCCGTCGTCCAGACGAACGGAACACCTTTACGGCGTAAGCGATGAAGCGGAGCTGAAATGGAAGAGGCATTGCGCACATTTTTATGGTAATAATTAATTTTACCCAACACACTCTGCAGCTGTTTCAGATTTTGAGGGGAAGGCAATTCGTGTATGGCACGGAGGTGCTCTGGACGTGGATGTATGCCTTGGGCATTAATGACATGTCCCAGGTATGGTAAGTCACGAGCAAAAAACACACATTTGTCCTTCCTCAAGCGAAGACCATTTTGCCGCAAGACCTGAAATAATGTTCGTAAATTCGCAAGATGATCTTCTTCTGTCCGTCCGGAGATCACTATATCGTCCAGATAGTTTGCTGCAGTAGGGACCGACGCACAAATAGTTTGTAAATATTGCTGAAACAAGGCAGGGGCGGATGCACACCCGAAAGGCAGTCTTTTGAAGCGGTACAATCCAAGTTGCGTGTTAACCACCAATACGCGCTGGGATTCGTCGTCCACTGGTATTTGCAAGTACGCATCGGCTAGGTCCAACTTTGAAAAATATTTTCCCGGGCACAGTTTAGCAAAAAGATCTTCCGGGCGGGGCAAAGGAAAAGTAGCAGTCACTAGCTGTGGATTCACTGTGGCCTTGAAGTCCACGCAAAGTCTCAATTTTCCGGAAGGTTTTGGCAAAATTACTAAGGGTGAGGCCCAGAGAGAAGCTTGCACACGTTCAATTACACCCTGTGATTCGAGATCGTGTAACGTTCTTGCGACCTCATCACGCAATGCGTGGGGAACATTGCGCGCCCTGAAAAATTTCGGTTGCGCGTTTACCTTCAGTTCTAAATGTGCTTCATAGTTTTTAGCGCAACCTAAGCCCGGTGCAAAAATGTCTGCAAATTCGTCACACAGCCGGGAAACACTGTCTGTAGGCACAGTCTGATTCACTGAGAGGACCTGATTTACAATAGACATGTTAAACAACTTAAATAAATCTAGACCAAACAAATTCACTGCAGAAGAAGAACGAAGAACGTAAAATGACACAAGTTTTGTTTGTCCCTTGTATGTTGCAAGAAGGCTGCACTGTCCTAACACAGGAATTTTCTGTCCGGAATATGTAGTTAGCTTAACATTTGCGGAACGCAACGGAGGTTTGCCCAGTTGTTTGTACGTGTCGTGATTGAGCAATGAAACTGCAGCTCCGGTATCGAGCTGGAATGGTATCACTTGGCCTTCAAAGTCTAAGTCCACAAAAAGTTTATTGTCCTGCTGACGACAAGAGCGACTGTTTTGTGCAATTGGAACAGACACTGGTACAGAATCACTGGCTAATTGACGTGATTTCCGGCGACGTCGACGCACAGTTTGTGTGGGACGATCACTGTTACTGTTAGAGAAAGTGTCACTGGACGAAGCGGAATTAACGACATGAATGTCCATAGGCGAAGGTCCACGAGCCTGATTGTCCTTGGTTCGATTCCGGCGCGAAGCAAAGGGCCTGGAATGATTGTGATTGTCTGATCTGAGCTTTTTCTGGCAAACACTTTGAACATGTCCTTTCTTATTGCAGAAAAAGCAAATAGCTTGGCGTGACGGGCAATGTTCACGCGAATGTCTAGTAGCACACCGCGGGCATGATTTCACTGCATTTGTGGGCTGGCGCGGCACACCTGGGTTAGCACGCGGCGGTCGCTGTGTCGCCGTGCGCAAGGCCCGGTTACCGGGCCGCGCAGCGCGTCCAGCGGGCCGGTTAATGTTACACACGGCTGGCGAAGTTTCAAAAGATTCCTGAGCACAGTCCAGTGTGTCCTGTCTATCCAATATGTCTATCACTTGTTGAAGGGAGGGATTAACTAGTTTCAAAATTTGCTCCCGGATGCGAACATCAGAAACGTTCTGTGCAATTGCATCACGCACCATTGTATCTGAATAAGAAAGACCACAGTCACATTCAAAGGCACAGTCCCTAGTAAGTCCTTGCAATGTTGCTACCCACTCCCTATTAGTTTGACCGGCCGTACGTTTTGTACGAAAGAACGTATACCGTTTTGCAACCACATTAACTGTGTCTTTGAAATAGGCATCTAATGCAGACAAAATTTCCTCGTAGGACAGAGTTGCTACGTCGCGTCGGGGAAACAATTTCACTATCACACGGTATGTGGACACACCGACACAAGAAAGCAAAAACGGCTGCCGCTCATTACCTTGAATTCTGTAGGCAGCAAGGTGGAAGGCGAACTGTCGAGACCACTCTTGCCAGGTCTCATCGGCTGCCACGTATGGTCGAAAGGGAGGTGCAACAGCGTTCAGTGGCAGCGGTAGCGAAGAAGCGGCGGCGGCCGCATCGGTTTGAATGGTACGTTGACCCTGGACGAGCTGTCCAAGGGCATCCAGTAACGCCTGCGTCTGCTGATTCTGCAAGCGATAAAATTCGGACAGTACATCTGGAGAATGTGGCGAAGCCATGACACAATTAAATGTAAGCAATCAGAACACTTGAAATCGGCCAATGTTGCAAATGAATTAATACAAACTCTTATGCTCGTCGCCAATAAATGTAGTGTCGGTAGCTGGACCGACACCGTGGAGTTGATTGCTGAAAATGAACTATAGACTAACGATGTAGCCGCTAGTGCACGCACGGCATAAAACAGACGGGCGTGAAGTCTGGAACATGAGAACTTATAAATGAATAAGAAGAAAAGTATGTAGATGCTTTTTACTTATCTTTTCTTTATTCCTTGGAATACATCTCTCTTGAATACTCGTAAGCTATAGGCACTGATACAACTGGCGCCTTGCTAGTTCGTTGCCATTAACTTAGCTGATGGCTATTCTGTCTCTCGGCTAATGAGAGAGAAAGGCTTCATACAACTGGGCGGTAGCTAGGTTCTCGTACAACTGGGCGATAGCTAGGTTCGCGTACAACTGGGCGGTAGCTTGGTTCTCGTACAACTGGGGCCGAGTCCACTCTCGTATCACGAGACCTGCCTAGGTGGTGGCGCTAGGTCTGCGATCACAGTGGCGACACGCGGGTCCGATATGTACTACATGGACCGCGGCCGATTTAAGCTACCACCTAGCAAGTGTGGTGTCTGGCGGTGACACCACAGGATCCATTCAGGCATTTGCCTGAAGCGATGTAGGGAAATCACGGAAAATCTAAATCAGGATGGCCGGACGCGGGTTTGAACCGTCGTCGTCTCGAATGCGAGTCCAGTGTCGTCTCGAATGCGAGTCCAGTGTGTTAACAACTGCGCCACTCGCTCGGTTACGCAATGGAATATTTTCTTTCTAATAACGCTCATCAAATCTAATTGGCTCTATTTCGGAAATAAACATTCGAAAAACGTCATTTTTTTAGGATTTGATTAACGAATGTTCTAAATAACCAAACAGCATTGAGAATTACGAAAACGATTCGTCTAGAGCAGCGTTTCTTAGTCTTTTCTGAAGATGGAACCTTTTTAATATCCACTTTTACCCATTTGCAGAACCCGTGGTTTTTTCCTGTAGTATTTTTCAACGCAACATTCTGTAAGTAGGTTATTACAACAATATTTATATGCTTCAAAAAATTATTTAAAAATAATACCAAATTTCTTAAAGTACTAGCTTTAATAAAGAACATAACCAAATATGACTATGAAATCTAAATTTTAATGAGAAGAGTAGGCCCACTTCTTATTTTTACATGGGACAGAATATCAGGTTCTGTAGATTAGAGGTAGAATTCTCATGACAGATTCGGCGGAAAGTATGTTGCGGTATGTATTTGTTTCGACACATAAGCTAAGACCTATGTTTTGCATATGAATGTAATTTCAAATTTTAAAAGTGCCAACACAGTCTATTGCTGCAATTTGGGATATTCATCTTCTTGAACCGCGATAGAACTCTGCTAAGGGCATTAATTTATATTTCTTCTTCCAGGGTAAATGCAATAAAAGTTTCGCATTCAGCTGCTGACACTGTCGAAGGGCGTGTATTGACAATGACTGAATATTTAATCCCACAATTCACTTTGATATTTAATTTGGTTTCATTTGTAAAACACGGATTGAAATCTTTTTTTCAAACCTTTCAAGTGCTGTATAATTTTTCAATAAATGTGTCTTTCATTTCAACTCCCAACCTCTTCTAGAAAGAATGTTGTTGTTGGTAAGCGGCCACACTTACTGGAGCGCATACAAATTCTCCAAAATTCATTTTTCTTGAGAGCAAGAATATTTTCTTGAGCGATAAGTACTTTCACTTGTTTGCCTTGAAGGGTTAAATTTCGTTCATCGATGTTAGTGAAAATGTCACTCAAACAGGCAGTGAAGCAGCCAATTTCTGTAAAGTAATCGATCGGTCAATTCGAATTTATGTTCTAAAACCTCGCCCTTACCTGAAAACAGGGGATAGTAACTTTCCTCGAGAATTTAAAAGAAGATATATTTGGCTCACGTCGCATGTCCTCGCATATGCCATCTAAAGTGAATCTTCAATGATTATTACATGTCCAGCTAAGGTTAACAGTTATGCTATTGAGCATTTTATTGTGTGCTGTCTTTTTTATGACGTAACAATCATCAGTGAGGGCTGCATACATGGACATGGCCATGTGCACAAGGTGCTTTTTGATTGTAAATGTTTTATTTATGACAAACCTTTAAATAATGTGCTACACTTTATCTTCATGACAAGTTAGCGTGGAATCCAACCCAAAATGAACACATTTTACAACAACAGTTTTTGAAGACCTGAAGATAAGAGCAAAATGTGTCGTAACCGGTTGTTTTTAAATAATTAAATATTTATGCGATCATGATTTGAAAAAGTTTTTACTGATTAATTACCTGTTGCATGTACTTTTAATTGTGGCATGATGAAACAAACACTATCAGTGCCATTTCTTAGTAGTTTGCTATATTAACATCTTTTGTGTAATTCTAGATAATAATTTTTAAGTAACTAGTTTCTTATATGGCTTTGGTTTTCTCTGCTGACAACACAAATAATAATGATTTCTAATTTATTATTTTTTTCTAGAGTGGAGAGAATCATGACTTTCTCTCAGGGCAGCACCGTTGGTATGCAACATCCCATGCTCGTCCCACTTATTGCAATGTCTGCAGAGAAGCTTTGTCAGGTGAGTACCAAGGAGAACTAATTGTGTGTGTGTGTGTGTGTGTGTGTGTGTGTGAGAGAGAGAGAGAGAGAGAGAGAGAGAGAGAGAGAGAATACTGGTATTTAAAATATAAATAAGCCAATCCAACAAATGTTTTACATTTAGGTGGGAATGTTTGTACAGTTCATAGGTTCATTTTGTAGCCCCTGGCAACTATATGAAAACTGCCATGTTAAGCAAGGATGTAGGTGGAAGAAGTGTGTTTCTCAATTTTGAGATATTTTGCAAAAGTTTACTTATATGAAATCTCTCCTTCTCTGTTGAGCAAGTGTTCACAAAAGCAGATGTTAAATACCCTCCCATCCTATCCTTTACAAAACTTGGACATGTATTACATTGTACTGAATGTACCCCAGATTTGAGAAATTTGTCAGTTGGAGGTTTCTCATTATGCGTAAAGAGCACAGTAATGTCATACATTTTTTGAACAAATTAACTTTACAATATGAAATGTCACCAAAAAATGGGATTGTAGTGTATTTCTTAAGAATATGGCCTTTTTTATTGATTGTAGAGGGGTTTACATTCTTGTTGGTGTTATTTTTATAAAGTTTCCGTACAAGACTTGCATGATATGTGTTTTTAACTGCTATATACTTTAGGTTAACAAGTTCAGTAGTGATAGCAGAAGGAGTGACAAGAAGAGGCATGAATAATGTTAACTGTTGTGGTGAGTTTCCTGTAATTTTGTAAACTTCTACAGATACAAAAATTAATTTGTCCAAACCAGTAAAGTGAAATAAAAATATCTGTGTAACTCACAACTGAAAAATAACAGCTGTGAATAAAATGATATATCCATATCTATATTTACAAATGCTGTAAATGTAGATTTGCCATTTTTTCACCTATGTAATAAGATTAGTCTAGGTCAGTACCGCCTTGTATGTTCCTCCCATTTCTCTGGAGCCCAAAGTAATATCGGAGTTCGGCTTCTATCAGTTCTTCCATTGTTCTGAACATAATTTGTGTCAATATATTGTAATCATGATGTATCAGACTTATAGTTCAAGAAAAATAGTCATATCTGTCAACACCTGCCTTCTTTGCAATTGGAATGATTACTTTCTTCGTGAAGTCTGAGGGTATTTCACCCATTTCATATATCTTACACACCAGGTTGAATAGTTTTGTCATGGCTAACTCTTCCAAGGATCTCAATAATTCTGAGGGAATGTAATCGACACAAGGATTCCTGTTCCGACACAGTGCTGGGTCAAATTCTTCTCAAAGTATCATATCTCCCATCTCATTTTCATTTAGCTCTACCTTCCTTTCAACAATATTGTCTCCAAGTTCATTTCCTTTGTAGAGCCCCTATATAAAATCATTCCATCTTTCAGTTTTCGCCTCTTTGCTTAGAACTGGCTTGCCATCTGAGTTCTTCATGTTCGTACAGTTGCACCTCTTTTCTCCAAATGTCTCTTCACTTTTTCTATGTGTGATCTGTCTTTCCCTTACTTATGCATGTTTCTACACCCTTTCATATGTCTTATAGACCTGCAATGCAGTCATGAACCTTTCCTACAGAAGCCTTAGTCCCACAGAATTATCAGTCCTTTCCAAATGCCTCACCTTTTCCCCCTCTCCCAAATTCAATCATGCAGGACTAGTTAAAGACTTTCTCTCCTTCTCCCAGTTCCTACAGTGGAAACA
Organism: Schistocerca piceifrons; assembly: GCF_021461385.2. Classification (NCBI taxonomy): domain Eukaryota; kingdom Metazoa; phylum Arthropoda; class Insecta; order Orthoptera; family Acrididae; genus Schistocerca; species Schistocerca piceifrons. The sequence continues at coordinate 936,158,786 of NC_060139.1, read as the reverse complement.
CTTTTTCACCACCAACCCGACCAATCAGACTCAACCAAAGACCAATATTGAACCTTGCCTAACTCGCTTCACTCCTCTATCCAACTGTGATCCACACCCACTACCTCCAAACCACCCCCTGTTAACTTTCCAGAATTTCTTAACCTCAAACCTTGCCTCACCATCATTCCCCAAATCCCTCAACATGCAAACTAACCTTACATCTGCAGAAAGAACTGCAGTCCACCATCTAAAAACTTATCCCAACCTTTTAATCGTACCTGCAGACAATGGCTCCACCATCGTTGTTTTGAACAGCAAGGATTACGTGGCGGAAGGACTCCATCAGCTGTCAGATACTTCCACCTACAAACTTTGCGACAGTGACCCCATTCCAGTAATCCAGCATTATCTCCAGTCACTACTCAAATCCTTAGGCCCATACCAGAACCTCTCCCCAGAGTCCATCTCTACTTACTCCAACCACTCCCCACACTCCTACCTTCTACATGCTTCCTAAAGTCCATAAACCCAACCACCCATGACACCCCATTGTGGCCAGTTACTGTGCCCCCACTGAGAAAATCTCTGCTCTTGTAGACCAACATCTGCAACCTATTACTGGGAACCTATCCTCAAATATAAAAGATACCAACCATTTCCTCCACCGACTCACCATGGTTTCTGTCCCTTTACCAAACGGTGCCTGCCATCCATTCCATACGAAGAAATGCCTTCCATACAGCCTAGCCACCCATGATCGTCACATCTGCAGTGATGAGCAGTCCCTCTCAAAATATACCGAGGGTCTCACTGAAGCCTTCACTGACCGTAATTATCCTCTCAACCTTATTTTCAAAAACATATCTCCTGTGCCTTATCTTTCCAGTCCTCCTCCACCTCCCAGAGTCCCACAGCCTGGCCACAGAGGATCATTCCACTCATAACTCAGTATCATCCGGGAGTGGAGCAACTGAATTACATTCTCCACCAGGCTTTTTATTACCTCTTGTCGTGCCCTGAAATGAGAAATGTCCTGCCCACTATCTTTCCCACCCCTCCTACAGTGGTATCCCACTATCCACCGAACCTACATAATATACTCGTCCATCCTTACAAAACCCCTGCTCCCAGTGCCTTACCTCATGGCTCATACCCTAGATGCAAGACCTGTCCCATACATCCTACCACCACCTACTCCAGTCCGGTCACTAACATCATCTATCACATCAGAGGCAGGGCTACATGTGAAACCAGTCATGTGATTGACATGCTAAGCTGCAACCACTGTGCTGCATTCTATGTAGGCATGACAACCAACAATCTGTCTGTCCACATGAATGGCCACTGACAAACTGTGGCCAAAAAACAAGTGGACCACACTGTTGCAGAACATGCTGCCAAACCTGATATCCCTCATCTCAATCACTGCTTCACAGCCTTTGCCATATGGATCCTTCCCACCAACACCAGCTTTTCTGAATTGCTCAGGTGGGAACTTTCCCTGCAATATATCCTACCTTCCCTTAACCCTCCTGGCCCAAACTTTCGTTAGTCACTGTCCTCACCCATCCAGCCCCCTCTTTGTTTCCATTCCAGCACTACACAGCCGTCATCTCTCCGCCACACCCAGTCTTTGAATTTCTTTTATTTCTGTCTTTTCAACTACTAACCCTCCCCCCTCCCCATCTTCTCTCCTGCCATCTGTCTAAACTGCAGCACTTCACTGTCCACCATCCCCCACCATACTGTCACTAACCCTCCCTACCCCAGCCTCCCCCTTACCCCCACACAGTCACCACTCCCATCATGCACTGGTGCTGCTGTTCATAGTGTGGTTTCAGTTGTCTGAGGCTGCAGACGTGTGTGCAAGTTGCGTTTGCGTGAGTTTGTGTGCATGTGTGTATGTGTATCTATTGCTGACAAAGGCCTTCGTGGCCGAAAGCTATAATTGTGTGAATCTTTTTGTTGTGCCTATCGTGACTCAGCAGCTCCGCCATATGGTGAGTGGCGACTTTCCTTCTCTAATATTGTTACATTCCATCCTGTATTATCCATTGTTTGATTTTTGTTCTTACTTTATCATTCACATTTTCTATCAGTCTTATTTTTTAGATGTCTGTACCCTTTTCATGTGCTTCATTTGGATGAATTTTTACATTTTATCCTTTCCTCAGTTAGATTCAGTATCTCACATGTTATTTAAGGGCTTATAATGTACTTTGTCTTTTTCCCTATTTGATCCTCAGATGGATTCACTATTAAATCTCTCAAAGCTACCTAATCATCTTGTTCTATGTTCTCATCCCCTGTTTCAATCAGAATTGCCTAAAGCTCCCTCTGAATCTCTCAGTAGTGTAAGTTTCTTTCAACTTATCATGGTCATATCTCCTTAAATTTCTAGTTCAAACCTGCTCCAGGAGATGTCTTACAGTTGAAAATCAATTTCGTAATATCTGTCTTAACATTGTATAATTAATCAGAAACCTTCTAGTGACCCCAAGTCTCTTTCGTGTATACAACCTCTTCCATTATTCTTAAACCTAGTGTTAGCACTGACTGTAGCCTGATCCATGAATGATGGCAGTTCGTGCATGTTGGGGCATGGATGTTGATTGTATTGTTGCCAGTTCCAAGCAACAGTTGCGGTAGGCTCATGTACATATTTTGCACTTGAAATCCTGCAAATTATGTGTCCCACTTGCTTATGCAGAATTTGTTGTTTACTACCACCATTAGTGATGATAACCCGCAACAGATGGAATAGAAATTCACTAAGCAACTTGCTACAGTCACATTTAATGGTCGCTTTAGCTACAGCATTCACAGCAGAGTGCTCAGAACACCACTGAACATTCACTGAATGTTGGAGAATGCGTGACATAGGTGGGAAGAACAACCTAAACTCGATGCCATCTTTCATGGCTCCAACTATACATTAAGCTCGAGTCAAAATTCTTCCAAGTGGCTTCCTCTTTCATTCCTTTCCCCCAGTCCAAGTTCTCTTACTATTTCCCTTCTCTTCCTTTTCCTAATATTGAATTTAAGTCCCCATCAAGTTTTCATCTTTCTTAACTATTTGAATAATTTCTTTTATCTCATCATACATTCTTTCAGCCTCTTCATCATGTGTGGAGGTAGTTGGCATACGAACTTGTACTACTGGGATGGGTGTTGACTTCATTTTATTGTCTATGATGGTGTGTTCATTGTGCTGTTGATAGTTGCTTATGAGCTTTTGTATTGCTTATTCATTATTGTACTTACTCCTGCATTAGCCTTATTTGATTATGTATTTATAATCTCATACTCATCGTACCGGAAGTCTTGTTTTTCCTGCCATTACACTTCACGAATTCACACTGTATCTTTCAGCCTACTCATTTCCCTTTTTTAAATGCTCTAACTTCCTACCCAATTAAGTGATCTAACATTCCATGCTCTCAACATAGAATACCTGTTTTATTTTTCCTGATGATGATATCCTCCTGAGTAGCCCCCACTCCAAATGGGAGACTATTTTACGTTCAGACTATCCCATCATCATTTAAACACACAGTAGAGCTGCATGTCCTCAAGAAAAATTATGGCTGTAGTTTCCCCTTGCTTTGAGCTGGTCACAGTACTAGCACAGCAAACTTTTAAATGACTTAAGTCAGATAGCCTCTCCCCGATGTTATTCAATCTGTATATTGAGCAAGCAGTGAAGGGAACAAAAGAAAAATTTGGAGTAGGTATTAAAATCCATGGAGAAGAAATAAATCTTTGAGGTTCGCCGATGACATTGTAATTCTGTCAGAGACAGCAAAGGACCTGGAAGAGCAGTTGAACGGAATGGACAGTGTCTTGAAAGGAGGATATAGGATGAACATCAACAAAAGCAAAACAAGGATAATGGAATGTAGTCGAATTAAGTCAGGTGATGCTGAGGGAATTAGATTAGGGAATGAGACACTTAAAGTAGTAAAGGAGTTTTGCTATTTGGAGAGCAAAATAACTGATGATGGTCAAAAAAACATGGACGATACATAGTTTGGACAAGAATAGAATAGAAGCTTTCAAAATGTGGTGCTACAGAAGAATGCTGAAGATTAGATGGGTAGATCACATAACTAATGAGGAGGTATTGAATAGAATTGGGGAGAAGAGGAGTTTGTGGCACAACTTGACTAGAAGAAGGGATCAGTTGGTAGGACATGTTCTGAGGCATCAAGGGATCATGAATTTAGTATTGGAGGGCAGCGTGGAGGGTAAAAATCGTAGAGGGAGACAAGAGATGAATACACTAAGCAGATTGAGAACGATGTAGGTTGCAGTAGGTACTGGGAGATGAAGAAGCTTGCACAGGATAGAGTAGCATGGAGACCTGCATCAAACCAGTCTCAGGACTGAAGACAACAACAACAACAACAAGTGAGATCAGTCAAGCCTCTATATTGCTGCCCATGCAACTACTGTAAAGACTCCTGTCTCTTTTCAGGAACCATGGATTAACCTGGTCGCTCCACAGGTACCCTCCATCGTGATCACACCACCTCAGCAAGGTCCATAGATCATAGGGGGATCAATAATTACATTGGCCAGACTTCCAAAAAGAATGTAAATTTTCATTGTATAGTGTAGAACCAGATGCATAGTGGTATCAGACAGTTCCCTTACAAAATTACAATTTCACAGAAAGCACCAGCAGTTCCCTCTTGGTTAAGCATTAAATTATTTTAATATGAAGCACAATGCTGTTATTTTGTGTGTGCATTTCTAAGGAATACAGGATCTACAATATATTCTCGAAAAGTCAATCGGGGAGATTTATTCATGTTGATTGCTTTATAAAACTATGGAATAATATACGCTCCTTTATTAAGTTGGTCAGAAATTCAAATCACAGTATAAAACTGTTGTAGAATGGAGTTTTCATTACATTTCTCTCTGAATTATTGGCCTGGTCAAGTGACACCGTTTGACCATTTGTTCCACATAGGCCATTGAAGAACTTTAACTCATTTGGCAGTAGTTCATTTAGTCTTTTGTTCTGTTAGCATCATCTTACATAACATGGAAGTTCATCAGCTTGACATGTGATTGCTCAATAACTGTCACATTGCAGATAAACTTCAAGTGTTTCATTTTATTTACAGACACTACAAAAAAGAAAAGAAAAACTCACACTTTGATGATGTCATGTTCACAGTGCTTCTGCTTGATCTTCTAATGATGTATACAGCAACTACCATGAGGGTCTACCATACTTGTTAAGTCAGAATAAGATTCATGAGAACTATTTAAAATCACTGTAATTATTTTTATACTCAGTTAAATGATTTTCGCTCACAATAGTTTTTCATATACTACTCTTAGAAATTGCCACCAGTTAATTCTCTATGACCGTACTCATGTAGGTCTTGCTGCTGTTACTGTTCAGACAATTTTTTTATGCTACGCCAACTTTTAATGCTTGCTAGTTGACAGCGCCACTGTTGTTTCATATCAGTTCTAATACTTCTCCTAATAACTACCCCTCCCTCCATAGTTCACAAAATTTCATTCTGACAGTTTGGATTAGCAAAATACATAAAAGTGTTTCATTGTATACATAAATATTTGTTGTTGTTGTTGTGGTCTTCAGTCCAGAGACAGCAATGATCACACGCACGGCACAGCGGACACACCAGGAACCGCGGTGTTGGCCGTCGAATGGCGCTAGCTGCGCAGCATTTGTGCACCGCCGCCGTCAGTGTCAGCCAGTTTTCCGTGGCATATGGAGCTCCATCGCAGTCTTTAACACTGGTAGCATGCCGCGACAGCGTGGACGTGAACCATATGTGCAGTTGACGGACTTTGAGCGAGGGCGTATAGTGGGCATGCGGGAGGCCGGGTGGACGTACCGCCGAATTGCTCAACACGTGGGGCGTGAGGTCTCCACAGTACATCGATGTTGTCGCCAGTGGTCGGCGGAAGGTGCACGTGCCCGTCGACCTGGGACCGGACCGCAGCGACGCACGGATGCACGCCAAGACCGTAGTATCCTACGCAGTGCCGTAGGGGACCGCACCGCCACTTCCCAGCAAATTAGGGACACTGTTGCTCCTGGGGTATCGGCGAGGACCATTCGCAACCGTCTCCATGAAGCTGGGCTACGGTCCCGCACACCGTTAGGCCGTCTTCCGCTCACGCCCCAACATCGTGCAGCCCGCCTCCAGTGGTGTCGCGACAGGCGTGAATGGAGGGACGAATGGAGACGTGTCGTCTTCAGCGATGAGAGTCGCTTCTGCCTTGGTGCCAATGATGGTCGTATGCGTGTTTGGCACCGTGCAGGTGAGCGCCACAATCAGGACTGCATACGACCGAGGCACACAGGGCCAACACCCGGCATCATGGTGTGGGGAGCGATCTCCTACACTGGCCGTACAGCACTGGTGATCGTCGAGGGGACACTGAATAGTGCACGGTACATCCAAACCGTCATCGAACCCATCGTTCTACCATTCCTAGACCGGCAAGGGAACTTGCTGTTCCAACAGGACAATGCACGTCCGCATGTATCCTGTGCCACCCAACGTGCTCTAGAAGGTGTAAGTCAACTACCCTGGCCAGCAAGATCTCCGGATCTGTCCCCCATTGAGCATGTTTGGGACTGGATGAAGCGTCGTCTCACGCGGTCTGCACGTCCAGCACGAACGCTGGTCCAACTGAGGCGCCAGATGGAAATGGCATGGCAAGCCATTCCACAGGACTACATCCAGCATCTCTACGATCGTCTCCATGGGAGAATAGCAGCCTGCATTGCTGCGAAAGGTGGATATACTCTGTACTAGTGCCGACATTGTGCATGCTCTGTTGCCTGTGTCTATGTGCCTGTGGTTCTGTCAGTGTGATCATGTGATGTATCTGACCCCAGGAATGTGTCAATAAAGTTTCCCCTTCCTGGGACAATGAATTCACGGTGTTCTTATTTCAATTTCCAGGAGTGTATTATGTTAATTTTAGCAGATATCCAGTTTGAAAGACTTTAATGTTTTCTGCTCGTAACATACATGAACAAATAAACTGCAATAGTTCTGTAAAATGAGTGTTATTCTGTAAAATAAATGTTACAAGGAAGCCGACAGGGAAGCTTACTACATTTCAATGCTTACTACATTTCAACTTGATCCTGCCCTTCCTTATTATATCACCAGCAAGATGGGGTGTTATCCACAGGTAATGGAGAGCGATATTAGATATACTGTTTCATGTGTGACTGAAATTATATATACCCGCACACACACACACACACACACACACACACACACACACACACACACACATAAAAAAAAACTGTTGCATCACCCCGGTTCCCAAACTCCTGAAGACCCGTTGACTGTGGATATTGTATCACAGACACAGTCCCTTTGACTGCTCAGAGATGTCACTAAACCCACCCAAAGATGTAAACAACCGTGCAAGAGCTGTACCTATTAGATGGAGGGGGTCCGACAGCCAATCAGTTCCAGTCATTCCACCAGGAAGGAGCTACATGACTCGTGTTGCCTGTAGTTCAAACATGCCTATATGATCAATACTACGGTTCGATCATGTCTGCATTGTTACTTTGTGCCAGGAAGGTCTCTCAACAAGGGAAGTGCCCAGGTATCTCGGAGTGAACCAAAGCGATGTTGTTCAGGCATGGAGGAGATACAGAGAGAAAGGAACTGTCAATGACATGTCTTGCTCAGGCCGCCCGTGGACTACTAGTGCAGTGGATGACTGCTACGTACAGATTGTGGCTCAGAGGATCCCTGACAGCAATGCCACCATGTTGAATAATGCTTTTCGTGCAGCCGCAGAATGTTGTGTTACAACTCAAACTGTGTGCAATAGGCTGCATGATGCACAACTTCACTCCCAACATCCATGGCGAGGTCCGTCTTTGCAACCACAACACCATGCAGCACAGTAGAGATGGGCCCAGTAACATACCGAATGGAACACTCAGGTTTGGCATCATGTTCTCTTCACCAGCGAGTGTCGCATATGCCTTCAACCAGAAAATCGTCAGCGACATGTTTGGAGGCAACACGGTCAGACTGACTGCCTTAGACACACTGTCCAGCGAGTGCAGCAAGGTGGAGGTTCCGTGCTGTTTTGGAGTGGCATTATGTGGGGCCGATGTACGCTGTTGGTGGTTATGGAAGGCACCATAATGGCTGTACAATACGTGAATACCATCCACCGACCGATAGTGCAACCATGCCAGCAGCATATACCCAAGGCATTCGTCTTCATGGACAACAATTCGCGTCCCCATCGTGCACATCTAGTGAATGACTTCCTTCAGGATAATGACATCACTCGACTAGAGTGGCCAGCATGTTCTCCAGACATGAACCCTATCGAACATGCCTGGGATAGATTGAGGAGGGCTGTTTATGGGTGACATGACTCATCAAACACTCTGAGGGATCTACGCCGAATCGCCGTTGAGGAATGGGACAATCTAGACTAACAGTGCCTTGATGAACTTGTGTGTAGTATGGCGTGACAAATACAGGCCTCACCAATGCAAGAGGTCGTGCTACTGGATATTAGATGTACCGATGTGTACAGCAGTCTGGACCACCACCTCTGAAGGTCTCACTGTATGGTGGTACAACATGCAATGTGTGTTTTTCATGAGTAATAAAAAGGGCGGAAATGATGTTTATGTTTATCTCTATTCCAATTTTCTGTACAGGTTCCAGAAGTCTCAGAATCAAGGTGATGTAAAATTGTTTTTGATGTGTGTGTGTGTGTGTGTGTGTGTGTGTGTCATTTCTCCATGCTCTTGTTGACTAGTGGTCCCCGTTAATTTCTTAACCAGCAGTTTATTCTTACCTGATGTTGTGAAGAGAATGTAGCAGTCATTGAAAGTGATCTGATTGTGCGATCAATTTTTCAAGCCTTTCTAATTGTGACTGTGTACTTAAGTTTCACAACTTCTTTTCATTTATGTTACATGACTGAAGACAATGTTCAGATGATTTTATTAATATAACTTATTTGCTTCAGGCTATAAATGTTCTTAGTTGCCATTCTGATGTCCAACAAAAAAGAAAAGAGAGAAAATTAAAAGCAGCAGCTTACTAATTCATGATAAAAGAGCATGTTTAATAAAGATAATTTCTAAAGAATATTTTCATTCAGTAATGATTAAGGAACTCATAAATCTTGAATATATGTTTACTTCAGCTGGACAAAATTCAAAATTAAATGTTTATCCACTCTATGAATGGTTGTACATTATACAAAAACATCATTATCAAATATGAAAGCTGGTCATTAAATAATGAACAGTTGTATAGTTATTGGCATTACATAAGAAACATTTACAATATTTGTGCTTTGTGTACAATGTATTTTATCCTATTTTCAGGCGTCATGTCGCATGGTCTCAGCTGTGAGGTGTGTAAATTCAAAGTTCATAAAAGATGTGCAGTCAAGGCCATCAGTAACTGCAAGTGGACCACTCTCTCCAGTGTTGGGAAGGACATTATCGAAGATATGGATGGAGTACGTTACAGCAGTTAATCTCTTACATTTCTTAATGCCATTATTTATAATGTTTAATGCTTTATGATACTAGTGTTTTACTTCTTCTGATAGCACAGAAGTCTTTCCTGATGCTGCTGTGAACTGCTTCCTCCTGTACTTCAGCTCTGAACCTTTTCTTCAACCTTACAGAATCTCACAATGCCACACCAGTGGATGGAAGGAAATCTGCCCGTTTCAGCAAAATGTGCAGTTTGTGAACGAACATGTGGTTCAGTATTAAGGTATGTCATTACATATAATGTGTGCATTTTATCAAGACATTTTGATCTTCAAGGTACACTGGAGATAAAATGAAAGAACTGTACAATAAATAGATTAAAATAGTGAAATTATGATTGAAGAGTTTAAACTGGAGGTTTTTAGAGAGGGGGTAGCTCAATTGTTAATTGTATAAATTACTGGTATTAATATACTGCTGTACTTAAATATATTGTGTTATTAATAGCATGTTACATGAGAATTTCTCTATATTTTCAGATCAGTTTTCATCTGTCTTCTTTCCCACATTTCCATAATTCGTGTGTACTAGATCCAGTCACACTTTTCTTAGATATCTGCTCAGATATTGTCTGTGGCTGTTTACTTCGCAATAGGATATTCCTATCCTATCAAGCTACAAAATCTCCTCTGTCCTCAGCCAAATGACCGATTAGATTTCTGAGGACAAAGAAACATATGGACAGAGTTTATTCATCTGAAAGTAACTTTTCTCCACCTGTGTAGAGTAACAGATGTTATACCATTGACTGGTTAACATTCAGAATGATCTAGCACATGCTCTCAGAGCTTGTGAGTCTCCTGTGCAGAGCTAGAGCTGTGATATCAAATGTATTGCATGTGTGGCACCATGAAAAAAGAATTCTGTAAATTCAGAAAATTGCAAAGCATTGCTCCTATATGTTATCAGCTGTAGAGCATCTGGTATAGGGTAAATACAAGCAGTATGCCATTGATGGTGTGGTCTTCAGTCCAAAGACTGGTTCGAAGTCTGCCAGTAAGAATTTAAAGGTGTCAGGAAGAGAGGTTTCTTTGTCAGCAGTAGGAAAAATTAAGTGATACAACAAGGTGATGCTGGCATTTTCTCTTTATGATTTCTAGGGCATGTTTGACTATTCTGGTAGGACAACTAAATGATATACTGAGTATGTTTAATTATTCATAATCTTCAATAAACACCTCTAAAATTGGTAAAACTGTCTTTTCATTGCTTTCAGGGTATAAAAATGTCCCTTTTTCTGCAACCACACTTTTTGCACTGTGTGCTTACAAGACACTGTCAGGAAGAGAACTGTGTTCTTTGAACACTTCCTTAGGATGGATAAGGGAAGGTTAACACATCAGATAATAAGGTTTCTTGTAAAAAAGAGAATTGTATTTTCCATGAATGCACAGACAGCATTGGAAATGTTCAAATGTCTTCCAAGCCGGATATCCTGACTTTTGGTACCTCTTCTGATACAAGTGATGAATTGGTAGAGCATTGCCCCCCGCCTTGCCATATGTGAAGTGCACTTCTGGCAGCTCCTAATTTAAGTGCATGTGAAACACCAAGCACTATACTCAATGTTGCCTCAAAATTAACTGTGTGATGTCATGGTAGTTACCTGCAAGCAGAAGAATGTTCCCTTCAATATCACTATTTTGTAGGCTCTAACTTGGAAACCAAGGATTTCTGAACATATGATGTAATGAACTTTTACTGTTGTCTAATATGAGGAACACATACTGTACCTAAAATTATGCACTATGTTTTTGGGACATCCTTTATAACTGATCCACTTGATTATGCAAGACACAGGACTCATATTCAGGGGGAATGAGAGTCAAATCCATGGCCTGCACCCTCATTTAGGTTTCCCTCTGGTTTCCTCAATCATGCCAGGTGAATGCTGAGAAGTTTCCTCCAATGATACATTCCCAGTTCACTTCCCCATCCTTAACTGTCTGACCTCGTGCTCCACATCTGATCACCTCAATATTGACAGGATGTTAAGCTTTTATAAAGTTCCTTCCTTCCTGAATTATCTAGAATAAATAGCAAAGATCTTTACTGATGCAATATGATTTGTGATATGAAATTTGTGTTCATTAGCATTTACTATTTATCAATAGCATGTGATACATTTTTATGAGAATATTTTATGCCAAACTAGCATAACAAATTCAGATCACTGTCTAAGAACAGTATTTTGTAATTTTTTTATTTGAAACTTTTTTGTTCTTATTTGTTGGGTGCAATAGCTCCATATTTATGAATGAATATGTTGCTTTAGGATTTATGTTAAATGTAAATAGTTTCTGAAGGTACTAGGCAGAAAATGATATTACATAAATTGAAACAGGTGTGTCACAGGTCTTGCATCCACATTACACCTACAATTCATCAACAAATAGTCTGAGTCACAGACTACATGAAGATTCTTAATGATGCAGACTTAGTATTCAGGATAACAGACATAGGGTTGCTTATCTTAACATTAGGCCCATAATAATACTAAATTAACAGATGTTTAAGAGTATATGCAGTGGTTTATCTTCAACTGAAGTTCATTTATAGTTGGTGAAAGAAGGCCATGTCCCAGCAACAAAAATGTGAATGTAATGTCACGTGCTGGAAATATTATGGCTAGTAATTCAGAGGATATAAAAGAGTTTATTCTTATTCAGCACAGGGTAAAATAATAACTGCAAATGCTACAGAAATGTTCTGGACTGACTGGATGAACAAATGCATCATGATTGAAAGGAAAAAAAATATTTCATTCGTACCCCCGAAAACTTGTTGGCACAGGAGAAAGTGAGGGATTTGGAGTGTGAATTATTGGACACTCCCTTTTCACCATATTTAGCAGATGGTTTGATGCCCTGTGCATGCTGCTCTATCCTGTGCAAGCTTCTTGATCTCGGAATAACTACTGCAACTTTCATCCTTCTGAATCTGCTTACTGTATTCAAGCATTAGCCTTTCTCTACAGTTTTAACCCCCCCCCCCCCCCCCCCACGCACACACACACTTCCTTTCATTACAAAATTGACAACTCCTTGATGCCTTAGGGTCTTCTATCAAGCAATCCCATCTTTTCATCAAGTTGTGCCATAAATTTCTTCTTCCCTGATTTGATCCAGTACATCCTCATTTGTTATTCAGTCTACGCATCTAATCTTCAGCATTCTTCTACAGCACCACATTCTCTTTTTGGCCGATCTGCTTATTGTTCACTTTTCACTGTCATACAAAGCTACACCCCAGATAAATACCTTCAGTAAAGACTTCCTAACTCATAAATTTACGGTATATTAAATGTTAACAAATTCCTCTTTTTCAGACATTTTATATCCTTTCTACTTAGCTCACAATCAGGTATTTCACTGCCCTTTTAGTGTCTCGTCTCCTAATCAAATTCGCTCAGCATCACCTAATGTAATTTGACTACATTCCATACCATTTTTTTTTTTTACATTTGTTGATGTTTATCTTATAATCTATTTTTAAGACACTGTTCCATTCAAATGCTCTTGTGAAGGAATTAGTATCATCAACAAAACTCAAAGTTTTTATTTTTCTCCCTGCATTTTAATTCCCTCACCAAGTTTCTCCTTTGTTTCCTTAACAGATAGCTCTGTGTACAGACTGAATAACATTAGGGGTAGGCTAGAACTTTGGTTCACTTCATTCTCACCTACAGCCTCCCTTTCATGATCCTTGACTCTTATTACTGCAGTCTGGTTTCTGTACAAGTTGTAAATATCCTTTTGCTCCTGATAGTTTATCACTGCTGCCTGCAGAATGTCAAAGAGTATATTCCAGTTATCATTGTCGATAGATGTTTCTGAATCTGCAGATACTATATATGTAGGTGTCTTTCATCATTCCGTTTTCTAAGACAAGTCGAAGTGTTCCTACCTTGCATATTCCTTGCATATTGCTACATTTTTCTGAAACCCAAACTGACCGTTTCCAAGTTTGGCTTCTACTAGTTTTCAGTAAATAATTTGTGTCAGTTTTTTTGCCACCATGGCTTATTAAACAGAACGCTCAGTAGTGTTCAACCTGTCAACACCTGTCTTCACTGGAATATGAATTACTACACTCTTCCTGAAGCTTGAGGCTATTCCAGCTCTCTCATATATCTTGCAAAGCAGGTGGGATAGTTTTATCATGGCTGGTTCTCCAAAAGATCTCAATAACTCTGCCAGAATGCCGTCTATTCCATGGGGCTTAGATCTTTCACTGCTCTGTTAGATTTTTCTCCCAGTATCAAATTTCCCATCTCATATTGACCTACTTCCTCTTCTCATAAAATAACATTATTGTCCAGTATGTTTCCCTTATAAAGACCCTCCACATATTCCTTCCAGCCTTCAGTCTTATCTTTGTTGCTTAATACTTGATTTGCCATCTGAGCTCTTGATATGTATGCAGTTGTGTCTCTTTTCTCCAAATTTCTCTTTAATTTCCTTGTATGTGACAGCCATTTTTTGTGTTATTTATGTGTGTTTCAATACCTCTGCATTTGTGTTCTAGCCACTCCTGTTTTCCATTATGTGCATTTTGTCAACCTATTTGTTGTTGTTGTTGTTGTCTTCAGTCCTGAGACTTGTTTGATGCAGCTCTCCATGCTACTCTATCCTGTGCAAGCTTCTTCATTTCCCAGTACCTACTGCAGTCTACATCCTTCTGAATCTGCTTAGTGTATTCATCTCTTGGTCTCCCTCTACGATTTTTACCCTCCTCGCTGCCCTCCAGTACTAAATTGCTGATCCCATGATGCCTCAGAACATGTCCTATCAACCGATCCCTTCTTCTAATCAAGTTGTGCCACAAACTTCTCTTCTCCCCAATTCTATTCAATACCTCCTCATTAGTTATGTGATCTACCCATCTAATCTTCAGCATTCTTCTGTAGCACCACATTTTGAAAGCTTCTATTCTCTTCTTGTCTAAACTATTTATCGGCCATGTTTGACTTCCATACATGGCTACACTCCACACAAATACTTTCAGAAATGACTTCCTGACACTTAAATCAATATCCGATGTTAACAAGTTTCTCTTCTTCAGAAACGCTTTCCTTGCCATTGCCAGTCTACATTTTATATCCTCTCTACTTCGACCATCATCAATTATTTTGCTCCCCAAATAGCAAAACTCCTTTACTACTTTAAGTGTCTCATTTCCTAATCTAATTCCTTCAGCATCACCCGATTTAATTCGACTACATTCTATTATCCTTGTTTTGCTTTTGTTGATGTTCATCTTATACCCTCCTTTCAAGACACTGTCCATTCCGTTCAACTGCTCTTCCAAGTCCTTTGCTGTCTCTGACAAAATTACAATGTCATCGGCAAACCTCAAAGTTTTTATTTCTTCTCCATGGATTTTAATACCTACTCCACATTTTTCTTTTGTTTCCTTTACTGCTTGCTCAATATACGGATTGAATAGCATCGGAGAGAGGCTACAACCCTGTCTCACTCCCTTCCCAACCACTGCTTCCCTTTCATGTCCCTCGACTCTTATAACTACCATCTGGTTTCTGCACAAATTGCAAATAGCCTTTCGCTCCCTGTATTTTACCCCTGCCACCTTCAGAATTTGAAAGAGAGTATTCCAGTTGAAACGTCCCCTTAGAACAATTATACATGACTGTCCTTAAACTGACACACAATATTTTTAGCGCAACGCAATCTGACTTTCAAAACTCCCTACTAAAGAATGGCCCTGACAAACATTAAACTATACCTTTCACAAATCACTTACCTCACAAAAATCTTCGCTGCTCAAGCTACTGCAATACAGCGAGCGCCACTACTGCCAGCTAAATAAAAGATTCAAACTACTGAAGGCACTAACTACTGATAGGGGTAGTTAGCAAATGAAAGATATTAATAGAGAGCAAACAATGTATTTACCTTAATATCATCACAAATCATAATATATATATATCAGTTCATGACAAACTGCAAACCTCCGCCATCTCTCTCCCCACATCCACCACTGCTGGCGGCTCACCTCCAACTGCGCAACGCTACGCGCTGTTCACAGCCAGCTGCCGCTGCCCAACACTACAATGGCAGACAACAATGCAAACTAGCCACAGACTGCACACAGCACAGCCAGTGATTTTCATATTGAGCGCTACGTAACGTTGCCAATAAGAAAACGTAAACAGCCTACTTACATAGAGAAAACATAAACAGCCTACTTACATAGAGAAAACATAAACAGCCTACTTACATAGCCCCCATGCTCCCCACAAAAATTTTTACAAATGGTGTTGGGCACTGGCCAATACAGATTTGACAAAAATTTTTCACAATTACAGTAACAAAGATATAAAATGCACACACTTATTAATATTATGTTGGTCAAAAGCTCAAATTTTCTCACAGTCCATAAAGACAGTCCTGATCGTACATAACAGGAGAATAGCAGTGTTTTTCTCAAAGTCTGAGCAGTAGAAGAAAATGCACACGGAAGTAGTAGGAGAATAGCAGTGTTTTTCTCAAAGTCTGAGCAGTAGAAGAAAATGCACACGGAAGTAGTAGGAGAATAGCAGTGTTTTTCTCAAAGTCTGAGCAGTAGAAGAAAATGCACACGGAAGTAGTGGATTTCCATGCAGTCTTGAAGAAGTAGTGTTGTCCTTCCAACGGAAAGACAGTGCTGACTCGACATGCAGACAGGTAATGGGCCACAACAGAGTAAACCCACAGCAGAGTCAGTCGACGTTTTGAAGAGTATTGGTAGGTAGGTCATCACAGAGCAGACCCACCGTAGTCCTGGTAGAGATTACGATATTGGTGGGCCACCAGAGGTGCAGACCCACTGCAGTCCTTGTAGAAATAATGGTATTGATGGATCATCAAAGATGTCGACCCACTGTAGTCCTTGAAGAGATGGCCAGCAGCCATCTGTTGTGACTGTGCAGGTGCACAATCACCATTGAAGAGTCTTGCGGATAATATAGCAAGTCCATAAACCACCACTTGTGCACTCACAAAGTTTTTGAAATTGTCCTTAGAACCAGCAATGCTGTTATCCAGTCCCTTGCTGAGTTATTAACACACGTGCAAACACTAACAGTCCCTACTTCTCACATATTGTCCACATACTATGACCAACAGAAACGTGTGCAGTGAAATGTAACTAACAAGTTAATAATGTCATGAACTGGTGACAATTACAATTTTATAACATAAGAATACAATTACAAAGGTACAAAATACATCATTAAAAACATAATAATACAGATAACATTTGTAGTACAGGCTTTACAAAAGAATAGAAATAAACATATACATGAGTGTTACAAAAATAGTGACATAAGTACATACATAAAATAATGAGAATAGTTTTCGAAACATTAATTTCACACATGAACATTGAAACAGAACAGAATTGTAAACAACTTTACAAAGAAAATAACATATTATTAATGCAACTTATATTTGAGGATAACAGTATTCCTCCTCATAGTGAATATAGCTTAGTATTAGAAGAGAAAAAAATTCTATGAAACAGTACACAGGGACAGGAAGAAAACAAATACTCAAGGGTACACAAACTCATAGTGGGATAACACCAATAGGAAAGGACAGGGTTCGTTTTCAGTGTAACATTTGGTACTGCAGTCCAACCCAAAACTTCATATATCTTTCCTCTTATTTCATCCTTTGTTTCCACCAAAAAAAATTCCATCCAAGCATGCTTTCTGTATTTATATGTTCACACATTTCTTACCTCAACATTTATCTCCAAGAAAATCCTACCTAAACCTGTTTTCTCAATGCATTTCTTCCAATTCATCGCAACTCATTCTCTTAGAGGCTACCCCCTCTTAAGCTAACTTAAATCTACTGAGCTCAGATGCTAAACTAAGGGACGAGGCAATGCAGCATCACATAACAAATCAACACAAACAGCAATGCAAAAAAATGCAAATTGGCAAAGCTAGCAGCATAAATGAGCAAAAGTCAAATTCAATAACACTATGCCTGGCAAACAGCAGCAACTTATACCTAAACATGACATAGCGCAAGCAGAAAAAATATTACACTAAACAACAATGCAGATAAGGGAAATGTATATTCACATCTTAATGTCTATGTAATTAAAGTGGTGCACCACAAGAAGTTATTCTACCAAAAAGTTACCAATTACTTGAAAAGAAAATTATGAATGCAGTTACTAGTTCCTTCTTATTGTTCTTTCCTTTCCAAGTGCTCCTTTTTTAAAGAATGTGGATCATAAAATAATTATTTAATAGATCTGTTGACAGAAAGTGTTCACATTAGCAAATGCATTTCATTTTATAAAAGCAATGCTGCAACACAGCTGAAAAACAGGTATCAAATGAAATAAGCAGTTACGCAAACCAAAGCATAAAAATATCATTCAATAGTCATGTGGCATTTCGTAAGTCAGTAGCTCTCAATTCTCGTAGAAAGACACTTGTCATTATCAGGTTTGCAGATGTAAGAATATTTCCAAGGATAATGGCCTCCCCTTTTTTTTTTTTTTTGTGCTACCTGTGCCGCTGAAAAGGGCTCGCAATAATGGCTTTTTCTCCAGGCGTCTGACACAGCTGGGTGCCCGCGACGCATTACGTGCAGGTGGTCACTTAACTTTCGTACGGAAATATTTACGACAGGAGATTCTGCTACCGTGGTAGTCTCATATAAAAATATTTCACAGGTCAAGAATTAGCGTTGCAAATCTGTAGAAACAAAACCCTATAAATATAAGTGTCCAAAAAAAATATTCGTCAGCATTGTGATACAGTCACACATTTCATAACTCTTAAAGTACGTTTCTTGGTTTCCAACATCCTTTTCATAAATCAGAGTCCCTAACCCCTACTCCTTATTCCTTACCTTATTACACATATACATATTCATATTCATCAACACGTCTTCAATATTTCATCATAATAGCTACATAGCATAATCAGATTCCTCATATAGCATCAGCTTATTTATCATAAACATACCTCAACAGCATAGTACACATCGTCGTCGTAATAATAACATCATAACACTTCAGTCAAATCTTAAAATCGTCGTAACTTCCTCCAATAATTTCAAAACGTAAAAAAAATTCTCTGCTCATTTCAATAGTGTCATCTACCTCAAACGTACTTTAAAATCATGATCCCATACCAAATATCTCAAAGCTCTCATAGTATCACAATGAATCCGAAAAAATATGAACAGTTTACAAAGTACAGACAAAATACAGTTTCATAAGTGTGAAGTTATCCAACTGTAATTGCGTAAACATCTGTCACTGACGTAGTAAAAAGAATGTTTGTTTCTCTGTCAAATAATCAGATAGCTGTGTAATTCTGTGTTAGAGAAATATGGTACCGACGTGTAAAGTTGTATAAGCAAATACCATATTAGCTAGGGTTCCTTGTGGTTGCCACACACATGGTACACAAAGTAAGCGTGTACCCCCCTGAGGATAAACGTAATTATACCCTCAGCTGTTACAAATTACAGCAATGGAATGAAATTTATCACGGAAAACTTCCTTTGTAATTAAAAAATCTTTGAAAATAAGTGTTTTAAGTATAAGATTAATCACTCAAATGCGTGTCCTGTAGCGCTAAATGCGCGTCTTGCTGTAAGATAATTCTGTGGAACTGTCGTAGTTATCGTCCTCTGTAAGCAAAGTTCTGCTAAAGTCAATGTACTTACCTCATGATACACAAAAGTGAAATGCTTTACGTATAGATATCTTAGTTATTACGCTTATTGCCGTGATGAGGAAAGTACTGTACAGTAACGTATTGTTATGCCACGAAAAAGGCTGTCTCATTGTTGCTATACCACAAAAGTTACTACTATAACATGTTTTTCTTCCTAGAAGAATTCAGAAAACTGTGCAGATATAAAACAGATACACTGCAAAAGCAACATTGTAAATTGTCACTCATTAGTAGCGTCGTGATAAAAATCGTGTAGCTGTCACATAAACTAACCTCTGTGTCATCTGGTATCTCTCAGAAAGCACTTTAAATTCAGAATGTATTTTCAAGTAAACCAAAATGTTGCATTAAAATCTCATTAGCAGTACTGGTAAATGTTCTAATCGTACAACTAACAAGCAAGAATGTACACACACAATTACACTGTGTCGTCTGTTCGCAATAACAATGCATTCGTAATTTCTGTTTAAATAATTTCTCTTGGTTCTTGGCTGGATATTGAACTTCAAACATTGTTGCATGGTAACAGTTTCTAAAGCATACTAGTAACGTGAAGTGAAACGTTTTATGGCAAAGACAAAGTTAAAAGGCAGATTATCTGTCAATAAATGGTTTTACATGAGAAATGTGGTGTAAACCTTTACTCTTCCTAGTACGCAGAGTTTCAACTTCAACGCAATTATCATGTGGTATACGGCGGTAAAGAATACTGGAATTTTGCTCAAGGTTAGCGTCAATGTTATTTTTTCCTGAGCCAGCGGGCGCACGCGGCTGCCTGCGGTGTGAGTCATTGTCTGTTTCTTTGTTGGTGCGCGCCGTTACTGGGATTAGGAGGCCTAACTTCCACAAATTCGTCTTGCCCAGAGGGCCCAGCTCTGTTTAAAGCTCGCCAGTTCTGATGGAATTCAGGTCTGTCGTTATGTCGGTAGTTGACATAGTTTCTTGTTTGTCGGTCATGTGGTGGAGAATTTCTCCCGGAATCGTAATTGCGTGGTGGACCGTTGCGTCTGAAGTTATTCTGTCTCCCTTGATAATAATTATTTTGGTTCCCATATTGTCTGTTTCTCTGATTGTCTCTGTGATAGTCACTACCGCGGAGAGGTGTTCTTTCCCTGTAATTATTACTACTCTGCCAACGGTTGTCGTACGGGTGGTGTCTGTTTTGGTCACGATTTGCGTTGTAAGAATAGCCTTGTCGTGTAAAGTTATTACTTCTTTCATCGCGGAAATTTGACGGATGTGACCTGTAATTGCTGTGTTCCTGGTTTCGCGTTCCGCGATTGTCAGTGTCAATTTCTAATTCTTGTAACAGTCCCTGAAATGCTTCAATGTCGTCTTTGCAACGCCCTGCCAAAATAATGTGTCGTAAATGTTCAGGTAATTTGATTAAGCAAATGCGGATGAGTTCTGAGGGGCTGTATGGGTTTGACAGGTACTGATTCTTGTGCAACATGTCTTCAAAATATTTCACAAGACTGGAAAATTCAGATTGTTCGAAATGTTTCATCATTATGATGCCATGTTTTACGCGGTCTTGTGTGGCTTGAGACCAATATGCTGAGAGGAAGGCATGGTAAAATTCTCCTTCACTGTGGCAATCGTGAATGACCGATCGCATTCTTACAGCTGGTTCATTCTCCAAGTAGCCACACATAAATTCTAATCTGTGTTCTAACGACCAGTTGGGAGGAAAACAATGAGAGAATTGATGGAGCCATGCTTGTGGATGAATGTCGTTGCCAGAATTCTTAAATGTTTTGAATTTACGTGTAGTAATGAACAGCTTATAGTCAAAATCGTCATGTCGGCGAGTCGCATATCGGTCATTGTTAGGTCGTGTCGGCCGTTCCATCTCAAAATTCGGTGCACATTGCCAATTTCTTTCATTACTTCCGAAATGCCCTGTGTTATTATTTTCCAGCTTTTCCGTGTTTCTAAGTCCCTCTTCCCGTGTTGGAGCGCGAGTGTCCTCTGAAATACGTAATTCTTGTATTACCTGTGTCAGCTGATCTTGTACTTCCCGGATTTCTCTTTGGTGTTGTGTATTAATTTGATTCTGATTTTGTTTGAATTTTCTTATTTGTTCATACTCTTCTGTGTCAGTGAAGGCTACGGGTCTTGTGTCATTCAGATCATCATCTACCTTTGTAGATAAGTTAGTGAATTGATCCGAAAGTTCGGCTACTTTCTCTGATAGTGTACTTATTTCCTCAGCGTGTTTTTCTGAACCAAGTTTCAGAGTATCTACTTTGTCCTTTAAGTTTTCCTGAGCTTTTGCAAGTTGCGTAACCGAATCGGTAGATGCAACTGAGTCAAATTTAGCCCACAAGGTCTCAAGATTTTCATGAACAATGGTTTGCAGCTCTTTTATGGCTGCTTCGTGATTCTGTAATGCATTTTCATGCCGCGAAAAAATAGGTTGAAAATGCTCACAAATTTGTGTTTTTACGTCATTACAGACTTTTTGACATTTCGATTCGATGTTATGTAACTCAGTGGTTAAATCTTCACGTGTTTGTTCAAGTGTAGTGTCTAACTTTTTGAGATTTTGTTCCACTGTGTCTAACTTTTTGAGATTTTGTTCCACTGTGTCTAACTTTTTGAGATTTTGTTCCACTGTGTCTAACTGTTGCTGTGTTTGTCTCTGGTGTTGTTCCATTGTGTCTAACTTTTCAAGCTTTTGTCCCATTTGTTGCATTAATTGCAATAATAATGTATTAGTGTCTGGAATCTGTTTCTCTACGCTTTTCGGCAGTGCATTTGCACCGACAACATTCACATTTTGACAAGCAGAAAATGTGTCTTGACTTATTTGAGAAAACGGTGATGACCCAAAACCTGAATCTACAGTATTTGCGAAATTGTGTCCTGTCATTTCGGATTCCTGAGGCGAGCTGTTGCCGACCGATCGATCGATAATGCTTCCCTCTTCACTAATTGTTTCACTGTCCACGCCATTGTTTGCCGCCCGCTCCATTTCCCTATGCACAATTACCAAATTACTACTTTGAACATCAGTTAATTCATAACTCGGTGGCGCTAACACACTGCTCTCATTTTCACTGTCATTTCTCAGTTTACTTTGGAGCCTAGTATTACGTTTTTCACACGCCATTATTGTCACAGTATTTCACACGACAACACAGAAAAACACAATTTGAAGAGCAAAAATAAGAGAACACATTAACATAACACTGAAAATAATATCTTGTTAATTACAGCTGCGAAATACTTGGTGCAAATCTATATGCATGCCACAACTGTTTTACTGTACAACAATGAAAGGCTACAACTACAAAGGAGATTCTCTCTACAATTACGCGCTAGCAATAAACAAAATCTACACTAAATACACAAACTACAAGAAAAATCAGAAGATTCCAGTGAGGTATCCTAGGCTAAGGGTCGACATATGAAACGTCTCCTTAGAACAATTATACATGACTGTCCTTAAACTGACACACAATATTTTTAGCGCAACGCAATCTGACTTTCAAAACTCCCTACTAAAGAATGGCCCTGACAAACATTAAACTATACCTTTCACAAATCACTTACCTCACAAAAATCTTCGCTGCTCAAGCTACTGCAATACAGCGAGCGCCACTACTGCCAGCTAAATAAAAGATTCAAACTACTGAAGGCACTAACTACTGATAGGGGTAGTTAGCAAATGAAAGATATTAATAGAGAGCAAACAATGTATTTACCTTAATATCATCACAAATCATAATATATATATATCAGTTCATGACAAACTGCAAACCTCCGCCATCTCTCTCCCCACATCCACCACTGCTGGCGGCTCACCTCCAACTGCGCAACGCTACGCGCTGTTCACAGCCAGCTGCCGCTGCCCAACACTACAATGGCAGACAACAATGCAAACTAGCCACAGACTGCACACAGCACAGCCAGTGATTTTCATATTGAGCGCTACGTAACGTTGCCAATAAGAAAACGTAAACAGCCTACTTACATAGAGAAAACATAAACAGCCTACTTACATAGAGAAAACATAAACAGCCTACTTACACAGTCAACAATTTCAAAAGCTTCCTCTAAATCTACAAATACTAGAAATGTAGGTTTGCCTTTCCTTAACCTTTCTTCTAAGATAAGTCGTAGGGTCAGTATTGCCTCATGTGTTCCAACATTTCTATGGAATCCAAACTGATCTTCCCCGAGGTCAGCTTCTACCAGTTTTTCCATTCGTCTGTAAAGAATTCGCATTAGTATTTTGCTGCTGTGACTTATTAAACTGATAGTTCGGTAATTTTCACATCTGTCAACACCTGCTTTCTTTGGGATTGGAATTACTGTATTCTTCTTGAAGTCTGAGGGAATTTCGCCTGTCTCATACATCTTGCTCACCAGATGGTAGAGTTTTGTTAGGCCTGGCTCTCCCAAGGCTGTTAGTAGTTCTAATGGAATGTTGTTTACTCCCGGGGCCTTGTTTCAACTTAGGTCTTTCAGTGCTCTGTCAAACTCTTCACACAGTATCACATCTCCCATTTCATCTTCATCTACATTTTCTTCCGTTTCCATAATATTGTTCTCAAGAACATCGCCCTTGTATAGACCCTCTATATACTCCTTCCACCTTTCTGCTTTCCCTTCTTTGCTTAGAACTGGGTTTCCATCTGAGCTCTTGATATTCATGCAAGTGGTTCTCTTCTCTCCAAAGGTCTCTTTAATTTTCCTTCAGGCAGTATCTATCTTACCCCTCGTTAGATAAGCCTCTACATCATTACATTTATCCTCTAGCCATCCCTGCTTAGCCATTTTGCACTTCCTGTCGATCTCATTTTTGAGACGTTTGTATTCCTTTTTGCCTGCTTCACTTGCTGCATTTTTGTATTTTCTCCTTTCATCAATTAAATTCAGTATCTCTTCTGTTACCCAAGGATTTCTACTAGCCCTCGTCTTTCTACCTACTTGATCCTCTGCTGCCTTCACTACTTCATTCCTCAAAGCTACCCTTTCTTCTTCTACTACTGAGTGAGGTGGCGCAGTGGTTAGCACATTGGACTCGCATTCGGGAGGACGAAGGTTCAATCCCGCATCCGGCCATCCTGATTTAGGTTTTCTGTGATTTCTCTAAATCGCTTCAGGTAAATGCTGGGATGGTTCCCTAGAAAGGGCACGGCCGATTTCCTTCCCCATCCTTCCCTAATCCGAGCTTGTGCTCCGTCTCTAATGACCTCGTTGTCGACGGGGCGTTAAACAGTAATCTCCTCCTCCTCCTCCTCTACCGTATTTCTTTCCCCCATTCCTGTCAACTGTTCCCTTATGCTCTCCCTGAAACTCTGTACAACCTCTGGTTCTTTCAGTTTATCCAGGCCCCATCTCCTTAAATTCCCACCTTTTTGCAGTTTCTTCAGTTTTAATCTACAGTTCATAACCAATAGATTGTGGTCAGAGACCACATCTGCCCCTGGAAATGTCCTACAATTTAAAACCTGGTTCCTAAATCTCTGCCTTTGTATAGATGTGTATGTTCCCTTTTGCCTTCTTCAGTTGTTACATTCTTAAATGTTCTTCTTTTTTCAATTAAATTCTGCTCATCCTTTTTATCCCAGGATTCATACTAGGCCACATCTTTTAACCTACATGATCCTATGCTGTTCTTTCTTTTTCATCGTGTAAAGCTATCCATCCATTTTCTATCTTGTTCTCATCCCCTGTTTCAGTCCACTGTTGTGTAATATTCCCTCTGAAACTCTCAGTTATCTAAGGTTCTTTCAACTTATTGAGGTACCATCCCCTTAAATTCCTACCTTTATGATTTTCTTCAATTTTAATCCACAGCTCATAACATGGTAAAAGTCCACATTTACCCCTGGAAATGTCTTATAGTTTAAAATCTGGTTTCTTACCATTAGATAATGAATCTGAAACCTTATAGCATCCCCAGATCTTTCCACATACACAACCTTCTTTTATGATTCGTAAACCAGGTGTTAATGATGATCAAATTATGCTCCAAGCAAAATTCTACAGGATGGCTTCCTCTTCATTTCTTTGCCGTAACCCAATTTCTCTTCTTATTTTTCTTTTTCTTCCTTTCCTTACTATCTTTGCTGAAATTCTGGAATCACTCTTGAGGGATAGAATCTATTCACTGGAAAAATGCTGAATAAAGTGTTTATGCTGAATAAAGTGCTTTGAACTGAAATAAACTATGCCACAAAAAAGTTAATTTCTTACAAAAAAACAACAATCTTTCATTGTCAAGCCAAGCAATTTTTATCTTGCTGTCACAGATTGTATGAAGTGGCAGCCAAACGATTGTATATCTAGCTTTAAATGATGTTCATGGCTATATTCATACATTTGCGTACAGAATTATAATTCCATTAAACTTAATCAGTTTTTATGCTTAAGACATTCACATATATAGGTATATCTGGAATGAAGTTAAATATTTGTCCGAGTTTAAAACATCTCTACATCCATCTACATCTGTACTCTGCAAACAACTATGAAGTGCATGATAGAGGGTACGCCCCACTGTACCAGGTATTAGGATTAATTCTCATTCCATTAATTAATGGAGTGTGGGAAGAATGATTGTTTGAATGCCTTTGTGTGCTGTTATTAATCTAATCTTATCCTCACAATCCCTACTTGAGTGATAAGTAGTGGGTTGTAGTATATTCCTAGAGACGTCATTTAGAGCCAGTTGTTTAATCTTTGTAAGTAGGCTTTCTCAGGATAGTTTACATCTACCTCAAAGAGTCTGCCAGTTTAGTTTATTCAGCATCTCTGTGTTACTCTCCCATGAGACAAACAAACCTGTGACCATTTGTGCTTCCCTTCTCTGTAAACATTCAATATCCCCTATTAGTCCTGTTTGGTACCCATCCCACACACTTGAGCAATATTCCAGAATGGATCACATGAGTGATTTGCAAGCAATTTCTCTTACAGACTGCATTTTCCCAGTATTCTACCAATAAATCGAAGTCTACCACATGCTATACCCTTGACTGAGCCTGTGTGTTCATTCCATTTCATCATCATCATCAGTTATCTGCTATATTAGCAGGTCCTTTGCCTCTCCATTTTCTGCGATCCATTGCTTCCTTCTTAAGGCTGCTGTATGTTGTACCGTCCATCATGTCATCCAGTATCTGGAATCTCTTCCTTCCTCGCTTCCTTTTCCCTTCTACATAACCTTCTAAAACTGTTTTTATCAGTCCGTCATTCTTTCTTAATATATGCCGAATCCAATTTCTTTTTCTTCTCTTTATTGCATCTAGTAACTGTCTTTTCTCTCCCACTCTTCTCAGTACCTCTTCATATTTTACTCTGTCCATCCAACTTATTCTTTCCATCTTCCGCCATGTCCAGATCTCAAAAGCCTCCAGCCTTTCTCTGTCTTTTTTCCTCATAGTCCATGTTTCAGCGCCATATAGAAGAACACTCCATACAAGACATTTTATGAGTCTCTTTCTGAGTTCTCTGTCCAGACCGCTGCAGAAGATTCTCCTTTTCTTATAAAACGCCTCTTTTGCCATTGCTATCCTTGTTTTAATTTCTGTGGTGCACTTCCAGTCGGTGTCTATCCTGCTTCCAAGATACTTAAAATTTTGCACCTGTTCTAGTGTTTCTCCATTCAGCACAATTTTTATTTCCTTATTTCCTCCGATTGCCAATACTTTTGTTTTATTTGTGTTAATTTTCATTCCATATTTTTTTCCGTTAGTTGCAATGGTGTCCACCAAATCCTGTAATTCTTTTTCCCCTGTGGCTAGAAGGACCATGTCATCAGCAAATCTCAAGCATCCTACTCTTCTTCCTCCAATTTCTACTCCTTTGTCATCTAATGAGCATTGGTCAATCATATTTTCCAAGTACAGGTTGAAAAGAGTAGGTGATAAACAGCATCCTTGTCTTACTCCTTTCCCTAGTCTTATCCAGTTTGTACTTTCTCCTCTCACTTTAACTGAAACTTTTTGATTAAGGTACAATGAGTTTATAAGTCTTCTGGTTTTCCAGTCCACTCTCTTTTCCCTCATAATAGTCGCCAGCTTGACCCAAACCACATTGTCAAATACCTTTTCTAAATCGATGAAGCACATATATAGGTCTCTTCCTTTTTCAATAAACCTTTCTCCCAAGATTCGTAGGAGCCCTATTGCATCTCTGGTGCCTGTATTCCATCTAAAGCCAAACTGCTCCTCGCCGAGATTCTCCTCTATTACTTTTTCAAGTCTTTTATTAATTATTCTTAACATCACTTTGGTTGCATGTGAAATGAGGCTGATTGTCCTGTGCTCGCTGCATTTCTTGGTTCCTTGTTTTTTCGGTAATGGAATCATTACTGTTGTCAAAAAGTCCTCAGGCCATTCACCACTGTCATATATTTTATTACATAACCTCAATATTTCTCTTATTCCATTGTGGTTCAAGCATTTTAGTATTTCTCCCGGTATTGTATCTGTACCTACTGCTTTGCCATTTTTCATTGCAGCAATGGCAGACTTTACTTCTTCCATTATGATGGTCGGTCCTTTCTCTTCATCACTTACACTGTTGTGTGATTCAAGTTCCTGAGTTTCTGGTTTGCTATTTGTGTCATATAGCTCTTTTATATATTCTTCCCATCTCTGGAGGACATCGTCACGATCTTTGTACACTACCTCTTCATCTTTACTCAAAATTTCCATAGTAGCACTTCCTACTCTGTTTTGTTCCCATGTCATAGTCTTTACTCTGTTATATAGTAAGTCGTATCTTCCCTCCCTGTCCAGTTCTTCAATTTCATCACATTCCTCTTTTAGCCATTTTTTCCTAGCCTGCTCTGTTTCTCTTCGCAGTTCGTTATTTAACCTTCGGTATATCTTTCTTGCATCTTCAGTGTTCTTGTTTTTCAATTTTCTTCTCTCCTCCATCTTGGAAATCATTTCTTGTGTGACCCATGGTTTTTTGACCTTTTCCCTTTT
This sequence comes from Schistocerca piceifrons, assembly GCF_021461385.2. Taxonomy (NCBI): domain Eukaryota; kingdom Metazoa; phylum Arthropoda; class Insecta; order Orthoptera; family Acrididae; genus Schistocerca; species Schistocerca piceifrons. The sequence goes on along the minus strand of NC_060139.1, from coordinate 936,130,576 downwards.
ACATATCCTATATTTTGCTGTCCTGCTTTAATGATTCCTTCTTTCAGCATATTCCAGTACTCGTTGGCATTATCAGGTGCTTCTTTGTGTCGTAATGTGTTTAGAAAGTCCCGAGACAGCAATTCTGTAATTTGTTCTTTGTTGGACCTTATCTTCTCTAGATCCCACTTCTTCACCATTGTCGCCTTTTTCAGTTTTTTCATTCTTATTTCTATTTCTGCCTTTCAAATGACTTCATACTTTAGCATTGATTGGACATTTGCATGGCACACACTTTTTAGGCAGTCTTTACTACAGCAGCTTTCAAGGATCCTCATCACACAGCAGAATGTGTTCAAGTTTTTGCTGAGATTGTCAATATGAGTTCCCCACCTGACATCCTGGATCCACAGCCCGAGATACATTGTCAGGTCAACTATATTTACAGCTTTATTTGACAATCTGATATTTGCAGTTTGTGGAACCTTTTCCTTGACGTTATGGAAGTTGGTTGCTACAGTTTGTCCTTCATTTATGACTGACTTATTGTATGTGAACCATTTTGCTACGCTATCCAATGTCTTTGTCATGTTTTCTTGTAGTAGGTTTTCTGATTTTGCAGTAATGACAAAATTTGTGTCATCAGCAAACTGGTAAGCATTTTGGCACTGTGTGTTTGTTTGTAGGTCATTTAAGAGTATATATGGGAGGAACAGCACTGGTCCCAGTACTTATCCTTGGGAACATCATATTTCATGTCTTGGGAATCTGTGTATGGTTTGTGATTCTGTTAAACCAATGTGTTGTATTTCCACTGTTTATTTCCATCCGCAAAGGTATGACCTGATCCAGTCATTAGGTGTGCCTCTGATGCCTAGTTGATTTAATTTCTGTAGGAGTGCTTCATGATCTATAATATCGAATGTTTTTGACAAGTCAAGGCATACACTAGTGATATAATCACCACTGTCCACTTTCTTGTAAATTTCACTTAGAAATTCATAGATAGTACTGTTGGTTGAACAGCTCTTTCTAAACCTGTGTTGTGCTTTGGATAGGGTTTGATATTTTTCCATAAAGACTGAAAGTCTTTTGTGGAAGACTTTTTCTAGAATTTTTGAGAATCCAGGCAATAGGGCAATTGGCCTGTAATTGTCAACTTCTTATTTGTTTCCTTTTTTTATAGTTTTCTCTTTTTCGTGCTTGAGATCCTTATTCCAGTTTTTACTCAAGATCTGTTTCTATTATTAGACCTCAGTCTATGTTTCTTTATTAAGAATGCAGTTTCATAGTACTTGCTAAATATTTCTATAACTCTGTTGGACTTTTCACATGTACTTCCATGCTCATATACTGCATTCCACGTTTCCTTAGCTAACAGTTGTCTGAAGGTTTCTATATTCTGTTTGCTTAGGTTTCGTTCTTCTTTGACTAGTTCTGCTGGCATTGTGGGTTTAGGTATTGGTAGTGTATGGAAAGAAATACACTGTCCATTATGGTCACTAAATCCTGTTTTTATGGTTCCAGCCTGGAAGCCATTTTTTTCTGCATTTATGAATGTTTAGTCAATAGTGGTCCAGGTAGTTTTGGTAATTCTAGTAGGAGAGATTATAGTGGCCTATAAACCATACATTGAAAGAATGGTTGTGAGATTTTGTTTTACATTTAAGTTTTACTGGTAATTTATATTGAAGTCACTGCATACTATTAGATTTTTCTTGTTAGCTTTAAGTTTTCTGAGTGCACTGTCTAGTTTCTGTAGGAAAATTGTGACTCTCCATCTGGGCTGCTGTACAGGTAAATTATTATTGTTTTAGTGATGTTATTTCTGTAACTGAAATTTCAAAGTCTTTTTCTTTTCACAGTATCTCTAAGGATTTTAAGCAGTGATGTTCGGTGCTACTTCTAACAAACATACATGTCCCACCATGGGCAGAGGATGTCCTACAGAATGATGAGGATGATGTTAATCCTGGTAATTTTGTGACTGCTAACATATCACTACTCAACCAATGTTCACTTAAACATACAACAGAAGCTTCCTTGAGCTCAGCTGACAAGAGTATTTCGAATTTCTTGATTTTATTCAGAAAAGATTGAACATTCTGATGAAAGAGCATGAATTTTGCACTTCTTTCAAGTTCAAGCATATGTAACTGACCACTTACCTTCTTTTTTGCCTGTTCATTTTCACCACTGGTGTCTGCTTGGTCTTCTTTTTCTGGTGAGGCCATAAAAAATCCTGGTTCCTTGTTGCTAGTTATCTTTTACAGTTTATTTGTTTTCTGACTGTGGACATCTTTTTCCCTGTAGCTGTGGTTTTATTTTTTGACATTTTGGTTTCGTTGCCTATCGGTGTCTCTTTTCTGTGTTTGTTCATAGCTGCAGAAGTTTCATCACAAATAATTCCTGAATTACATGTTTCAGGTTTTCTCAGACAGTTACTAGGTACTGTTTTTGTAGAGACTGGTTCTACAACAATTGGTTTTCTTGTAATGTGGTCAATATTCTGTATTAATTTTGCTAGCAGTTTACCAGTGAGCAACTTCCCAGTTTTGTTACAGCATTGTCCATGTTTCGTGAACAGTTCTCTTGATATGGGAAGTTCGAAGAATGTCACGTTATAATAGGCCTTGCATATTGTTTCAAACTGTCTATTTATTTTTTCAAGCTCCAAATTTATGACTGAGTTATCTTGCAGGTCGTCTCTGTGTTGCATGCTGGTAACTATGATGGTGGGCACTTTGAGATCGTGTAGTGTAGTTTTTAAGCACTGTGTAGCATGTTTGCCCTCATTCTGGTAAACATCATTGCTTCCACCCATGATAATGACTGTATCATTCTTAGATAACTCATTCAGTGAGTTACCGTTTTTTATTGTCTCTGTCAAAGGTGTTTTTGGTTTTGTTTTTCCTGTGGCCGTAAGTGACGTACTGTAATCATTTCTTGTTTCAGCATTTCTCCTGGAGTGGCTGTCACCAAGCATCACAGCTTGTTTTTTTAATGTTGCTTGTTTATTATTTGCTGGCATTATCTTGGCCATGTACGCTGAGGAAACGATGTTTGCATATTTTGCAGATGAGGTTAGGTTGCTTTTTGGAAAGTTTATTCTTTGGCTCAGTTTCTTCTTCAGCTAATACACTATAATTTTTTCCTGTCACAACTGTTGACAATGTATTGTCTGTGTTAAATTCTATTCACTTACTACCAATTGTTTCTGCGGGCCTGTTGAATGCTTTAAATTTTTCTTCAATAGTGTTTACATTTTCTTTTTCTTGTTCGATGCACACACTTCTGTTATTACTATGTGTATTTGTTCTTAATAGTTGTAGTTCTTCTTTTAATTGGAAGATATCATTTATGAGCATTCCCTTGACAAATTGTTCAGTATTTAAATCACAAGTTTACAACATCTTGGCTGTGTGCATGCACTGTTCACTGTCACTCTAACATAACAAATTTTTTGTATTGAGCCACTGGATGCAGAAAGAATGAATCCTTAGTTGGGTTTCAACACAAATTCGGAAACCTTTTATCACTCTTTCACCACATATACGGCAAGAAACATCCATGTTTTTGTTCTTAGGGTGGGACCCTGTGCAACGAGCACCTTGACGTGTCATCATATTTAAGCTATTATTTAATTTTCAAGATGATGTTGTTTTCACTAACAATGAACCACTGGTACTTAGATAGCTGTATACCCTACAATTTCTGCTGAAGAGTGTCTTATTCACTTCAAATCAACACTTAATTAGGAATCACTTTATTGCATGTCTAATATGGTAGCCAACTTGCTCTGAGTATTTTATTGGTGTATATGTGTCAGTCTGGATTTTTGGACATTTTACGAACACATTTCAACTTGACACTTAACGTGCACTTTTAATCGTCCCTAAGAAAAGACAGGAAACATTTAAAAAATGATGACAAAATATTTGGAAAAGCTTTACACTATGTGAAGGACTTTTCGTTGTCAACATATTTTGACATTCAGATGTGGAGTTAAAATTCAGACACCCCACTGTCTTGAACCTTGACCTCAATAGTCAACTGTAAGATCATGTTTCAAAGACATCTAATCATTTAATTTTGTCTTTTCAGTTCTCCATGTTTCCCACCCATACAGAGCTGTGGTCCTAACATAGCTTTTTATGACTGTTTTCTGACCTCACGTTTTATATTTCTGATTATTAGCAGATACTTCTTTTCATGCAAAACCATTTTGCCTTGTGCAGTCCTTACTTCTGCCTCTTTCTTATATCTTCCTTCTTTATCGTTCCTACTTCTGAGACAGACAAATCGTCTAACTCTTTGAGAGTTTCTTGCCCTAGTTTGACATTTAATAATCCATCATGCGCAACAGCTGCACATACTGTTCCCTTAATTTTATTTTTGTTTATGTGCGTGTTATAGCTATCTGTTAGAACACATTCCATTTCATTCAACATCTGTACACTTTTGGTGACCAATATTATGTCATCAGCAAATGGTGTAATGCTGACTTTCTGCCTGTATTAAACAACTCCCATTTTGAGATAGTCCTTTGCTTCCCTCATTGACTCTTCTATGTACACTATCTGATCAAAAGTATCCATGCACTCCTATATAATGTGGCATTGATCACTAGGTGTTATGAGAGATGGACCCACCACTGTAAAAGAAGATGGGGAGTACTGTGATATCCTGTTGTCAGTAGAGAAGCAGTAACAGCAGAGTGTGTCAGGCAGGAGAGCTCAGTAACTTCAAATGTGAACTTTTCATTGGATATCACATGAGTAACAAATCAATCAGGGACATTTCACCCCTTGTAAAGCTATCCAAGTTGACTGTTAGTGTAATAATAGTGAAGTGGAAACATGAAGAAACAACCACAGCTAAACAAAGATAATACTGATGTCATATACAGACTGACAGGAACTGTCACGCATTGCCGAGGGCGGTTGTAAAAAATTGCATGAAGTCAGAAGAAGGAATAACTTGTGAGTTTCAGAGTGTTACCCATAGTCCAACTACCACAGTGATGGCATATAGAAAGCTAAAAAGAATAGGGTACATTGGTTGAGCAACTCTTCATAAGCCTACATCTTTGTGGTCAGTGTTAAGCACACTTTAGGAAAGAAGCCTGTGGGTGACTGGAAATGAGCAGTGAATCATGCTATACTTTGTGGCAGTCTTATGAAAGGGTTTGGGTTTTGATGATTGCTTGGAGAATGTTACTTGCCTTCATGTGTAGTAACAACAGTGAAGCATTGAAGAGGTGTTAAAAGGTAAGGGGATGTTTTTCAGCCACTAATTCACTAAAGTAAATGCCAAATGCAGAAGAATATGAACACATTTTACGGTGTTATGTACTGCCTACAGAAGAGGAACAGTTCGGAGATGGAGTTTGTTTGTATCAATGTGACAATACAGTCTGTCATAAAGCAACGTCTGTGAGGTAGTGTTTTGTGGACAATAACATTCCTGAAGTGGGCTGTCCTGCCCAGAGCCCTGACCTGAAGCCAGTGTAACACTTTTGACATAAGTTAAAACAATGACTTCAGTCCAGATCCCAGCGTCACTACATTCTCGTTTTCAGCTCTTGAGGAAGAATGGGCTGCCATTTCTCCATAGACATTCAGACACCTCCTCGAAAGTGTCCCAACAGAGTTGAAGCCATCATATTACGGTAATATCCACTAATTTTCGGCCTCTTGTGTCATTCCGTCAATGCTCATTATTTCACTCTGCTTTGGATACCCTTCTATCCCTGTAACTGATACCACACCCTAAGAAAGGAAAATATTTATTCCAGAGTACTGGACACCATGTTAAAGTGTTTACAGTACCACTGTTGCTGGAGATGAATACTGAAGATACTATCTCTTCAGAACTGCGTAATGAACATAGTTAGGTATGCCTTTAGGCGCCCTCCTGAAATAGACAAAAGAGGTAATCTTCATAGTATCTACACATCATTAAACACACAACAGCACAAAACTGTTTTAAGGGAGACAAATTTAACACAAGATAAAGCAATTTTATTTTCATTTATTCATACATACCAGTATGTCTTCATGGAAAAGTTAAAGTCAAAGCTAAGACAACATGGAATGAATTAGTAACTCACAATTTGTCCAACAGCCACCATTGTGGCATTGTAGAATAACAGAGAATTAACTTGTATTGTGTTCTAAACAAAAAGAAATATCAGAATAATTTGTTTGTGGATTGGATACCTATTAAATAATTAAAATTCTTATAGCACATAAAACATCTGAAACTTTGTCAAATAATAATTTATAGTGCATAGAGGTCTGTAAGCTTATTAAGTGAGGCATTTGACTTTTGACTGTAAATGTGTGCATATTTGCCAGGTAGACAGAGATAAACCAACTTTTGGAACCTGGGTTTATTCACATGGTTAAATGAAAAGAAAGTTTTAAAGAAAATGGGATTCTAGAATTGTATTAACAGGAAAGTCACTCATTTATTAAATGGAGGTACAGCAGCACAGAATGAGACAGAACTCAACAACAAAACACCAGCAATATATGAGGTTTCCAAATCTGGTAAGGACGTCAACAGGTTTGAGGTTTGGGAAGCAATGAGTATGAAAAATGTAGATAAAACTGATCTTAAACTGGTTTAAATCACAATTTAATTATATTTGTAAAAAAGGTCAGAATAATAAATAGGTGAGTGAAAGAACAAAAGAAAACTATAAATAATATTGTGTGTGTTTTTCTTTGAGCTTAGGTCCACAGTTTTCATGAATTTCGAAAATAAATGAAAGGTTGTGTCTGTGTGTGTGCACTTGCCTTTGGGCAAGTGCATGTATGAGTAAAATGAATAATGTAGAAGAATGCAGGTCAGCAGAAAAACAGAGCAGATTCGATAGTGGAAGGTAAAGAGAGGCTAAAAAGGTGTGGTGAAAATACCGGGTCTGAGTAAGGATGCCTGGTGTGAAATGTGAAATTTCAGCTCAAAAAAGAATTGGACGACAATGGAAGAGATGTGTGTGTGGAGGAGGCCAACATTATTACTGAAAAATATCCTCCACGAAATTCCAAGCTACTAATGCTGGAAATAAAATCCAAGACATCCATGTGCTGAAGCAGACTTTGTGCTAACTGTTATTGTGCTATAGATAAAGTACTCTCTGTTGCCAATAGAAATTTTTGTCTGCATCTACACTTTCTTGGCGATTGTTGTCATACTGACATAGAAAGTCCATCTGGTAAATAGCTTATTGATTTTAGATAATCATTGGCAGGACTGTGGCATAGAACAAGTTTTGCAGTGTATATTTTTAACTTGCCAGCTGCTCTCTCTGCCATTTCAAATCTCTTGATTTTCCCAGGACTCTTTCCGTCAAATGAAGGAAGTCCAGATTCTGAAAGCTACTTATGTTCATAAGGATTGTATGTATTTATAATTCTGGTGCTGTCAGAGAGAGATTAATCTTATAGCTTCTTCTGTGTGCAGTCTCATGTACACTCTAAGAAAACTCTTGGTGAGATGACTGTACAGATTAGCCAAATCGATAGAAATAAAATGACATCTGTTGTTATTGAATGCTTTCTTCTTGCTCCCACCTGTTAACAGTTACCACTTTGAAACATTCAGTACCAGTCATTGTATTTAGATTTCTATCAATTCAGTTTTTCCTGTCTGCCACCTCACTAAATACTGATGCCACTGTTAATTTCAATATGATTAACAGATGACAGAAATCAGTGAATGGAAACTCCAGATAGGAATATCAGCAATGCAGGAAAAGACAGATTGCTACTTACCATAAAGAAGAGACATCAAGATTCAGACAAGCACAGTTAAAAGTCTCTCACATATAACTTTTGGCTACAGCCTTCATAAGTAAAACACACACACACACACACACACACACACACACACACACACACACACACACCAGCAAGCACACCTCATGCACACACGACGCGAACTCATGGCCCCGAGACGCTGGAGTTGGCGGGGTTGTGTGTGCGTGAGATGTGCTTGTCTCGTGTGTGTGTGTGTGTGTGTGTGTGTGTGTGTGTGTGTGTGTGTGTGTGTGTGTGTGTGTGCGTGTGTGTTTATTTTACTGACAAAGACTGTGGCCGCAAGCTATATGTAAGTGTCTTTTAATTGTGCCTGTCTGCAACTTGACGTGTCTTCTTTATCGTAAGTAGTAATCTTGTCTTTTTCCAACATTTTAGGTGTTAGGAATTTATTACCTTACTCCACTGTCAGCACTTATTCTATGGAACTGTTTCAGATTGCAAGACTGGCGCTGCTTGTGGTGTCATACGACTGTCCACACGGCCTGCAGACCTTTGCTACCAGTTCACTGCCTACTGGGACCGAGTCGCCTCAGTGTTGTACCACCAACTGCCTTACATAACGCTGGTCAGTACAGCTTTTAATTGAATTTACTCATGCAGAATATCTTGAGGATGTTTAAATTGGTCTGATATACTGTTGATAAACAGGTGTAATCATGACATTACTACACATAGTTAACATTCCAGAATGTATCTTCCACTGCGCAGTAAAGTTTGTGTTGTTTTGGAATTTTCTAATTGATTAAAATGTATGCTGGAACCTTGATTTCACAGTCTACACTCTTATCCCTATCTTTTCTTCCAGGAATGCTAGTTGTGCAAGGTTCACAGGATTACTTCTGTGAAGTTTGGAAGGTAGGAGATGAGGTATTGGTGGAAGTAAAGCTGTGACAACAGGTCATGAGTTGTGCTTGGGTAGCACAGTTGGTAGAGCATTTTCCTGCAAAAGGCAACCATCCCGAGTTTGAGTCTCAGTGTGGCACAATGTTTTAATCTACCAGAAAATTTCACATCAGCACATATTCCACTGTAGAGTGAAAAATGCTTTCTGGAAACATCCCCTGAGCTGTGGCTGGGCCATTCTCCACAATACCCTTTCTTCAAGGAGTGTTGCTCCTGTAGGATTCGCAGGAGAGCTTCTGTGAAGTATGGAAGATAGGAGATGAGGTACTGGTGGAAGTAAAGCTGTGACAACAGGTTGTGAGTCTTGCTTGGTTAGCTCGTAGAGCACTTGCCCATGGAAGGTAAAGGTCCTGAGTTTGAATCTCAGTCCATCACACAGTTTTAATCTGCCAGGAAGTTCCAGTGCTGTTATCGACTCAGCCATTCATGCAAAACTCAGATTCACCCTCTCAGCTTTACTTCAGACAGTCTGTCCCTCTTTCCTTCCAAACTTCACAAAAAGTTTTCTGTGTTTACTTTTCTGGGTTAACACTCGTGGAAGAAAAGACACTGTGGAGATATGGCTTAACCACAGCCTCGGGTATTGTTTCCAGAATGAATATTTCACTGTGTTGAGTTAAGACAAAGTTCAATATTCCATCTACACAGTGTTCATTATAAATCTTGTGCCAATACTTTTCCTATCATTTCTCCCTAAACACTATGTTTGAGACACTGTTAATGACTCTGTGTAATAATACTTTTGTTCTTTGATCTGAACCCAGTTAGTCAGAATATTTTATTGTTAACATTTGATGACCATGGCTAGATAAACCATGAGCTATTGCTTCACATGATCATTCCTCTTTAGGACCTTCACTGTGTGAAATAATTCAGAGCTGGGCATCAACAACTCTATGTGTCATTAGTCAGTACTAAGTGACAGAAAAATCAAAGTCTCCATAAACAATGATTCCCATATTTAGTCTGCCATAGTGTCGTTAAACTGTCTCTAGCTTTTTATTTTTTTGGCAGCTTTAGATTTTTACTACTGATTGTCTGTAGAGTGTCAGTACTATTAGGTTGTGTGTTTAGTGATCACTGTTGTGGCACAGCATTTAAAGAGCTGTTGAGCACAATATTCTTGAAACTGAAGACTCTGGGATTAAAAATCAACTTTTTGTAGAAGAAGTCCCTCCTCCTAAATCACTGCCACTACAAGAGTATGATATTAGCTTATATAGCTTTCATCCAACAAGCTGTATCTGCTCCATTTCATAGATTTCCATGTGATGTTCTGATAAGCACAACACATTTGCTGGTGATCCATCAGTTCTTTAATTTTACAGTATGTACATTAAAAACTTAGTCTTTTTTGTTTATGGGGCTTATAATGTTTTGTGGGAAGCAATTAAATGAATTTTCTGTAAGATCGATGAGCATGAACAGGCTGGAGTATTTTGTTTTACTAGTATCTTTTTTAACTGTAACTGTATTGTTGGATGTAAGCTCCACCAGTTATGCAAAACATCATTTTTTCCAAGCTCCAAAAAATGTTTCAGCACCTCTGTGCCATCATCAGTGGGTTTCTGTTTTATTTAATCTGTAATGTGAACATTTTTCCTAAATGTTTTTTCTGTAGCTCTGTCTTTCAGGAGAAGATACTCTTAAAATGCCAAGGAAAAAACGTTGAAAAACCCAGATATAATATGGCTACAGCTTTGACTAGATGAGATTATTCTGGTAATTAACCCTGCAAGTAAGCTCTCACTAGAAGTATTCAAGTGCAAATGATAAGTGGAACCAAAATTTCTTTGTGATGAGGAATATAAGTTCTACTTCTTTGTAGGAGACTTTATGTATTTTATGAAATTCAGTTAACTTTTTCAGGCATTATTAAAAGTCCACAGTTCCATTATATATAAAAATCCAGAATTTTGTTTACACTCCTTTCTAAACTTGATAGTGTCAGTTCTCAAGCAATATGTATTCCTCACAAGAATTTGTGCCACAGATGCTTTAAAGTGTGTGGAATTTTCTGTATTGTGTACCAGCAAGTGGGTGCACTATGCTAAATGAAGCAAATGACAAGCTACTGCTATTGTGAACTTCTATTTCACCGTGTGCAAAGCCAATTAGTGACAATTTGCTAACCAACTGAGTTGCAAAGAAATTAACAGCTAATGTTAGTAATGAGTTGAGCTCTATGCAGAGGGCCTTGCGCCATTCACAAGAGAGTTGCTGAACTTACTGATCTGAACCACTCATCCCATTCAGATATGAGTAGTAAAAGATGTGGTAAGTGAATATTTATGAGAGAAATTAATTATGTTCTTCAGATTTTACAATTTTATGTAGGTTTGGAACAACAACAATAATAATAATAACAATAGTTTACAGAACATCCATGTTATTGGAATGACTGCTATCTTTTTTTATTGTGTTTCCACATGTTTAAAAACATTATTAGTAATTGATAGGCTACCATTTGATGGTAATACCTGTTTGAAGACGTCTTTGTAGAAATTACAAATTTGAAACCGAAGTATCTCCTTTTCTCATCTTGTTTAATGCTGCTTAATATATATTTGATTCTTTTTTTGCTTTTGTCAAAGTCTCCATTCCTGTAATCTTGATTATGATAGGATCGTGTAATGCTTTCAGATGAACTGAGGCAACAGCACCTCTGTCGGCCATATAAAAGTAGAATATTGTCGTAAGTGAATTCAGTTAACATAATTTGAAACTAAGGAAATGTGATACCATTTTTATTACTGTTGGCCCACTGCAAGGAGTGTAAATACAAGTCATTTGTGTGATAAAGTTGTCTACTATTGACTTCCTTCACTGTAATGCCTTGGTTTTCATAACAAGCAGCAAAGGGATTGGGCGACCACTCATGGCGTGTAGTGTAGAATAATATTGCAAAATTCATAAAGTAGTATGATACTCCTGATGTGAAGACACTGTAGTGCAGCTGTTAATGCTAACAATAATGTGTTTCTGATGTGACATTACCCAAGAAGAAGAAAATAAGAAATGAAAGCGTGTAATTTTGGAGTAAAGGTAACAACTCCTCACACACTGATGATTCTGTACAAGCTTAATTATGTGTGTAGATAGTTCATCCACCCTGGGAATCGAGAATCTTGACAACTTTTCCCTGTTATTGATATCTATACAGGGCAAGAATCAAAATATGTGACATTAATGCCTCTGTCTTTTGATTGCACTGACTTGGTAGCTTAAATGTTGTACACTGCAAGAGACCTTGGATCTTAGTATGTGATATAAATTTCACTTTCATAAGTCTACCTGTTCCTGAGAAAAAGGGGTCCTGATAGATAGATAGACAGACAGACAGAAAGTCATATAACATGACAGAAAATACTTTTTTCATGTTATATAATTACAAATTAACTGTTTTCAGATTTTTTTCCATTACTTGTACTGTGAAACTTTACTCCTTTTCAAATTTCATGATTTTAGGTAAACAGGAGATTTTGATGAGTGAGTTTGCAGGAATCAAATTATGTGTCATAAATTGCTATATCTTTTGATTGCACTGACAAAGCCACTTAAATTG